>NW_022196912.1:55418560-55421008 GCF_008632895.1 Mastomys coucha
GAAAACCACACATGGTATGCACTGCACTCACTATTAAGTGGATATTAGCCCAAAATCTCCAAATAACCAGGATACAATACATAGACTACACAAAGCTCAATAAGAAGGAAGACCAAAGTGTGGGTTGCTTCAGTCCTTCTTAGAAGGAGAATAAAATACTCACAGGAGCAAATATGGAGATAAAGTGTAGAGCAGAGACTAAAGGAAAGGCCATCCAGAGACTGTCCTATCTGAAGAATTCATCCCATATACAGTTACCAAACCCAGACACTATTCTGGATGCCAAGAAGTGCTTGCTGAAAGGAGCCTGATATGGCTGTCTCCTGAGAAGCCCTGACAGAACCTTACAAATACAGAGGTGGATGTTAGCAGCCAACCATTGGACTGAGCAACGGGTCCCTAATAGAGGAGTTAGAGAAGGGACTGAAAGAGTTGAAGAGGTTTGCAACCCCATAGGAATAACAATAATATCAACCAACCAGACCCCCCTGAACTCCCAGGGACTAAGTCTGGACAACAAAGGAGTACATATGGCTCTAGCTGCATATGTAGCAGAGGATGGCTTTGTCATACACCAATGGAAGGAGGAGTCCTTGGTCCTATGAAGGCTTGATAGACGCCCCAGTGTAGGGGAATTGAGGGATGAAAGGTGGGCGTGGGTGGGTGGGTAGGTGGAGGAATACCCTCATAGAAGTAGAGGAAGGGAGGATGTGATAGGGTGTTTCTGGAAGGGAGGGAAACTAGGGAAGGGGCTAATATTTGAAACGTAAATAAAGAAAATATCCAATAAAAAAGAAAAAAATTTTAGTACCAAAAAAAAAAGAAAGAGAAAACAGGCTTCTAAGGGATGATAATAAAATATAACAAGATAACATATAATGATATAAAACAAAAACTAACAGGTAGAAGTTGGACAAGACAAGCAAAGAGAAGGAAAAGAGCCCAAGAGAAGGCACAAGAACCAAAAACGAATTTTCTTACACTCAAGAGTTTCATAAAAACACTAAACTGGAAATCATAATATATAGAGGAGAAGACCTAGTACAGACCCATCAGGGCCCTGTGTATGCTGTCTCATCCCTGTGAGTGCATATGAGCTTTGATCATGAGGTTTTAGAAGGTCTGTTTTTTTTGCATTCCTCATGCCTTCTGGCTCTTACACTTTTCTGCCTTCTCATCTTTGGAGTTTCCTGAACCCTGAAGTGAGGAATTTCATAGAGACAACTCATTTAGGACAAAGTGTTCCAAGGACTCTGATCACTCTCTGCATAATGTCTGGCTGAGGGTCTCGGTATATATTTGTGCTCATCACCTGCAGGAGGAAGTTTTTCTGATGATGACTGAGCAAGACACCAGTCTTTGAGTATAGCAGACTGTCATTAGGAGTCATTTTATTGCTGAGTTTTGAGGGGTTTTGGTTTTTGAGGTTTTTGTTTGTTTAATTGGTTGGTTTTGTTTGTATAACAGTAATGTTTTATTTTATCCTAAGTTTCTGGTTTATCCAGGCAGTGTCAGACACAGGTTCCATCTTATGGAATGGGCCTTAAGTCAAATTAGACATCAGTTGGTTACTCCCACATCTTTGTGCCATGATTGCCTTAGCATATCTTGCAGGCAGGACAAGTTGTGGATCAGAAAGTCTGTGGCTGAACTGGTGTTTATGTTTCTCATTTGGTAATAGACAGAGTATCTTCCAGTACCCAAGACACACACTAGAACTAGAAGTGGAGGCTCTATGTAGGCACCAGCTTGAGCTTTCCATGTTCCATGAGTTATATAGGGGTTGTTTTCAGCAATTGTGCCTTACTGTCAGTTTATGGAGAGCCACTATTGTCTTGGCAACAGCCTGGGTTGTTCTGGGGATTCCCATGGGACCCCTTTAGACAAAAACTCTGTTACATGTAACCTAATCATGGTACTAGGAACTTCATTTAGTGACAAGAGATGGCCAGTTAGGAGTCTATCTTCTCCTTTATTTGGTGGCTCTATTTAGATTGCTTTCATATAGTTTCTACTTTTTTAAGTTTCTATACTACCTCTCAAATGGCCAGTCTCAAATTGGCTACTGGTTTGCTGTATATTGCTTTTACTATGTTTAAGTATGGGCCTTGAATTCCTGGTCTTTCCAAGAGTTTTATCATGAAGGATGTTGGATTTTGTCAAATGCTTTCTAAGTATCTAATGAAATGATCATATGGGTTTTTTTCTTTGAGTTTGTTTATATAGTGAATTACCTTAATGGATTTCTGTATATTGAACCATCCCTGCATCCCTGGGATGAAGCCTACTTGATCATGGTGGATGATCGTTTTGATGTGTTCTTTGATTTGGTTTGTAAGAATTTTACTGAGTATTTTTGCATTGATATTCATAAGGCAAATTGGTCTTGAAGTTTTCTTTCTTTGTTAGGTCTTTTTGTGGTTTAGGTATAAGAGTAATTGTGGCTTC
>NW_022196912.1:55421018-55422614 GCF_008632895.1 Mastomys coucha
TCATTAGCAGATATGGGACTGTTTAGATCGTTGATCTGGTCTTGATTTAACCTTGGTACCTTGTATCTGCCTAGAAAATTGTCCATTTCATCCAGTTTTTTTTGTTTTGTTGAGTATAGGCTTTTGTAGTAGGATCTCGTGATTTTTTTTGGATTTCCTCAGTGTTTGTTGTTATGTCTCCTTTTTCATTTCTGACCTTGTTAATTAGGATACTGTCTCTGTGCCCTCTAGTTAGTCTGGCTAAGGGTTTATCTATTATGTTGATTTTCTCAAAGTACCAACTCCTGGTTTGGTTGATTCTTTGTATAGTTCTTTTTTGTTTCTATTTGGTTGATTTCAGCCCCGAGTTTGATTATTTCCTGCCTTCCACTCCTCCTGGGTGAATTTGCTTCCTTTTGTTCGAGAGTTTCAGATGTGCTATCAGATTGCTGGTGTATGCTCTTTCCAGTTTCTTTTTGGAGGCACTTGAAGCTATGAGTTTTCCTCTTAGGACTGCTTTCATTGTGTCCCATAAGTTTGGGTATGTTGTGGCTTCATTTTCATTAAACTCTAGAAAGTCTTTAATTTCTTTCTTTATTTCTTCCTTGACCAAGTTATCATTGAGTAGAGTGTTGTTAAGCTTCCATATGTATGTGGGTATTCTATTGTTTATGTTGTTATTGAGGAGCAGCCTTAGTCCATGGTGATCTGATAGGATACAAGGAATTATTTCAATCTTCTTATATCTGTTGAGGCCTGATTTGTGACCAATTATATGGTCAATTTTGAAGAAGGTACCATGAGGTGCTGAGAAGAAGGTATATCCTTTTGTTTTAGGATAAAAAGTTCTATAGATATCTGTTAAATCCATCTGTTTCATAACTTGTTAGCCTCACCGTGTCTTTGTTTAGTTTCTGTTTCCATGATCTGTCCATTGCAGAGAGTGGGGTATTGCAATCTCCTATTATTATTGTGTGTGGTGCAATGTGTACTTTGAGCTTTAGTAAAGTTTCTTGTATGAATGTAGATGTCCTTTGATTTGGAGCATAGAGGTTCAGAATTGAGAATTCATCTTGGTAGATCATACCTTTAATGAATATGAAGTATCCCTCTATCTTTTTTTGATCACTTTAGGGTGAAAGTCAATTTTATTCGATATTAGAATGGCTACTCTAGTTTTTTTCTTGGGACAATCAGCTTGGAGGACTGTTTTACAGGCTTTTATTCTTGGGTAGTGTCTGTCTTTGTCACTAATGTGGGTTTCCTGTATGCAACAAAATGTTATGTCCTCTTTATATAACCAGTCTGATAGTCTATATCTTTTTATTGGGGAATTGAGTCCATTGATATTAATAGATATTGAGGAAAAGTAATTGTTGTTTCCTGTTATTTTTGTTGTTAGAGTTGGAATTCTGTTCATATGGCTATTTTCTTTTAGTTTTGTTGGAAGATTATTTTTTTTCAGGGAAGTAGTTCCCCTCCTTGTGTTGGAGTTTTCCATTTATTACCCTTTGAAGGGCTGTATTTGTGGAAATATATTGTGTAAATTTGGTCTTGTAATGGAATACTTTGGTTTCTCCATCTATGGTGATTGAGAGTTTGCTGGGTACAGTAGTC
>NW_022196912.1:55422969-55434320 GCF_008632895.1 Mastomys coucha
CCTTTATATGTTACTTGACCTTTTTCCCTTACTGCTTTTAGTATTCTTTCTTTGTTTTGTGCATTTTGGTGTTTTGACTGTTATGTGGAGTTCTATAGGCTTCTTGTATGTTCACGAGCATCTCTTTCTTTAGGTTAGGGAAGTTTTCTTCTATAATTTTGTTGAAGATATTTACTGGCCCATTACCTTGGGAGTCTTCACTCTCTTCTATTCCTATTATCCTTAGGTTTGGTTATTCATGTTCTTCTTAAATTCCTCTAGCACCATCGTGAGATATGATTTTAGATCCAAATTTTGCCTTTCTGGTGTTTTGGGATATCCAGGACTTGCCGTGGTGGGAGTACTAGGTCCTGATGTAGTGAAGTAGTCTTGGTTTCTGTTGGTAAGATTCTTGCGTTTGCCTTTAGCCATCTGTTGATCTCTGGTGTTAGATGTTCTTGCTGTCTCTGACTAGAGCTTGTTCCTCCTGTGGATCTATAAGCCTGTGTCAGCACTTCTGGGAGATCATCTCTCCTTTGGTAAAACCTGGGAGCAGATGGCTGTGGATCAGTTCTCTGTCCTGAGTCCTAGGGTCAGAGTATACCCTGTAGACAGGATCTCCACTTGTGGGAAAGGTGCAGAGAGGGCTGTGGATCTGTTGTCCCTCCTAGGTGCGGTCTGAAGTAGAAAGGATGCTGACCAAGCAGCCCTGCCACTTGTGAGGCCTGTGCCTCTCACTGGTCTCGCCTTAGAAAGTCACAGGAGAGAGAATGGTGGATCTCACCCGAGTCCCTGGGTTAAAGCACTCCCTGATGGCAGAATCTCAGCTTGCAGGGAATGGGCAGAGAGGGCTGTGGATCCACCACCGTCACTCAGTCTGCAGTCCAACTCCCAACATCAGCAGCAGCTGTGAATGGAAGTCCAATGATCTAGCAGTTGCTCAGTCCCACAAGGCAAGCAGGCGAAGAGGAGAGAGCTAATTTTTTTATGTGACTTATTTATTCATTTATTTATTTATTTATTTTACACTCTAAATTTTAGTCCCCTCCTAGTCCACTCTCCAACTGTTCCACATCCCATACCTCCTCCTCTCCCCATGTCTACAGAAGGATGACCCCACACTCCTCCCCACCACACCTCTAAACTCCCTGGGGCCTCCAGTCTTTTCAGGGTTCGGTGCAACTTCTCTGACTGAACCCAGACCCAGCAGTCCTCTGCTGTATATGCTACCAGCAGGTATATGCTGTCTGTTGGTGGTCTGAGATCTGAGAGATCTTGGAGGGGTCCAGGTTAATTGAAACTGCTGGTCCTCCTACAGGATCGCCCTCCTCCTCAGCTTCTTCCAGCCTTTCCCTAATTTAACCACAAGGGTCAGCAGCTTCTGTCCATTGGTTAGGTGTAAATATCTGCATCTTACTCTTTCAGCTGCTTGTTGGGTCTTTCTGTATTTCTATATGAAGTTGGTAATTGTCATTTCAAGGTCTATAAAGAGTTGTGTTGGCATTTTGATGAGATTGAGTCTGTAGATTGCTTTTGGTAAAATGGCCACTTTTAGTATGTTAATCCCACCAATCCATGAGCATGCGAGATATTTCCACCTTCTGATATCTTCTTCAACTCCTTTCTTCAATGAGTTGAAGTTGTTATCACACAAGAGTTTACTTAGTTGTACTTACTAAGTGTTTTATATGATTTGAGGCTATGTGTGAAAGGTGTTGTTTCTATGATATCTGAGCCTATTTGTCATTAGTCATTCTAGAAAGTCTTTCTTAATTTTCATGTTGACCCATTTTTCATTCAATAGTGAGTTGTTCATTTTCCATGAGTTTATAACCTTTCTGTTGTTTTTCTTGTTGATATACAACTTTAGTTGGTAGTAGTAACATAGGATGCAGGATGTTATTCCAATTTTCTTGTATCTGTTGATACTTGCTTTGTATCCAAATACATAGTTAACTTTTAGGAAAGTTCTATAAGGTGCTGAGAAGTAGTACATTCTTTTGTGATTGCATAAAATATTCTATAAATATCTGTTAGGTCCATTTGGTTTATAATGTCAGTCAACTCTAGAATTTCTCTGTTTAGTTTAAGTTGTAGAAGTGTTTCTTTTACAAACTTGAGTGCTCTTGTGTCTGGTGCATAGTTAAGCATTACAATTTTTGGTGGGTTTTTCCTTTAACCAATATGGACTATATTTTCCTATCTCTTCTAATTAGTTTGGATTTGAAGTATATTTTATTAGATATTAAAATGGCTACACCAACTTACTTTTTAGGTACATTTGCTTGAAATATTTTTACATCCTTCTTTGCTGATGTGATGGCTTTCCTTGATGTTAAGGTGTGTTTCTTGGATATAACAGGAGAGCACCTGTTTTCATATTCATTCTATTAGTCTGTTTGTTTGGGTTTTTTTCTTAATTTAGGAATTGAAACCATTAACACTGAGACATACCATAGGCAGTGTTTGCCGATTGAAGTGGAAATTTCCAGTTTCTTTGAAAACTCTGTTGTGTCATGTGATATTTTTCTGGAAGCTGTCTTGTGAGACAATGTTTTACTGAAGTAGGCATGTGAAAGGATGTTTTGTTGAAGTAGATGCTTGAGAGGGAATGGAATGTTTGGAAAGAGTATAAGTAGAAGGGCTGAAGAGATGACTTAGTGGTCAAGATTAGTGGCTGCTCTTCCAGAGGTCCTGAGTTCAATTCCCAGCAACCACATGGTGGCTCACAACCATCTGTAATGAGATCTGATGCCCTCTTCTTGTGTTTCTAAAGACAGCTACAGTGTATTCGTATATATAAAATAAATAAATAATTCTTTACAAAAAAACCCCACAGATCCACAGACAGTGAAAGAATGTTCTCGCATTGCTACACCTTGCAACACTTAGCTGGTCTTTGCTGGCTATGCAATACTTCACTGGTCTTCGATGGTCTTCACTGATCTTCACTTCCTACAGAGAAACTCACCAAAGAACTTCTCATGGTATTCTATCTGGTCCTTGTTACTTCCACTGACTCCTGCCAATCCAGCGGAGCCTTGTGGTTTCTGTTGGGTCTAGCAATTGATACTGATTCATGTTTCGTGTTTGCTATTGGACTAGCCTGCTGATATCCAGACAATGAAGATGTGAATTCCCTCAAAGAACTACTTCTAAACAGGTCTACAACCCCTTTGCTGTATTAACTATGTTTCTCCCCTATCTTTGATGAGAGGGCTAGAAGTGAAGTTGAAGGATTTAAGATCTGTAAATAAAATAGGCTTTGAAAAAAATTTAAGCCTACAGCTGTTTCCTGTTATTTTGTTGTGGTTGCTGTTGCTGGTGCCTGTGTGTGTGTGTGTGTGTGTGTGTGTGTGTCTGTGTCCCTTTGATTTGATGCTCTGGGGTTAATTATTCCCTTTTTTTGGTTGTAGTTAACCTCTTTAGGTTGGAGTTTTTCTTTGATTACCTTCTGTAGGGTTGGATTAGTAGATCAATACTGCTTACATGTGTTTTTCTCAGATATTCTTTTATTTTCTCCCTTTATTGTGATTAAAAACTGTGGTGTACCAGTATAGTATGCTGGGCCTGCATCTGTGGTCTCAAGGAGTTTTTAGCACATCTGTCCAGCTCAGTCTGGCTTTTAGAGTCTCCACTGAGAAGTCAGATGTAACTCTAATAGGTCTGCCTTTATATGTTATTTGATCTTTTCTCCTTGTAGCTTCGAATAGTCTTTTCTTGCTGTTGTTGTTGCTATTGCTGCTGTTATTCTGTACAGTTAGTGTTTTAATCATTATGTTCAAGGAGATCTCCTTTTCTGGTCCAGTCTATTGTGTGTTCTGTGTTCTTTGCACTCTTATAGGCATCTCCTTGTTTAGTTAGAGAAATTACTTTTCAAGGATTTTGTTGAAAATTTTTCTGGGCCTTTGAATTGAGTTTCTTCTCTTTCTTCTATTCCTATTATTCTAGGATCTAGTCTTTTCATGGTGTCCCAGATTTCCCGGATGTATTGTGTATCATGTTTATATATATATATATATATATATATATATATATATATATATATATATATTTAACGTTTTCTTTGACTGAGGTATTCATTTCTTCTGTCCTGTCTTCAATTACTGAGATTCTTGCTTCCAACTCTCGTACTCTAGTTGTACGTTTGCCTCTATGGTTTCTATTCAAATTCCTAGGCTTTTCATTTCCAAATTTTCCTGTTTTGATTTTCTTTATTGATTTATTTCCACTTTCAGGTCTTAAACTGTTTTACTCATTTCCTTCCACTATTTCTGTTAAATAGACTTCTTTAAAGGATTTATCGATTGCTTATTTAGAAACTTCTATCATATTTATAAAGGCTATTATAAGGTCCTTTTCAGGAGCTTCTGTGCTCTAGTGTAAATATATTGTCCTGGCTGTTGTTGATTATGTTTTCTTAACACTGGCATCATCTAAGTAATGGGATTGGAAAGATTTTACTTCTAGGTCCTGATATTTTGTCTTGTCTTCATTTGGGTTGTTTTTTTGTTTGTTTGTTTGGTTTTTTGGTTTTTGGTTTTTGGTTTTTGGTTTTTTGGTTTTTTGTTTTTGTTTTTTGGGGGTTTTTTTTGTTTGTTTGTTTTTTGGGTTTTTTTTTTGGGGGGGTTGTTGTTCCTTGATTTCTCTTGTCCTGGTTGGAAATTTTTATGGAATACTGCTAAGTGTGACCATGGGGTGTTAAAAGTAAGATGTGTTTCTGGATATTTGGAGCTGACACTTTGGAATGGGATGCTCTGGGGGAGGCTGAGACTGCCTTAGCAAAGTCGAAAGCAGGGTGTTCCACCAGGATCTGCTTAGTCCCCAGGGGATGGGGAGAGAGAGCTAGGACAGGCCACAGCAGAATGTCTGCTAGAGAGATGGGGATGAGATTGAGGATTGGACTTGGAGACATAGGTAAAGATCTGCCCTTAACATACTTTCTTCTCCAGTCAGAGTAGCTTATGAGTTCCCAGAGGAGCTTCTGGAGCCGGAGCCTGAAATAAATCAGTGAATGGGAGAAGGGAGGTTCTGTAGGGGAGATTCGTGTTACTCATTGGTGATAGGTTCCTTGGGGGATAGGGGTCTCCAGCAGGTATTCTGCTGCAAAGCTGGGGATGAGACGATTGGATTGCATTTAAAGGAGCAGAGGTGAAAGGTAAAGATTTGCATTAGCATACCTGTTTCCCTGGCAGGAATAAGCAGAGGTCCTAGAGAACGCTGCTGGAGTTAGAGTCTGGTAGAAAGCAATAGCTGAAGAGAGGAAGAACTTCCCATTTTTTTCAGTCATAATTCTAAACACCTTGTAAATCATTCTAGCAATATATTTTTAAAAATCAATTTATAGAATGATCATTGAGCTGTATAAGTGATTAAAAGCAAAAATATAAACTAAGCCACAATTAAACACATCTATTTCTCTAAGGTTACTACAAGTATTGTTAGGTTTTAAAAAAAAATGTGTGTTGATTTATTTGTTTCACTAGTATAGGTCCAGGAAACTGAATTATTCAAATACTAAGTTATTGTTTTACATAATTTTAGTTTAGTGTTATATCAGTCATACTATTTCTCTTAATCTAGTAAGGCAGCAAACAACACTTTTCATGAGTAATTAATTGAAAACAATTAAATTGGTATATGATTAACCTGAATCATTCGAACAACTATTATTACACATTTTCTAATTGTATTGGTATTTAATATTTTGTGAGACAAATTAAGTAAGCTTGGTTTACTATAAATAAAAGAAAATCAAGGGAAACACTATATTTTTATGCTGGTCTCTCTTGCTAACATGCATGGAGTATGGGTTTATGTGTGTTCTCTCTTGTTAACATGCATGGAGTATGGGTTTATGTGTGTTCTCTCTTGTTAACATGCATGGAGTATGGGTTTATGTGTTTTCTCTCTTGCTAACATGCATGGAGTATGGGTTTATGTGTGTTCTCTAAATGGATGTGTTGCTGCTTATAAGTGTGCTGTGGTTGACGGTGAGGAAGGGGACAGATCTAGAGAAAATAGAACAAATTTACCACAACCAAGTTCAAGGTCTAGGTAATTCAGTTCACAAGGGAAAAAGGTGTGTAATTAAGAGTTGCCAAGTGAACCATAAAACCCATTTTAAGGACCAGTGTAATTAATTTCATTCACTAACCAACTATAGCTTATAGGGGAAGCCAACATGTGAAACAGAACAAAGGAGAATCTGAAAGTTCAATACAAATAAATACATCATCAATCCAGTCAAGCAAAGTTGATGGCAGAGGATCCACATATAGAGTTCTAAACAAAGAAGAGCAATCATTAGGAAACTCTTTTCATAGGAAATGAACTATTAGCACCAGGCTTAAAGCATACGAAAAAAATTACGCTACAAATTATTGTATGTATGTTTAGAATATTGAAAAATTTTTAGGGTTTACAAAGGATGCATCAGAGAGACACAGAGGAAGGAGACAGAGACATATAAACCAAGAGCACAGAACCATACACACACACACACACACATACACACATGTATATATACATGGGAGTACATATATATGCACTAAAATCTCAGGTTGGGCTTCAAGAAACCAAGCAAAACAAAGTGAGAAAGCACTAACAAATCATGAAGGAAGAGGCATCCAAACAGCAAGGGCAAGGAGGAAACAGCACAAATAACCAGGTCAGAACCTACTTTAAAAACTCCTATTCATGCTATTAGCAGAGAGCTGTGCATATGTGAAGAACTGGTTATAACTACAGCTAAATACTAAGGAAAACACAGCCCCTAGTACCAACAAGAGTCAGCTAAGTGTTCCTGAAGTGTAGCAGAAACTGTAGGCACACGTTCAGAGTGTTAGATCTATGGTTTCTTGTAATGTGGAAACTTTGTGCATTGTTTTGACCAAATTTTTAAAGTCCAGTGGGTAAGGCAGAAGAAAATTAGCAATAGTATGGTTTCAGTGCTCTGTGGTAAGTGAATGTGAGGAAGGCTACCCAACCTCAGTGGGAGGATTTCCCTGAGAAAAAAGTTCAATAAAGGAAACAGCTGCAGTTAGTAAAAAAAAAAAGTTAAGAAATAACAAAAGTATAACTATACTATAGGATAAGTGACATTATCTTAATTAGAATATGAATTTTCACCCTCCTTTCATCATACCAAATATCTTCTAAACAAAAATAAACTCCTAATCTTGTTCTTTGAATAGGAAGCTTTCCACACTAGTCAAATGTGTTAGTAAGATTTACCTCATGAGTGAGGACTTAAGGCTCAAAATCAATGGATAGATGGATGGATGGATGGTTGGGTGGATGGGTGGATGGGTGGAAGCAAAACCACACAAAAAATGCAAGATAGCTTTAAAATGTTGCTTCATATCTGAACTTAGATATACATGGAATTCTAAATTTTAAAAAGGAACATCTGCTTCTCGTTCTTTGCCCCACAAAGGTAACAAATGAATGTGATTTAAAATAAGACAATTCTGGGAATGTTGAAACGGAGACATAAGAGTCTCATGTATGAAAGCTGCTTGTGACTGCTGGGCCTGCAGATACATTTGCACAAACATGTTTAATATCTTTATTCCAGCTCTCTGTTTTAGGGTTAAGTAACTATTGCCTAAACCAAATTAGCATGGCAAAACAAATAAATCCAGATGAATTAATCAAAACAAGTCTTTATTTACAGAACTAACTTCATGTCTATGTTTTAAATTTGTGTAAGATTTGCCTGGAACTTTCACCTACAAATTCATTTATGTTTTAATTTATCCTTTAAGGTAAGAAAGCAGGTGTTATTATTCCCAGTTTAAAGGCACATGCAATAGAACCTTCATTTCATGAATCTCCCAAATTTAACCATAGATAAAAATGTGGTCGTTTTTCTAAATAATAATTTCCTATTATCACCAAATGCCACCTAAATCATGAGAGAAGGAATGAACATATTTGGAATAAAACATGTTTCTTTCTAATTTCACTTAAAATTTTATGGTTTTTTATTGTAAAAAGTAATTCATTTAAAATATTTAAAGGGGAAAATAATAACCATCCTTGCCAATAAAAAATAGTGTTTGTAAACAAGTGGTTATGATCCTGTGTCAGTCTGCATGTGAACATTTAAGAGAAAGGATGAACAAAGAACAGAGACAGGGTGACGAGGAAAGACCTGACAGGATGGGCAGAGGGCTATGCAGGGGACAGACATCTTAGCACAGCCATATTACTGCCATTTAATTATTAGATTGTAAGCCAGACCATAGCCTCCCTGCTGAGATCCAGTCAGCTGGCAGAGGCAGAAGAGAAAATGTGGTGTGGGTTTGTGAGGCAAGTGCAACTGTGTCATTACACCAAAAAACTGGTAAGGCCAAGCAGATTGAGGTGCCCCAGCAATTTTCATAATTGAGAACAGTAGGCATTTGAATCTCTTCCCGACCCTGTTCCTATTCTGGAGCACGTGATCACTATACCCCACCAAGAGGACCGTGACAACTGGTCAGGTAGCATAAAGTCCAGAGTTCTCCATGCTAATGAGGTATCTAGATAGATCCTGAGGGTTTAGCCAATAAGCTTCCCCTCCTTGGTATCCCCTCCTGCAAAAGGGTATTTAATTAATCTCTGATCCACCCTGAGTAAGTTGCATGCACATTTTCCACCATGAATAAACAGCTTGGACAGGTAAGTACTATCTCCTTCTTCAAGAAGAGCCATGGGAGGAAGCCTTTGTCATACAGAGAGGCAGCTAAGTCTCCCCCAGAAGGGCCCTCTGCACTCCTGGCACTCACCCTGAGCTAAGCTAGATTCCTCCACCCTGGCTCATCTCAGTGCCCCTTCCCCACACTCTTTGTCATTCTCAGTGGCATCTGGGTGCCCAAGAGTTTGAGAACCACAGCCTCAGTTGCAACCTGAACACTTCTTACCTGGAGAAACACAGGCTGGGACCCCTATCTTAGGCTACATTTTGCCTCCTCTGAATGTCTTGTTGGCATGTCCCATGAGCCTGGCACCACAATAGTCTGATTTGGGTTCTGACACCCCAGTGGTGAGGAAAAAAGCAGATCCACATGGGTTCATCCAGTTAAATTTTAAAAATAAAAAATAATAAAAGAAAGGATTATTATGTCTCTTTTTTTTAACTAACTTAACCTAACAGAGAGAGATCTTTGGATCCTTGTCAATACATGATATTATATAAAAGTCCAATATAGGGGGGAATCATGAATCACACTAAATCTGTCCATCACAGATCAAAGGAGATAATAACCCACATGCTCGTTGTCATATTTACAACTATATTTTATAAAATTCTTAAGTATCTAGGGAACTAAGTATATATAACTATATAACGACCTAGAACCCTTTTAATGAATCACTAATGCTATCTATATTTTTGAACAGATATGGTCACTCTTCTTGGTTTTACCACTTCAGAAAAAACAGCTCTTGAGATATCAAGATTTTTGGGAATGGTTTGTGAATAAATGACTCCTTTTTCTGGGTTATTCTTAGATGAGCCCACAGGCAAATAGCTCCTAGATGGTACACAGGTATGTTCAGCCTAGTTCCCATCGGATAAACTGCACAGACTTGCCAAGCACCTGGCTGCATCTGCACGTGTCCTTCATTAGGTATTTGGATCAGCCTGAAGGGGACTCAGTTCTGTTTATGCAATTCACTGAGTTTATATCTTGCTCTTTGACAAAGAGGTTGCTTGTTGTCTAACTCTGCCTGTTCACACAGGCAAAGGACAAGCTCAATCCTCTCAAACCTATGCACAGGGCAGAAAAAGACCATGAAGCTGGAACACACAGGGAATTTGATTTCCTCTTTTGTTTTCTTAGATTGCTTAGAAATGTTCTCTTAACAAGTATCATAATGATCACCATATAGATGTGTGTTGGGCCAGCAAGATATTTTAGTAGGTGAAAGTACTTGCTGCCTAGCCTGAAAACCCAAATTCCATACATAAGACTCGCATGGTGGATGGAGAAAACTGACCCCCACAAGTTGAATTCTGACTATGTATGTGCTGTGGAACACACAGACATGGACACAAATATGCACACAGAAAGAGAGAGAGACAGACAGACAGACAGACAGACAGACAGACAGACAGGCAGGCAGGCAGAGACAGAGGCAGAGAGGGCAGGGGTTAAATATATGATTTTCTTTGGGGTTTCCAGGATAATTTTAAGCTTTAGGATACTAATTATGTGCATTCAAGAAAGTATAGCCATACAAATAGAAAAAAATTACTCAATGTTATTATTCACACTGTCATGCTGACATTTCAGGATCTCTGCTTTCCGATTCATTTTGTCTAGGCAGATCTTTCATTGTTTTTACATGATTTTAGGTATCTTTCTCATTATGCTTTTATTTTTTGAAAAACACACTAATTTGCTTCCTTTCTCTTTCTCATATGTATGTATGTGTGTGTGCATATATATATGTATATATATCTATGTGTGTGTGTGTATATGTGTGTATATATATATATATATAGTTACATTATATAGCCAGATGTTAGATAGGTGGCATGGAATGCTATGGAGAACACACTTGAGATGTAGAGATCTAAGCATTACTCTTCCCGATGCAGTACTAACACAGGAAATGCCATTAGGGACATTCCAACAAGATTCGTAGCATCCTGGCAGTAGGGAAGCATGTGGGAAGGATCACAGGCAGGCAAGATGTTAGGAAACTGATAAAGAACATCATTGTTCAAGCTGGGGGGAACATGGACAACAGAAGTGTCTGGAAGAAGAAAGACCATTCTACACAGGTTCCTATGTTCATTTTACAAATCAATGTGAGTAGTGTCTTAGTTTAGGTTTCCATGGCTGTGATGAAACACTATGACCAAAAGCAAGATGGGGAGCTTACACTTGTACATTGTAGTCCACCACTGAAGGATATCAGGGCAGGAGCCTGGAGGCAGGAGTTCATGCAGAGGCCATGGAGAGGTGCTGCTTCCCTGGCTTGTCCAGCCTGATTTGTTATGGAACCCAAGACCAAGAATGGCACCTCCCACAATGGGCTGGACCCTCTCTCATCAATCATTAATTAAGAAAATGCCTTACCTCTGAGCCATTTTCTCAGTTGAGGAAGTTCCGTCCTTCCAGATAATTCTAGCTTGTGTCAAGTTGACATAAAATTAGCCAGCACAAGCATTTGCTTTATTCCAGGCACTTGCAATGGATTACTGAACACAGACAGGCACAGTTCCTACTCTCACTGGTTTGCTGTGAATAAGAAAATCTGTTGACCTCTGCCTCCCTCTAGTCTCTTCCCATTGTAGGGAATATATAATATGTCCTCTTCCTTCTCTCCTAGAACTCATATTCAAGTCAATATTAAAACCTTTCTTTCTTTTTTTT
>NW_022196912.1:55434491-55438768 GCF_008632895.1 Mastomys coucha
TAAACTCCAAAGAAGAAAGAAGAGAAAGAAGAAGATAAGAAGGTGTATCTGGTATTCCAATGTGGAGTCAGATGACGTCACCTAAATAGTCATCAAAGACTCAAAGCTAGTTTCAGAGGTAAGCAAGTAGTAGTAAATGACCTGTGCCTTAAATTCTGGTGACTTAGACTTGGCCAGATAATTGGGATATATGGATTAGGTCAGAAAAAAAAATTAAGAGTCTTCTAAACATTACAGAAGAAGTTGGGTTTTGAGTTAAGAACTTGGGGGATGTGTAATGAAGGGAACCACATCATTTTATTTTTATTTGGGAAACATCTTCAGTGAAGAAGAGTCAAGGAACATGACATGGCAAAAATGGCTATAGTGACAATGGTTTCCCTTATGATCTGCTCCTAAGCCAGCTACTGGGTGAATATAAGAATATATATCAATGATAAATTTCAGCAGCCTATGGGCAGAGAAGAAAATAAGATTTAAAAGGGAGTAGTCAAGGTTTATGCAAATGCCTGAGCCATTTCAGAAAATGAGACAAAAGTGGGAGACTAGGTTGGATAGGAAAGAAGTTCATTGTTTTTGAGACATTCATATGCCATTACCCAGCATGATAATTCTTTAGACTGAGGGTGGGGAAAAGTAACCTTCATATGAAATTGTATTGAATTTTCAAAGAAGACAGACAAAAAAGTAAAACTTGAAGATGGAGTTATTGGCTAAGCAAGTTTACAATATTGGCATACTGTTTTTTAGTTCTTTAGTTTCTCTAGAGAACATGGACCCATGATCTTCAAAAAGGAGTAAATCTGTGCCCTACATGGTGCTCAGACAGGAATGAGACAAACACTTAGCTCACGTGTATTCATTCTACCCTTGCTCTATACCCAGATTCCAGATGGTTTGAATAGCACACATCACCTCTCTCCTTGTTAGTAACCTACACAGTGCCTTTTAAAGGGTGGAGTCGTGGATCAGTCTCTCCCTTGTTCTGCTTGGTTCCCCAAGTCTGTACAAGTCAGAGCAGCCTGTGAGTCTCTGAGTCAAATTGACCTTTTATGTTTGGCTTAAGTTACTGCTAATTAAGCAACAGTAAATGGCATGTATAGTTTGTAGATGCACAGTACGTAGATGCAGAGGTCTGAGGCTTGGAAGTAAGGCATCTTATACTATAATGTCATCTAGATTTAGCATGTAACACTGATTCATAATTAACAATATAAGATAGTAAGAACACTCCAAATCTTATTACTTACCTACAACAAAATATCTACTGAATTTAACACATAATTTTTCTGAAACACAGCATATAAAAGTTTTTAATGTTTTGTTTCATGATTAAATTCTTTAAAGAAAAATGGCTACTGTATAAATAATCACTGGTACACCTTATGTTTCAACCACAACAATAGTACACACTATGCCTGATTGCATTTTCATGAGCCTAAGAGCAGTGTATAGAGTTCAAAATTAAATTTTCTGAATCCACAGAAAGAAGGTTAATAATCAATTTATTCTATAAAACGATTGCAGCAGCAATTTATAAATCAAATATAATCATCTCAGAATAAAAGAAATGTTTTCATGAAAACTAAGTTAAGCTAGAGACTATAGAACCCTTGAAATGTATTTTGCAGGCTTAAAACTAATCCATTATTCCAAAAATATTTATTCATCACAGTAAATGACAAAACTTTTAATATATATGTATAAATATAGACATTTAAACTTAAAGATTTCATGTATGTACATATTGTATTCATTTTAATTTAATTTAAAATTATTAAATTCTTCTTTGGTGTAGTTAATATTTGTCTAATGTGAGAAAAACAAAGACAATCTGGTATGATAAGAATAGTATATCCTTTCAATTTTTTTGTTGGTTATTGATACAACATGAATGTTACTGTAAAATTCATATACTCAGAGTTGCATAGAACAAAACATCATTGTATTTGACTATTAAACTGATCAGCTTTAAGATGTCGTTGCATCCAATGCACCTTATCCCCCTTGCTTTTCTTAATGAGGTTATTTCTTTAATACTGTCACTTAGCTCTGAGGAATACTTTTAGGATCAGCCATATCTATCTGTGCATATTGATCACAAGTTTCTACATAATATTTAATTTAAATTTTAAAGGCAAGCAACATTCAACATATAAAAAACTAGACAGCATATGCCTACTGCCTTGCTTAAGCCATTGAACATCATTAATGTTTTTATGGACAGTTTTGTCTTCAAGTGTGAAGTTTTACAAATGGAGGGCTGGCGAGATGGACAAATGGAGATATACATGGTACTACCATCAGGCCTATGCAACATAATTTCTCAGTTTAAGAAAAAGAATTTATGTGTAATTAGTTCTCATTAGCAAAGGAAAAAAATTTCTAGTGGAGTTTCACTGGGTATGTTAACCACACTTCAGGTTAAACTCCATGCCCAGGAGTAGTTGACAATGCAAAATTAACTAAATGGTATTGCTGTAGGCATTTTTTTTTCTTTTGCTTGCTTTGGGCATTTTTTGTTTCACTGGTCTTTTACTTGTATATTTGGGTTTTAGTAGGAAAAGTTTGTGTGATTCTTGGTTTTTGTTGGTGTTTTAAAGGCAGCAAGAGAAAGATGAGTTGAGCAGGTGGTGAGGTAGGGAGGGTCTGGGAGGAGTTGGCACAGGAAACAGAATATAGGGTATAAAATTTTTTCAAATAAAATCTTTCAAAAAGGTAAAGAAAGGAAGAAGGTTCAGAACATGCGTGATGGTAGTAACTCATAATCCCAGCCCTTAGAGAGTGGACATTGCAGATTAGCCATGAGTTTGACACCAGTTTGGTCTACATAGCAAGTTTCAAGCCAGCCACAGATACGTGGTGAGACCCTTTGTCAGTGTTGGACTCTACATACAACAGTGTGTAGAGTTCAAACTTGCCACACAAGAGTATCAACTTGCCGCACAATTGTGCCCACTGGGACAATCATGGCATGACTGTGGTGGGAGTGATTAACCACTTGTTTCCTGCTCCACAAGACTAAATTCAATAAAACTGTTGTGTCTGATATAGTAAACCTAATCAAAAGCCCATGGCTAGGGAACTCATAAGGCCTAGGGAGAACCTACAATTTTTTTTTTTTTTATTTAATGGCTATGTCATTTAACAGCCTTCTAAGCATTTGTGTTTATATATCCATACATTAGAGCCACTCTGAACCTTGGTCAGCAACATTTCTTTTTGCAGTGAGCAGTGGTTAGCGGAGAGATTCAATTATAACTGAACAAAATCAGGAAAATAAAGTAACTATTAGTGTGTGACGTCTACATCAGTTCCCATTCTTGTAAGCTCACATCACAGAAGAGGGGTGAAGTATATAAGAGCCAGAGAATGGGGAGAAGTGCGGTGGAATGCTGTCTTCTGCTCAGGCACTCATAAACTCACAGCAAATGTGGTTTCCTGCATAAGACTTGCACAAGGTCACACCAGCCAAAATTTCAGCATGGATTAGGAAAGGGCTTAGGAGATCACATCTTCAGCTAGAAGTTTATTGCTTGCTGGCTGCTGGGGAAAAGAGTGTGAAGTTTCCTTAGGAGTATGCCCATGCTCCAAGGATGGCCCTACACCCATGTACATAGATATAGTACAGTTTGGGGGAGGGGTTGTTTGTTTGTTTGTTTTTGTCGAGACAGGGTTTCTCTGTGTAGCCCTGGCTGTCCTGGAACTCACTCTGTAGACCAGGCTGGCCTCGAACTCAGAAATCCGCCTGCCTCTGCCTCCCAAGTACTGGGATTAAAGGCTTGTGCCACCACCACCTGGCATAGTACAGTTTTTTAATTAAATAATATAGAAAAAAAAACAGAAGGAAAATAATAAATAAAGAAAAGAGGAAAAGAAGGGAAAAGGAAGGAATGAGGGAGTTGAGGTAAGGAAGGAAGGGAGGGAGGGAGGAAGGGTTAAACCATATAAGTGTATGAGATTACTTTGAAGCAAGAAAGCTAATTTGTTTAGGGAAAAAAAGAAGACATTACTTATTTTATTATCAAATATAAAATGTTTTACTTTGAAAATTGTTTCTACTTTCAAAATTTTCATAGACTTCTAAATATTGTCATTTTTGTTTTAAGCTTTGTAGTACTTGGTGGGTTTTTTTTTCTAAAGGCTTGTTTTATTTTAATGACTGAACCATGTGAGGCCTCAGCCAGGCCACTATGTACAGACACAAGGGAAATACAGGAGAACACAGGTAAAGAGTTAGAAGCTCTTAAAGAGGAAACACAAAAATCCCTTAAAGA
>NW_022196912.1:55439995-55441607 GCF_008632895.1 Mastomys coucha
GAAGTCTGTATCCAAAAATCGAGCCTACTATTCATTTCTTGGTGCAGCAGAACTATCAACTCTCAGCTCAGCTACGATGGAGATTAAAATTGAATGGTTTTCCAGAAAGAAGATGAATGTCGGTTTTAGAAAATAAGTAAGTTTGGGAAGATCTTCCTTGTTTCTGGGTAATTCCAGAATGCTGCATGTAAGCTGCCTCCTCCACCACATACTTTCTGTCATGATGTTCTATTATACTACATGTCTCCAAGCACAGGGCCAAGGGACCACAGCCTGAAACAATTGAAGCAATGAATCTAATATACTTTCTTCATTTGAGTTCTTTTTCTTACTTGTATTTTTCAAAGTTATATATTAAAAAAAGTGATGAACATAAATGTAAAGAACAGTTGAATTCATTTCATGAAGCAATTTTTTCTCATTTCATTGATATGTTGGTATCCACTCTTCCACTCATAGATGATAGAGAGCAGAACATATAGCCACAAAGGACAACTTATGCTTTTCCTTATAATGATTTTTACAAATAATTAAAAACCTAAACCTGGGCATGTACAATTTAACTTTATTGTGATTGCATTTTTCCTACAATTACTTATCAGGTTACCTACTTGTCAAATTTCAAGGACAAACTAGTGAATTATTAAACTAAAAGAAACAGGTGAAAACTTCTTTCACCTTAGGGTTGTATAATTCAAAAGATACAAGCTGATTATATACTTTGTTAAGCTGAATAATATGGAGTTTTCTTCTACTAGTGCAACATTTCATTGATATATTACTTATAACATATTATGTTTTATGTTTGAAAAATTGTCAACAATTGTACATTTTCATCATAAAAATTTGATGATACATTGTCTTCACTATTCAGACTTTTTCTTTGGGCTGGAGAGATGGCTCAGTGGTTAAGAGCATTCACTGCTCTTCCAGAGGTCCTGAGTTCAATTCCCAGCAACCTCATGGTGGCTCATAACCATCTGTAATAAGAACTGCTGCCCTATTCTGTTGTGTCTGAAGATGGCTACAATATACTCACATAAAATAAATAAATAAATCTTTTAAAAAAAAGAAGGAATCAGATCTCATTACAGATGGTTGTGAGGCACCGTATGTTTGCTGGGATTTGAACTCAGTTTATAACTCTATTTATAGTAATTACAGGGGAAAAAATCAATGCTGTGTGTTAATTTCTTGACTCCTCTAGCTAGACTATATGAATTTAGGAATCATCATGTCACCTTAGAGCTCATGAATTAAGTAAGATATACTATCCATAAACAAGTTTTTAGTCAGAAAATTTTGCACGTGGGAGATAAACTTAAGTATGCTTTGCTGAAGACTCCTTGAAAGACACTGGACTAAATTCATCACATCTACCTCTGCTGCGTTTGCGCAGTAACCAGTGGGCAGCTGAGTCCTATCACTTGTCTGGGTGTGAATGGTTAAAGTCTTTGATGGTAGACAGCCTCGGAGCCTTTATGATGTAAAACCACTGTCCTATGTCTGGGAGAATTTCTGTCAAGGGAAGTACAAAGCACTTTTTTATTATTCAGTCTATGAGTTCTGATTTTTTCCTCTTTTCTCCTAACAAAGAATGAAAAAAAAAAAA
>NW_022196912.1:55441617-55454669 GCF_008632895.1 Mastomys coucha
AAAAAAAAAACAGAGCAAGACATCAAATAGGACTGGAGATCAAAAAAGAATCTATATGAAAGCGGCTTGAAGACTGGAGTCCTACAAAGATCAGAAACCTACTGATCATCACCATGTGGAAGAAATATGATTGGTCACTCACTCATCAACAGTTAGTGTTTCCACCAAGTCCATCACACAAAACGCACAGATAAGTTAATTTCAATTTTCTATAAAAGGTGAAGTCCAAGAGAACGAACGATATAGCATTGATGCTATGTTAATACATAGAAATCAGATGTCATGACTTTATCGAGGTCATGAAGCAATGCAAATCAAGTAAGACAGCAGTAGTATGCCCTAAATGAAAAGAACATGAAGAAGGGATGATTGTATCATTTTTGTAGCCAAAAGACTAGGTCAAGGCAATCAGATTCACAGGGGTGGGACTGGGCTAATATTGTTCTTGGGTTGTAACCTTCTGCCTGCAAAATTCAGTCCTTTCAGGGTTGATGTGCTAGATATTTCATTTTTAAAAGTATGTGGAAATTCTGAAATTTTACTGACCCTCTTACTGTTTCTACCCAAACCCAGCTTCCAAAGCCTAGAAAGTGCAATTTTTCTCTTAACAATCTAATCTCTAGTTCAAAGTAATAGGAGTTCAGATAGCTTGCGCCTGCCATCAGGTTTTGCTAGTGTCACAGGGTATATTTATAGTATTGCCAGAAGCCTCTAATCTATGAGAGTGCCTTATGGGAGCACACATTTGGTGCAATCTCCCTCCTCCTCGCTGCAGATTTGAATGAGTGTCTTTCCTGAGGATGAGTGACTCAGCTCACCAAAATTTAAAACACTGTTAGTCAGCACAGGGAAATTTTGAAAGGCCAGAGAGGCATACGTGAAGGAAGACTCTCCGTCCGGCATGTGTGACAGGCAAGTTTTCGCATGACAGAAACTGACTGTGCGTTTGCTCCATTGCCTATACTCAACAAAAAAAGGAGGAGAAGCCATTCACATTTCAGCTAACAAAATTTGGGGTTTTTAACTACTGGTTTATAAATGACATATTTCTCTCCTTTTCTCCTTTTCTTTCTTTTATTCTTCCTTTCCTTTTCTCCAAGTTTTATTCAAAATACTTTTACAAGAATCCATAAATCATAAAATAGGCCTCAAACATACAATTTAGAAGAGTGTAATCAGTCACAGGCTAATTTGTGTATTACAGCCAAGGGCCATTCCTGAGCAGTACCTAGCTGACTCTTAGAGCTTTAATCCTGTAACCACTTTTGAACACTTCAGAGATAGTACCTTAAACAAATCCCTTTCTCAAATATTTGTAAACATTAAGGTGTTCTGAGAGTAAGAAGATAAGAAAGAACATTCTTTTGGTGACCTTCTCTCTTTCTTTTCCATTTACTTCCTCTTCTCTCATACATTACTTCCAGACCACAGTTCCCCTCCCTCCTCTCCTCTCAGTGTTCTGCCACCTCCCCTCTCCCCCAGATCCATTCTTCCTCCATTTCCCTTCAGAAAAGTTCAGGCCTCTCAGGGATATCATCCTAACATGGCATAGTAAGTTACAATAAGACAAGATACAAACCCTCATATCAAGACAACCCAGTAGGAATAAAAAGCCCTAATAGCAGGTGACACCCCCCACTCCCACTGTCAGAAGTCCCACAAGAAGCACAAGCTACAAAACCATAGCATATAAGCAGAAGACCCAGCTCAGATCCATACATGGTTTGTGATTATCACTTCAGTTCCTATAAGCACCTATGAACCTTGCTTAGTTGATTCTGTGGTGTGCTTTCCTAGTATCCTCATTCCCTTTAATTTCTACAATCCTCGTCTCCTTCTTCCACAGGGTTCCCCAAGATCCCCAAGCCTAACATTTGGATGTGGAACTCTGCATCTGATCATCAGTTGCTAGAAGGAATCTCTCTAGTGATCATTGGACTAGACATATGAGTATTTATATATACATGTGTGTGTGTGTGTGTATACCAGAATATCATTAGGAATTGTTTGATAAACTTTTGAGAGGAGCAATCATATTTGGTGTTGTCCTAGATCTCTGGGCTACCCAACTGCTGGTTTATGATCATTCGGGCAATATAAGACATGGGCTCCCATTCATGGGGTGAGCCTCAAATTGGACCATTCATTGGTTTGCCCTTCCCACAAGTTCTATACCACGATTACCCCAGAACATTTTGCAGACAAAACATATTATAGGTCAAAGGTTTTGTGGCTAGGTTAATGTCCAAATCCCACCACTGGGAGCTTTGCCTTTTTACTGAAGATGGCCGGTTTAGGCTCCTTATACCCCATTACTAGGAGTCTTCATTAGGGTCACCTATGTCTATTCCAGGAATTTCTACTACACTAGGTTTCCACATCACCCTCCAAATGCCAGTTCCAATCATCTTTTCCATACTCTGTCCCTCCTCTCCACCACCTCCACCACCTCCACCACCACCATCACCACCACTACCACCACCACCACCACCACCACCACCACCACCACCACCTTCACCACCAACACCTAATCCCTCCTGTTTCCAACCTCACTGCCCCCAGTCCACACACAAAATCTAATCTATTATACCCAGGGACATTCATGCATTCCTTGTTACTTAGCCTGTATGGGTCCTTTACCCAAGAGATAATATCTATTTATGAGGGATGGCATACTCATACCATGCTTATCTTTCACTTAGTATCTACTTACAAGTGAGTAGATATGTATATACCATGTTTGTCTTTCTCACTCTTTTTTTCCTACTTCAATCCATTTGCCTGCAAATTAAATGATGTTTTTAACAGCACTGTTTCTCTATTTGTGGTTGAGAGACATCTAAGTTGTTTCCAGTTTCTGGCTATTATGAATGAAACTGTTACGAAGATATTTGAGCAAGCATCCTTATGGTAAAATGGAACATCCTTTGAGTATATGACCAAGAGTGGTATACTTGGGTCTTGAGGTAGATCTATACCCAAGAGTAGTTTAATATACTTGAGTCTTTCAGAGAGCGGTCATGCTAGGTCCCTTTTTGTGTGCGCTCTATAGCTTCAGTAGTAGTGTCAGGCCTTAGGACTGACACTTTTTTTTTTTTTTTGGTGCCTATGTAGGACTGACACTTGAACTGGGTCCCACTTTGGGCCTGTCACTGGACCTTTTTTGCCTCAGGCTCTTCTCCATTTCTATCCCTGCAGTTCTTTCAGACAGGGACAATTATGGGTCAGAATTTTGACTATGGGATGGCAACCCAATCCCTCATTCGATGTCATGTCTTTCTACTAGAGGTGGGCTCTACAAGTTCCCTCTCCCCACTATAGGGAATTTCATCTAGGGTCCCTCCCTTTGAGTCCTGAAAGCCTCTCACCTCCCAGGTCTCTGGTACATTCTGGAGGGTTCCCCCAAACTCCTACCTCCCGAGCTTGCCTGTTTCCATTCCTTCTGCTGGCCCTCAAGTAACTGCTCCTTAGAAAGAGTAAGTCAGTCAGATGGATCATGGGTTCAGTCCCCAGAACCCATAGTAGGAGTGAACTGATTCCCAAAAGTTGTCTTCTGACTTCCGCAGGCATGCCATGGGACATGTGCACTTGTGTGTACATACATGCTAATAAACAAATTGATTTTAAAGGAAAAGTAAATAATTAATTGTTTTTCTCAAGGTCACTCAGCTGTCGAGTTGAAACCCAAGTCAAGTTGCAATCATCACACTCAGCACCTCTAGTTTGTACACCAGGACCCTGATCATTTTATTCTCTGTCCTTCAAGATCAAATATACTGTTCTACTTTATATCTCAAGACAGTCAAGTGCAATGCCCTTTCCTCTGAAATGCCATAAGCCAGAATATCTCCCAGAGGTCGACATTCCCTTCTGCTAAAGGCCATGTGACACTAGACACTCTGTGAACTAGGCTCTTAAAAATGTTCTTAAAATGGTCATTCTCCATCTACTCCATCTATGCTTTTCTTGTCAATCTAATCTAAGGTCTGTTTTCTCTCTATTTGTAAGAAAATCTATCATAGATGATAAATGATTATAGCATTTAAAGTTTAAGAATAGTACAGCCTTCAGTCAGGTCACAGGCCTTTACAATTCTGTATTCAACGTGAAACGATGGAAGCTGAGGATTGCTGTAGAATCAACATCTGAGGAGATGAATGGAGGTTTGCATTATCCTAAGAAAAGAAGGCATCTGTATTGTTCAAACAAAAATTTGAAAATGTCTTGCCTACCACTGCTACCCATAAATGTTTAACCCATGAACGAAAAATGCTACTTCAGAGTATGTCCTAAATCCAGTGCATCTATATTAGATGCACTCATTAAACCATGAAGATCCAGTGATCTGATTAAACTATATTGTCACTCTTTCATTACAAGTGTGTAAACAAAATGTAATTATCCCACCATGAGAGTCAGAGACTTCATACACATTACATAAGCCCCACCCTAATTTAATTCATGTTCTGTGACTAATTATATTCTCCTACCCCCCCCAAAAAAAGCAGAAATACTTATTTTACAATCAGAATCCATAGACAGACAAAATCAAAGACAAATGTGTGACAAGTTATAGGCTATTTCCAACCAAACAAGAAATAATGACTTGGAGCCAAATCTGGGCATACAACAACCCAGGTTGACCCAAAATGGAAGTTAAATAAGCAAAGGCAACTGTCACTTTCCAATCAGAATAGAAAATCAAGTTGCTATTGCTCCCACATTTCCTGCCTGTGGAATCCAGGATGGTGCAATGGCATCCTCTTACTCTGTCACAGCCAAGAACATGTTAAAACCAACCTCAGCCATAGCACGGTTTCCAGAGCTGGGAATTCAATACTCTTGACTCTTCTGGAGCTCTGGGACTTTTTCAGTGCACACAGCAGGGAATTTGGCACTGCTTTCTGTCTGAGCTCTATGCAATTGTGCTGCCAGGTAGGACACAGTTACCAGGACAAGAAAGTAGGACAGTTTACTTCAGTAAGAGTTCACGAGAGGGAGAGATAAACTTACTGTATGTAAATTAGAGTTATCTACAGGAAAAGAATGCTATTACTATGTGCTGGGCATTTGTGTGTGAAGTCACCCGTGTTATTAGCTTTTATTATTTGTCATAAGGAAATAAACACTCCAAATAGAAAGTTTTCTGCTTATATTTAAATAATATAAGTCCCGTTTTCTTTCTTCGGTTTTCTACCTTATTAGCTCCCTAGCTTTAGTAGTAATCTAAAGTAAGGCAAGCCTCTTTTGTACTTACTTGGCATCCCCAGCTGAGCAGTCTAGGGTGATGGTCGCAGGATGAAACCTCTCGAGGTCATCTGTGGAAAGATGAGCCCACCTGGCCAAGCACACGAAGCCAGCTTTTGACATCACAAAACTGGCTTTGCCACCTGCACAGCTGACAGGCAAGGATACGGGTTCTTCCTGGTCAGCAACAGAGAACACCTGTCTTTATAAATAGCTGCCTCTTGGCTCATCTACTGACTCATAGCTTTCTGTCAAAATCTATGTGAATAAAATGTATATCAGAGCCAGCCATGGCCCTCACATCTGTAATCTCGGCACTTCGATAAGAGAGACAAGAGGATTAGGAGTTCAATAGCATTCTCAGCTCCACATGTTTGAGGCTAACCTTACATGAGATCCTGCCTCAAAACAAAAAATACATAATCAAAGAGGATTAAAAAGACATATCCATGTATGTTTGAATATTAATGGTCCATATTTTAATGAACAACACATATACACACACACACACCATTTTGAAAATGCGCTTTTGTGTAATTGCAAAGACAAGACCAGGGTACTCTTGTTGAATGCTAGTGGTCATATCTTGAAGAACTATGTTGAGTCTCTTCTTTCTACTCTTTGGGGTTTTTTTTAAATATGTATGGGTATTTTGCCTGCATGTATGTTTGTGCATCACTTGGATACCTAGTGCCCTCAGAGGCCAGAAGGTGTCAGATCCCCTGGAACCTGATCTACAGACAGTTATAAGCTATCATGTGGGTGCTAGGAATAGAAATTATGTCCTCTGAAAGGCAGCCAGTACTCTTAACCACTGAACCATCCCTCCAGCATGCCCATTCTATTCTTAAGCTTCATTTGTCTTCCAGACTATTATGTAATTACATGTTAGCTAAGAGCTAAAGCTCCTGTAAGAGTGACATCAAACTCCTATTGTCCTATACTGATGTCAGATATCATCTTCTCAACTTTTGCTAAAGACTATCACATAATATGAATGTTTAATAAGCATATTTTATTTTGTGAATCTTAGAATGACAAAAACCTGTGTAGTTTCTTTTGTCATAGTGGGCAAAGTAGTTTTCAAAAGAGTGTCTAAAATAAAGCAATTTGAAGGCCATGGAAAGTCACAATTTTGTGATAACTTCATCTTAAATACCTAAAAGCAGAAGGAATCTTTGTTCTGAGTTATTATGATGACTGACTTTAACATGTTTGTCTTTATCATAGGCATAGAAAAGCATATTTGGAAGCACTTAGATTGGTAATAGCAAAGGCAGAAGCCATTTAAGTAATGGCTTTCTATGCATATGGCTGCCAGTCAACATTTCACAAGAAGCAATGATGATGCATTTATTTACACAAATATATAATGGTGCAAGTTCAGGCTGGTGTGAACACAAAGTCAGAACAGTGTTCTCAAGAAACCTGCCATTATTTAGTATATCTACAATCCTCCTAGCATTAACTCTGGCATTGGCCAGTCTCATATTGTCTTGTTCAAACCATATATAATCTATTATTGTCCATTAAGCCCTTCAGTGGCTCTCAGATTCTTTCCCGTAATTTGGATTTTGAGTCCCTGTTTGTTCTTCCTGTGTTCATTCAGATCAAGGAGCTTAATTTAGTTGGCCCTTTCATTTGCTCCATGTCTTCTTACGCCAAAATTGTTTATCCACTACTGCCAAATTAATCTTCCAGAATGATAATTCCAATAAAATCCAAATTATTTAGTTTGGATTCCAAAGCCATCTCTAGTCATGCTACAACTCATCGTGCAAAGTCAATTTCCTCTATGTCTCCCCTAGGCATTCCACCCCAGCAAGACTCATTTCCTACGGCCATTCCTTCTGCATTCCCATTTCTATTCATTTGGTCTTTAAGAAATTGGATTGCATTTTCCCTTAAAGTCATCAAAAACCCTTACAAGAACCTACAAATAAAGATAATTTCTTTTCCCACAGTAATTGTCTTAACACCTTTTCTATTTTTCCTTATCACACATATTTTGTTTGATTGGTTGTTAGGGAATGAGCTCTGTTTCTTCTGCAAGACTGAAAGCAGGATCTCTTACTACCATAAAACGCACCCAACACAGTATGTACTAGGCATGGGAAGGCACTCAACCTCTAGGAAAGTGAATTGAAAAAAATGTCTTCTTTTCATCAAGCTATAAAGCAAAGTCATATATAGCAAAATACTAAGAAATCTAGTATTATGTGTTAATGAGAGTCAGCCACACAAGGCATTATCTTTTAACTTGCTCAAGCACTGTACAGTGGGAAGAGTTCATGGATTCAGGGCCAGGTAAGTCAGCACCCCTTGCTCTGCCACATCCCAGAATAGATCCCAGCCATTCCACAGAACCAGACATCTGACTCTGGAAGACACACACCTCCAGAGATGTGTGGAGCTTAAGGGTTTAAAAGGTCACATTAACACAGCACATTCTTGCTTGTGGCCTACACTGATAATAAGCATCTCTGAGGTCAGAATGGTAGGCCTTCCTTTAATCTGGCATCCAAGCCTTAAATTACAGCTGCAAGATATGGGAAACTTGCCACAAGATTCATTGCATTGGGATTCTGGGTTAACAAGCCCCTGCTCTGACATGTTAGGGAATCTGTGGTCCAGTTTTAGTGAGGCCCTGTAGCACTTCAAAAGTGGAAACCCTTTTTTTCTAGGATTTCAACTTGCTGGACATTGGTCTTAAACAAATTTATTCTTACCTTTTATATATTCATAATTTTAAAACAACCTAAATGTTATTTGTTCCATAAAATTTAGGTATTATGGAATGGATCCACACAAGCCACTCCTAAGACCTGGTATGTCTGTGTAAAGGACCAGCTACTGGGGATGATTCCGTCACTACGGCAACTGATGAGTGAGCTAAATCCTGGCCCTTCACTAGCAGGAACAGACAAGGAACCTCATAAGTCCCCCATAGAATTACCATTCTTCGATACTCAAGTAATATAGAAAAAATATTAACATTTAGCCTTGGGAGATAGTTCAGTCAATAAACTGCTTGCCTTATAAGCATGAGGACATGACTTCAATACTCAGGATGCATATTTTTAAAAGCTGGGCATTATACTACATGTTTGCTGTACCAGTGTGAAGGAGGGAAAGACAGGCCAGTACTTGAGGCTCACAAGCCAGCAAGCCTAGCTTATTTGGCATGTCTAGACCAGTGAGGAAGACTGCCACAAAAGAAAATTAAAACAAAGTCAAACAATAACAGTAGACAGTATCTGAAGAGCAACATTTAACATCGTCCTTGGACCTCTACACACACATCACACTTGTGCACTTACACATACATGAAAACACATCGCATGCACACATACAAGAAAAATATTCTGTCTATCTCCTGTGGAATAAGAGGACTTGTTTTATCAAAGCTTTAAAGTGTAGAGAAGCATAATTTGTCCGCTGATGGTTTTAATGGTGTAAAGATCTCAAACACACGTCCAACTATCAGCCCCATGAGAACACAGGGATAGGGATCACTAGCCAAAGTCCTTCAAAGAAAGTGGGATGCTCAGAAACTCAGACCTCTGTAAAGTCCCATTGCTGAAAAGAATGAAATAAGAAATAGGGAAAGGAGATTTGCTCCACCAGTTAAAAGCTGGAGGTGTGGTCCGAGCAACTGTAGTCTTTAAGCCACAAAGGCAGGACTGGGGGTTGGGGGAGGCCAATTCTGATGAAATTATCAAAGCTCAGGAAAGACAAAGGGGGAAACTCAGGCATCTAAGTTCGGAGTGTAGAGAAGGGCAAAGACTTTACAAGGAATAAAGAGGAAACATGGGCATGAAAACACATCTAGCAACTGTAAGGACTGAGCACTCAGAATGGGGAGAGAGAAGGAATTCACACGCACCCACACACTCACGCACCCACACACATACCCATGCACCCACGGGGCAAAGGCCACAGTCCCACAGTCTTAAGAGTGGCCACAGGAGAAGGAATCCCAAGGCTTATATAAAAGGTCTGACAGCCTAGCCAGGACCAGCGGCCCCAGTGACTCCTGGTTCACTCTAATGTCTTGTCTGCTCAGTTGCTCAGTAGACTTGAAAATGAAGTGTGGTTTTTAAAACACATTTGCAATCTCGTTTATTTGTTAGTAAAATGCCTGCAAGTGGAAGGAATGCCACACTAGTAACAATTTAAGGCACTTGGTCTGCATTTCAATTATGGTTTATAAATAAATGTTCAAGAGCTATGTTTAGAGGGCTCACTCTTCCAACCACATAAACAAATATTAGAAGGCAGGAAAGGGAATTTTCAAAAAGGAAAGGGATTCTTCAAAAGATGTTTGGTTTTTTTTTTTTCATTTATTGGTTTATTTTTTCAAAGTTAGTGACCCCTTCCTCACTGCTCACAGTTCAAAGAGTAGCAAAGGTTGATTATCCATTCTGAGAAAGTTTTATTTTTTTTCTTTTTTGAAGCATAGGAAACTGTGGACACCCTAGCACTGGGCTCGGTGGTACATGATACTTTCCTACTAATGTATAGTTTCTGTATCTCACAGCATGACAAGAACAGTACAAATTCATTATCAAGATCGTTCTGCCCTCAGATTGAACATAAACAAAACAAAAATAACAATTATCATATTTTCATCATTACCACACTTTTCTGTCTAAAGTTTTAAGAACCTAGCATATTGAAAGGTACATTAAGTACTTCATTCCGTGAAAATTGGCACTATCCTTTTTGGAAATGAGGGCATTTCCTTTAATTGACTTGCCAGGTTAGGACTTTTAAAATGACCTGTATCTTCAAACTCATTGCCGATTGCTACTTTTTTGGACCATAAATGGCCCCTTATGCATTAAAGCCCTGGTGACCAGTCTCTAGTGACAGTGAGATACTGTGGGATATTTGGGAGATTGGATTAGTGGGAGGGAGTTTGATAATTGGGCATTCCTTTAAAGAGCATATTGGGACTTCGGGACTCTTCTTTCTCTTTTTTGTTCCTTGGCTACTAAGAAGGAAGGTAACCAACCATCCATAAACTTCCATCATGGTGTGCAATGCTGACGAAGGCCAGAGCAAACCATGGACATACATCTGACTCCCTGAAGATGAACATCCCTACTCCTCCATACTGGGGATTGCCACCAAGGGCCTCACACTTGCTAGGCCAGTGTTGTTCTACTCACTATGCAGTCCAGGTAGGTTTTCCTGGTCGCAGACTCCAAAGTAACTAGGATTACTGATGGTGTCACCAGGTCTGACTAAGTCTTTCCTCATTTTATAATCACTTTATTATGCAATTTTGTCACAGAGACAGAAAGTACACTGGCATTTTATTCATATATATATTGTATATATATATATATATATACATATATATATATATATATGTATATGTATGTATGGATAGGTACATACATACATACATACATACATACATACATGCATGCATCTTCTTGTTCTGTTTCTTTGTACAGCTTTGGCTATCCTAGAACTAGCTCTGTAGACCAGCTGTACTTAAGCTCACAGATATCTACCTGCTTCTGTCATCCAAGCACTGGTTTAATGGTGTGCGCCACCACTGCACAGGTTACTCATATATTTTTAATGTAACTATAGAATGTCTGGCAATAGCTCCAAAGGGCCTGTTGAGCTAATGCACTCCACTACAACAGAACTGTCATGCAGACACCTTTTCAGTCTTTAAATTGACAAACAAAATGGTGTTTGCCATTCCACAGACCTCAAGTCATCCGTGTAGTTTCCAAAGGAGTAAATAATCTTAAATGATGTATTTGCTTTCTACAAGATAATAATTGCTTTTAAAAAAAATAAGCTTTGAAAACTCAACTTCTCTTAAAGCTTCCTTGTCTACAAAGGCGTCTCTATGTCTACAATACTGGATTTACTACCTTATTTTTATTCTGTCTTAACCATGCCCTGAGTTGCAACACTTAAATGGTTTCACAATATCACCAACTAACATGACTAAAAACTTGATATAGAAAAAAAAAAGTATGAAGAGACAGAAGAAGCTAAAGATGGAGAAGAGGAAGAAAGAAAAATAAATTAAGAAGAAAAGAAAGAGAGTAAAAGAGGGAGGGAGAAAGGGCAAGGGAAGGAGCCAAGAAGGGAAGGCCGTACAGGCATCAGTGGCATCTGTCCACTTGGAACAACCTTTTGACTCTTCCCCACATTGTGAGTTCCATCTTCCCAAGTAAGAAACAAATGCAGAGCATCTGCCTGGTATGTTTGCCTGAGCATGTTTTATCAGCTCCACCCAGCAGGCTGCAGGCACAGGAGGAGTTCTGTTCATGTAGAGTAGATCTTTGTTAGGACGAGAAGCCTCCTAGCTGCACAGCTCCTTGCCGCTTTTTTCCAGCATCTCACACTGATTCTTTGCAAAAAAAGAGAAAGGTTGTGGTTGTCATGAGTTGTTTACCTGTGGTTTCCTGTGTGCTTTATTCATTTTTCTCTCTGCCATTGTACTGAGACTGGAAAAGAGCACGCAATTATGTAAAATCTTACTGCAGCATGAAGTTGCTTGAGAAACAACATATACTCACATTGCACGACCTCCCAGCTATTGCATATTTCAAGAACAGGGCCACTGGGTAGTCTTGGCTGGCCCGACTCACAGAGATCCACCTGTGATTTCAAGTGCTGAGATTAAAGTCATGAGCCACCATCCCCAGAAACTACTGTACATTTTGTCACAATATGTCAGTTTTCCTCATGCAGGAATAACACTCAACAAACTCATGTCAACAATGATAAATAATTAAAATTTACTTGTGCATATTATTTGATACAGTATTTATGCAATTGCAAGTCATTTTCCCTTCTAAGACTACTGTTCTGTTTATTCTTACCCGGTACCCAAGCAAACAAATATGAACTAAGACATTTCAGTAGGCTTACTTCACATCAGCATAAACACACACACGCACACATGCACACACACATGCACATGCATGTGCACACACACACACACACACACACACACACTCACTCACTCACTGAAAGCCACATCTGGCACTAACAGCATTATTCCAAGCAACCCTTTGAGAAATTTGAATGAATCACAGAGATTTGATACCAAAATGAAGAGGAGTTGCTTTTACTTTCATGATCCTTAATGAGGTAGATCAATAGAATAGCTGTCAAGTTTCAGATGACCATTAAGTCTGCTAATTAATCAAAAATAATGCTCATCAAAGCTCGGAGTATTTTTATTGTACTTCATTTTATACCATTAGCAGTTAAGACACTGAAGAGCTTTCATTTCTAATTATAGTCTTGTCCAATTAATTTAGGGCTGCTCCCCTTTTGCTTTTACCATAAATCAATTGTGCATAATGCCCACAACCACTACCCCTTGAGGAGGCACCAGGAGCTGAAATCATAACCCAATGCAGTGAGAGTGGAGCCATTGTTCATCTTTGCCCTTGCTCTTCCTGTACCAAAGACAGCAGAGGTCAACTAGTACCAGTTTGCAAAATGTCTGAAAAAAATAATAATTGCCATGCATGAATTCATGGCATTAAAGTATCCCAAGGTTTAATAATATAGGGGGAAAAAAAGAAAGGTCTTAGAAGCTAAAGTCATTGCAGAAATATTGCTAGCCCATATTTTGCTTTTATTACATTTGAAGTTACAATCCCAGAGCTAGGGGGATGGCCCAGAGAATTGATTGCTGCAAACCACCTCACTTGGTACGGTGCTTGCTGCATCCCTAAAGAACAGGAGTTCAGACTCCTCTATGTGCAGTCCTTGGTTGGTGGTTGAGACCCTGGGAGCTCCGAGGGTACTAGTTA
>NW_022196912.1:55456034-55461052 GCF_008632895.1 Mastomys coucha
AAAAAAAAAAAAAAAAAAAAAAAGGAGTTCAAACCTTAAGAATCCATGTGCTGGACAGCCTCAGTGCTCACCTCAATTCCAGTCCTAGAAGACAGAGTCAAGGTTTCTAGAACAAGCTCCCTAGTAGGAATATATCTGCCGGCTCTGGGCTTGAGATATCCTGACTCTCAGTGTAAACGGAAGAGCAATTAAGGAAGATTCCCAAGGCAACCTCTGATCACCACGTGAACACACACATGTGCTTGTGCATTAACATAAGCACATAGATGACACACAGAAGCAAACATGTACACACATGAATTGAGTAAAAAGTAACAATATAATTCTTTGTACTTCTATTATTTATATTTCTTTCCCCAAAAGAAAATATAACCTGAATAAATTCATCAAATTTTAAATGTCTAAATGAAAAAACAATTGCATAAAATACCCATTGATGCCTTTAGTCAAATAAAATTTGCAATGATATGTTTTTAAAAATGACTTTTCAATGTTGCCTTCTCTTTAATCAACAATATTTCTAAGCAAAAGTGAAGCCAAAGGCCCTGTACATTCAGTGATGAGAGAACACAGTGATGGACAAGGAGATGATTCCGTGGTAAAGTCCTTATTGCTCAAACATGAAGATCTGAGTTCAGACCTCCAGAATCCATACGAAGCTATATGCAGCAGTATGCATCTGTAATCCCAGTACTCCTAGAGTGAGTTGGGTGGTAGATTCTGGACAATTCTCAGAAACACTGGAGTCAGAGAGTCTGATATACTCAGAGTCAAGCAACAAAGAGATCCTGTCTTAAACACAGTGCAAGGAAGTACTAAACCATGGTTATCTTCCAACATCCACTGGCATATGCTTGCCTGTATTTACATACATATGGCAGATGTACCGGGAAAATGCTGCTTTAATCTTTTAAAAGGACATTGTATTCTCAGGTAATTCAAAAAGCCCATCATGAGAGAAAAGAAGAACAGCAATAATAGACATATTGACAATAATGCCAAAATATACTCAGCAAAGTCTCTAGCTCAGATTAAGGAGGTTGTCAAGGAAAGTATCTCTGGGGATGCTTTTGAAGATGGGGAAGGAATAAACAGAATACCAGGGTAACGGGAGAATAAAGAGGTTGGTAGCCACACAATGAAGTGGATGAACATCCCAAAAAGCTGGGAGCTCACATGAACATCTTCAAATATCTCAGTGCTGCCTTTATGGTATGATCCCTGGAGGCTGGATTCGCGGAAGCACCTTCCTTATCACAACTGCAGCAATGCACACAGGGAGTTTATTCTGAGATGCCTTTTCTAATAGATACAGGAATTGAAGTAATCTTGGGAGAGTGTGACACGTTAAAATCAGAGACAAAGGCCCTCAAGAGTCTTTTGGGCAAATGCCTGAGGGAGGTGGCGAGGTTGAGCAAGTGTTGTCCAGGAAGTGTTATTTCCCAGCCAGTGCAACGGCCCTATTTATCAATGCTGATTATTGCAATGAGAAGAATAGAACAAGACAGCATGCTTCGTGGAAAAAATATTCAATGGCAGTTTCTTCTCTGCTGTTATGTAGTAGATTTTTCCACTGTGGGTTTCTGTCCAAGTCCTTTACTTGAGTATGTTCTAACAATTTGTTCCATGATCTCACCATAAAGAAGACAAGAGCCAAAGGTAAGAATAAGGTTTCTGCCAGAGAATAAGGCCAAGCAAAAATGCAGGAAATGGTGGGAGGAGTGGAAAAAGGAAATAGTAAACTTCAGGGAGAAAATACCAAAGGAAGACATTATTTGTTCCTTCTTTTGGCTCTGGAGTCAGCAGACTGGATATGGAATCAGAGTTTGTGGAAGTGGACGGTGTTGCATGACCAGATGAAAACTGGGGTATTTCTATGCAATCACTACTCATTCAAATTAGCAAGTTTCTGGATGAATACTGGGAAGCTAAATGTTTCCTCTTAAGTTTTTTCTTACTTTGGAGATTTTTATTCTAGCTACATCTTTTTTTATGTTTTCACCTCATACCATACAACTTTTTTCCCTCCAAAATCACTTTTTTAAAACACGAAACATTACAATGTTTAAAAGTTCCATTACTTTGTCTTAGAGTTTATCAAATCTTTTTGAATTCGCTAGAAGTTTCCATTCACATGAAAGCTGTGGGCCACTCCACATTTGCATTTTATCTAGCTGTACCAAATTAATCAAGGTTGAAATATTGGGAAAAGCCAGCCTTACGTTGTGTATTTATCAAATACACAATCAAGTCAACAGTTGACAACACTAGCCGCACTTCCAGATGACCCTGTGTGCATGTTGGTTTTTTGTCAGCCTGGGTCTAGGAGACAAATTGTTCCAGAGGGTGGAGCCAGGAAAGAGGCCCAGAATTTTTGAAACCCATAGGATTATGAATGAATCCCAGACTGAGACTCATCAAGGGCTGAACTTTTTATGCTATGGAATGGGTTGGCTTTGTTTAGATTATGAATATGCTCTAATTCTTCACCTTTTTTTATAGGATCTTATAAGATATTTTGGAATTTTACAGAGATTTTTACAGAGGTTTTGGACATTAAAAGAGATATTTTGGATATTTGAAAGAGATTGACCTGGCTTTGGAGGAAGCTCAAAACAAGGTTTATCTGTACAGTTCTGGTTATCCTGGAACTTGCTTTGAAGACTAGACTGGTCCCAAACTCAGAGAACTGTCTGCCTCTGCCTCCCCAGTATGGGATTAAAAGCATGTCCCACCATGCCCAACTGAGACTGAACTCTTAAAATGTTTGAGGTTTTAAAGACTAGGGAACTTTTAAACATTATAATGTTCAATATTATGATATTGTTATTAATATGAGATGATTAGTAAGGGATGTGTTTGAATGTCAAATGCCAAGGGATCAATTAGGCTTGATACAAACCTACACATATCCATGATGAGGGGATCTTAATTTTAAAATGTCTCCATAAAATTAATTTCTAGGCAAGTCTGTGGGACACTTTCTTGATTAATGATTGACACAAACTGTGGGCAGGGTCATCCCTGAGCAGGAGACCTTAGATGGTATATTGGAAAGCAGGTTGAGAAAGCCATAAGGAACAATTAGTAAACACCATTCCTCCATGACTTCTGTTTCAATTCTTTATGCTGCTGAGAATTCAAAGCTATAGTTTATACATAGATTTAATATGTTATATGTAAAATAAATACAAGCTTATTCTAAAGATTGGAATACACTGTGTACTACATATGTGAATGTTGTGATAAATACTGTGATTTTTGTTAAGTGCTTAGAGGCACTACTCTGAGTGGAAGGGGAAATTGGCAAGTTGTTTTCCATCTTTACGAAGGCTTGGGAGAAGTTTCATTAGTCTGGGCTAACCTCCTATTACCACACAGGTTTCTGACCCTTGATCCATCAGAGGGCTGCTAGAGGTATATACAATCCCCCAAGAAAGAATCAGGGTCCTCTGGAGCTTGTAGTTCATGTCTAAAGTGACTTTATGCAGGACAGAGGATGGTAAGATCGTCCTTGTGCTTGTAAGCCTTCTGGTTTTAAACTAGTCATTTGCAAGTGTCTTGTAGTATAGGGATAGTATCTGTCATCTGGTGCTTGGGATGAGACAGGAGTATCATAAGTTCAAGTCTAATCTGGGCTCATTATGAAATATTTGTTCAGAAACACCAAACAAAGTCAAAAAAGGAAAGGAAAAAAGAAAAGAAACCAAAGTTCACACGACCAGCAAATTGACTAAACTGATGCAGCTGCTAAGAAGGAAAACTATAGTTATGTTTAAGATTTATGAACATAATTTCTTACTGAATGATTTATCAGCACTTTATTGTTTAGATAGATAGATAGATAGATAGATAGATAGATAGATAGATAGATAGATAGATAGAGTATGACTTGAGGAAGTTCTCCAGAAAAGGTGCTAGTAAATGTTATAAGTGTGACAAAATGTGCTGAATCTTATGACAGAGTATGTGTGGGCTGTGGAGAACAAGAGTGAATGCCCATGCATTAGCAAGAGTCCAGGGATAAGTTCCCAAAAGTCAAAGCAACACCTATGCCAAGGGTTCAGTAGGAGTCCCATAGCTCAAAATGTGAAGTGTAATGTGGAGACCTGTATGGCAGTCAGTCAGTGTCCAGGTAGAGGGACCTGCAATGAGAAGGCTTCACTCATAATGAGGACAGGAGCTTAGGACTGTGAGATCCAGCTGAATATAAATACATCTCACAGTCTGAAGCTGCAGCCACTGTCATTTCATGACCAAGCCGTCCACAACCTACCCTCAAACTCAGAGTCTGACATGTTCAGGATCCCCAGACTGGTTCCTAAAGCATCGAGCTTAACCTTCTCACCCCAACCGGAGGATGCTTCACCCACAAGCTGCAACTACTCCTGTATTCACTCCACTAAACTGCAGCTGCTGGGAGCTATCAGTCCAGCGAGGTCAGCAGGCTTCCTCCAGGTGGTCAGGGTAGCCATCAAAGGCATGAGGGAAGGAAGAGCAGCACGAATGAAACCCAGAGAGCATGGAGACCAGCTCCATGCTCCATGTTGGTGAGTACTACTCAAAGTTCCTAAAGGAGGCACATTTCCTGGTTTTTGTTTTTTTGTTGTTTTGTTTTTTTGTTTTTTTGGGTGTTTTTGGTTTTTGGTTTTTGGTTTTTGGTTTTTACAGACGGGGTTTCTCTGTGTAGAACTCACTCTGTAGACCAGGCTGGCCTCCAACTCAGAAATCTGCCTGCCTCTGCCTCCCAAGTGTTGGAATTAAAGGTGTGTGCCACCACTGCCCGGCGTGGTGGTACATGTTAATATCCTTGTTTCCCCCCTTCCAATCACTTGTTCTTGACCTTGCCCATTGTGTCAACATTAAAGGTTCTGTGCCCAGAACACAATACCCCATAGAACTACAAACTTTTAATTGTCTATTCTCTGTATTCTTTAGAAGTGCCTCTTCTGAACAACCCACATTCCACAAGGAACTCAAGAAGAAGGAAGACCAAAAGGTGGACATTTCATTCCTTC
>NW_022196912.1:55461590-55466015 GCF_008632895.1 Mastomys coucha
AAAAAAGAAGTGCCTCTTCTGTCCTATCCTTTAGTCCGCAGTTTCCCTCACTGCTGATCTGATCCTAGCACTGCTTTCAGATTTCCCCACCACAAAGCTAACACAGTGTGTCCAGCAAGCTAACAAAATAAGGGAGGTTGTTCTCATTAAAGAAATGGAGGGAAATAAAGACGGACATGCTAAATGTATTTCTTCTCTTCCAAATAAAATCTTACATGTTTCACTCTGCACTGAGCATGACAGATTGATGCTGTGCCTAAATATAAAACAAAGCTATCTGGTTTTAGGTTTTATGAGAACTCTTGTGCAGAAAGAGCAGAGTAAATCTTAAATGGGATCTGAGGATCCCATTTTAAAATACAAATGCAAAATATGCTCCAAAAAGAAATATAGGAATTGAAAAGGAAAACTAACATTTGAAAAAAAAAATGTTAAATTTGAGGATAAAAGGAAAACTGGTGGTTTTAGCTATTTAAAAGTTTGTACTGAGAAGAGATATGGCCCATTCTCTTTAGCTTCAAGCAGGAGCAGGTGATGCCTTTGATAAGGTGAATAAATTCAATTCAGAAAGGAAATGTTCCAACATATTACCCTATATGTCAGTTTGACACAAGCTAACATCAGCTGAGAGAAGGAAGACTCAGTAGAGATAATGCCTCCATAAGACTGGGCTGTAGGTAAGCCTGTGGGATGCTTCCTTGTTAGTGTTTGACATTGGAGGACCCAGCACATTGTAGTGGAGCCACCCCTGGGCTTGTGGTCCTAAGTTCTATAAGAAAGCAGGTTGAGCAAGCTACGAGGAACAAGTCAGTAAACAGCACCCTCCATGGCCTCTTGCATCAATCAGTTCCTGTTCTGCTTGCGTTGCTACCCTGACTTCCAATGATGATGAACACTCATACAGTGATGTAAGTGAAGTAAACCTTTTACTCCTCAAGTTGGTCTGATCCTGGGGTTCCATCACAGCAATAGAAACCCTAAGACAAACTCTCAAATGAAATTTTTGCATTGCAATTTGCTAGGCTTTCCAGAAATTAAAGTATTGGAGAATAAGTGGAATGAACAATTTGAAAAATATATTAGATACATTATTATGTGACTTGTAATATTCTTTTTTTTTTTTTAGTTTTGCTTCTTTTTTTTATTAGATATTTTCTTTATTTACATGTACATTTCTCCATTCCCAGTTTCCCCTCCAAAAAACAAAGAAACAAACAAAAACAACAAAAACAAACCCCTGTTGCCTCCCACTTCCCCATGCCTGTCACCCCGCCCTCTCCCACTTTCTGGCCCTGGCATTCCCCTACACTGGGGCACAGAATCTAATTTGGTCAACAAAAAAAAAAAGAAAAACAATAAGCATCTTTGGAGGTTCCTTGTCTTATAATGTCATTCCAAGACATTTTTCTTTCTTTCTTTTTTTGAAACTTTTTTAGTTTAATTTTTGTTTATTTCATTTTTACCCCACAGGTCCTTTCCATACATATTATGGTTTCTGGTTTCTGGTTTTGTGAGATTCCTGAGCCTAGGAACAAGTGATTCTCTGCTCTGTATATGTCTCTTGTGCCTTTTCTTTTCCTTCTGTTTGTTTGTTTTATCCTATTCAAGTTTGCTTGCTTTATTTTATCTCATTACAGTTTATTTTACTATTATCTCTTAGATGACTCTCTGTTTTCTAATGAGAGAAAGGAGATAAATGCAGAAGAAAAGCGAGGTGGGGAGGAACTTGAAAGAGTGCGGGGAATAGAAACGGTAATCAGAGTATATTGTATGAAAAATAAGCAAACAAACAAAAACACCCAGTTACAATAAAAGAAAAATATTTTAAATGATTTTAAGGTAGATTTTATGTATGCTTAATAAAGTCATTTTATATGTGCCAATACTACATCATATAATCTATTTATCTATATATTCTTTATTAGTTAATTATGAATTAATGGAAATAATTATACAAGCACTTGGTAGAGGGAAGGACTATAAAGACAAGTTCAAATATGTCTAACTTCAATAAATACAATGTAATATAATAAATTCCGAGGCACTGAGCCAGTGATCAGAAGTCTTGGGGTCAGTCCAGGCTTTCCGCCTACAGGTGCTCAAACCTAGAAGCAGTGAACTACTTCCTATAGGATGGGTTAAATCATCTATACTATACTGTACTATAATGTACTATAGAATGGTTAAATCATAGCTGTTATGGGTCTGGGGTGAATATGTGTGTCTTGTGTACCTGAGCATCACCCCATTAAAAACAAATTCCCAGAACCTTCATTTAAACCAACATTAACAGTCCATTTTCTTTAAGGGTGAGTGTTGTGTGTGACAGGACTTTTCCTGGGAATAGAACCCACATGTCTACTAGCCCCAGAAAGGGAGTCCACGACAGACCAAAGTACAGATACCAAAGTCCAACTTGGTGAACCAATGAGTTTTATTCGGATTCATAACAGGAATGTGGACGAAGTGTTACAGGAGTAAAAATGACTCAGAGAAAGCTGCATCACCAAAGCCACCCTAGCACAAGTGACAGCTCACAAAAGCTGGGAACCTGGAACACACAGCACAGCCCAAAGTTGGCTCAACAGGCTGGCAAGTGGAAAGTGTCTTTTCCAGGTGCCTCTGTTGGTTTAAATCTCTTCTAGGCAGCTCAACTGGTATCCACTTCTGAGCCGATGATCTGGTCTCTGCATCTGTTTTACTTGTCTGAGAATGACTTTCAGCAGTCTTTGTTGTTTGCTCTTGGAAGAGAAGGACCTAGTAAATCTGGTCAATGTGAGGGATGTCCTGAGCGATTTTCAGTTGTTTACTTTCTGCCCCAAGGAGCTTCCCTGAAGGATGGAATGTTTCAGAAACTGTTACACCAGTGGTCACTGTAAGGTTGCCCATATGCCAGAAGATGACCCAACTCATATGTGCATAAAGACAGTACTAATTAAGAAATAACAAAAAATTAAAAATCTATATTTAAAAAGCATATCAAACAAGAGAGATGAATTTGTGGTTAAGAGCACTTGCTACTCTTGCAGAGGTCCCAGGTTTGGTTCCCAGCACTGACATGGTGGCTTATAACCACCTAGAACTTCAGTTCCAAGGGATATGATGTCCCCTTCTGACGTCTGCAGGCACTATGCACACAGATGGTACACATATACACATGCAGAAACAACATTCAGACACACAAAATACAAGCAAACCTAAGAATATTTTTTGAGGAAGCACATGAAGTTAGGAAAGAGATGCTGTAGGAGATTGTCAGAGGAAGCATGGGTGGAGGGGAATGAAAGGTTGATATGATCAAGATATATACATGTAAATTTTTTTCAAAGAACAAATTATGGGGGGAAATCCAGTCCTAAGGAAGATCTGTCAACAAAGCTAGAATTTTATCAGGAAATTCTCTTCGGTCTTGCCTTTCTCTGTGCATGGGCTGCCCCTGGTTCTTTTCATACTGGAAATGACTAACCCACACTCTTAACTATATGTACTCAGACATTCTGGTCACCTTGGTTCCAGTCCCTCTCTTCTTAAGCAGCAAACACAGCCCAAGCAGAAACCAGAAGATGATGATACAGATTCCTAGAGGACACACTATATTAGGCATACAACAGAGGCTGAAAACTAAAGCCCAAACTCTCACATTTTTCAGTACTGTGATTGATTACTTGAAGGAGTATAGAAAGTTTTCTATTTTTGGCTGGATTGCAAAAGCATAAAAGAGGCAGGGTGTATCTGAGAAAATAAAAAGAGCACTATATAATTAGCAATTGCGTAGTGGTATATAAACACTAAAACTTCAAATGTTTTCAACTATAAATATAGACATTAGGATAGATCTTGTGGGATGAGACATGAACAGAAGACAACTTTGTAGCAGGAATTCTGGGCTTCATTATCTCATAGAGGCCCACATGTTGGCAAAAGCCAGAATAATAGCCAAATATAGAAATAATTCTTGTAAGAAAGTCAAGAAAATAAGTTCTTCACTCTCAAAGACAACAAATGTACTAAACACTTAATAGCTTGCTTTATAAGAGTCTGTGCTTCCATGGTAAATTTGGATTTAATTGAAGTTAACTTTACTGGGCCTATTTATACTGGCACATTAGAGTTATCCTCTTCAGCAAATCCTCACTCTCTCTCTCTCTCTCTCTCTCTCTCTCTCTCTTTCTCTCTCTCTCTCTTTCTGTATATATATATATATGTGTGTGTGTGTGTGTGTGTGTGTATACATATATGTATATATATGTGTGTGTGTATTCATATATGTATATATATGTGTGTGTATGTGTTTGTCTATCTGTCTATATCTCTCTCTTTTACATATTTATTTATTCCTTTCATTAAAAAATAGATTTTTTACTGCAACATGTAACAAGGACACATGCTCCACCATGTTCATAGCAGCCTTATTTATAATAGCCA
>NW_022196912.1:55466955-55469274 GCF_008632895.1 Mastomys coucha
GGAGGGGAAACTGGGAATGGAGAAAATCGCATGTAAATAAAGAAAATATCTAAAATAAAATAAAAAAAGTTAAAAAAAAATAGATTTTTGTTACGATATCCTGATTACAGTCTCACAATCCTCTACTCCGTCCAGTTCATCCCCTCTTCCCCTCCCACTCAGATCCATCCCTTTTTGTCTTTCAGTAGAAAACAAACAGGCTTCTGAGGCAATATAATATAATATTATAATATAATAAAACCAACACATTGGAATTGGACAAAACAAACAGAAAGCAGAAAAAAAGAGCCCAAGAAAAGGCACAAGAAACAGAACAGCTGGTCACAGACTTGGGAAATCCCAGAAAGGCACTAGACTGGAGGCATAATATATAGCAAAGGACCTGGAGCAGACCCATGCAGGCCCTGTGCATGCTGCCGCAGTCTCTGTGAACTCACATGTGCTTTGGTGATGTTGATTTAGAGGAAGGGCCTGGTTTTCTCGGTGTCCCCCATGCCCTTTGGCTCTTACATTCTTTTCTCCTCCTCATGACAGAGTTCCCTGAACACTGAGTAGAGACATTTGATGGAGACCTCAATTTAGGGCTAACTGTTCCAAAGTCGCTCACTCTCTGCATCATATCTGCCTCTGTATTTGCTCCAATCTACTAATGAGGAAAAAACTCTTTTTTAAGGGTCATTCTTTCAACAATAGTTGATTAATATCAGGCTACAAGAGTGTCATGAGTTTCCTATTCCCTAAATAAAAGCTAGGTTTTGAAAGATGGGTCACAAGGACAACGGCAGCTTATCCTTTGCTAACTTAGCTAAATGTCGTAAAGAGCAACCAAGGACAGCTTGAAGGTTTGAAGCTGCTAGAAAGAAGAGTCAGTAGATACTATAATGCAAACCAGCTTTTTCTGTTGAGTACAGCAATGCAACTTATCCAATATACTCCAAAATTACATTGTAGGAAACATAGTGTATATTCAGTATACCTTAGAATCAAAGAATATCATCGTTCCTCCTTGAAAGGCAAAATACTTGGGTCATAGTAAACATTCATCAATGAATATATGGTTGATTTTAAATCTGATATTGAGATACTCTAGAAGACACTTTTGAGTTTGTATATTGAAAGAATCCTGTGTCCAACTCTTAATCAAATGGAAGGGATGACAGACATTCTGATTCCCTGCTCCTCGGTGGCATATATCTTCCATGACATGAAAAGGAAGGCACTCAAGATAATTCTTTTCCATCTTCAATTTTCAATCTAACAAAATAAAACAAAAATTGATCACCAGTCATAATCCCATTCTTTATTAATTCCCTTCCAATTTTCTTTAACTATGAAAATGTTAGTATTTTTTTTTTAATTCTGAAAATCTTCCAGGCTTTTTTTAAGTTTATGTTGTATAGTTATAGCCATTTCCTATTATAGAGACACAATTATCAGTTTTCATAGTTAATGTTTTATAAGCATTTTAGATGATTTATAAGTGTTACATTCAATATATTAACTTTAAAAATAATATTATTAATTATGAAATTCATGTAAAACTATGATAGACTCCACCAGCCCAGTGACTCAGGTTCCTCTGGTCTGTCTGGGCTGGGGTCCAGAGCAGACCTTGGGCGCAAGCTCTGCAGCCAGTCCCACACACACAGAGAAAGCTCCACTCCCAGGTGATCTAACAAGCCCAGGATCACAGGATCACAGAATCACAGGATCACTGTGACAGCTTGACTCTGAGGAGTTCTGACACAACCAGGGTCACAGGAAGGACAGGCTCCAGTCAGATTTAGCAAGGGCAGGTAGCACTAGAGTTAACCAGATGGCACTGGGCAAGCGTAAGAAAGTAAACAACAAAAACCAAGGCCACCTGCCATCATCAGAACCTAATTCTCCCACAATAGCAAGTCCTGGACACACCATCACACCGGAAAAGCAAGGTTCAGATCTAAAATCACTTATCAGGATGATGATATAGGACCTTAAGAAAGACATAAATGGCACCCTCAAAGAAATACAGGAGAACACAGGTAAAGAGGTAGAAGCTCTTAAAGAGGAAACACAAAAATCCCTTAAAGAACTACAGGAAAACACAATCAAATAGGTGAAGGAAATGAGCAAAACCACCCAGAATCTAAAAATGGAAATAGAAACAATAAAGAAATCAGAAAGAGAGACAACCCTGGAGATACAAAATCTAGGAAAGAAATCAGGAGCCATAGATGCAAGCATCACCAACAGAATACAAGAAATAGAAGAGAGATAGAAGAGAGAATCTCAGGGGCAGAAGACACCTTAGAAAACATTGACACAACAGTCAAAGAA
>NW_022196912.1:55470467-55487530 GCF_008632895.1 Mastomys coucha
TTTATTTCATGTTTTTACACTATACTATGGTTTTCAGAACAGCTTATATATTTCAAAGTATTTATATAACCAAAAGAAACATAGACGATTAACTAGGGAGGCGGCTTGTAAGAGAACAACAAAGTGAAACTGAATGCTTTGCTTGACATTTGTAACTCTTGTATCAAGTTTGAAGAAGAGGACTAAATAAATAACTGTGATTTAAACTAATAAGCAAAATACAAAGAAATGCAGGGATGTAGAGCCAAATCAAGAACAGCAAAGTATCTATATTGCACTGATCTCTGTGGCACCCCCAGAAATAGCAGGACACAGAAGACACTGTGAGCAGTGAGATGGTTGGAGTTCAGTCTGGAGAGAAGAATGAATGGACAATTTAGATGAAGTGTTAGCTTCACACTGAAGTTTAGGGCTGATGGAAGCAATGACATATAGAAACATCAAGACTGCAATAAAAATTGTTGACATGTGCCACTTGCTTAATTTTTTCAGAAATTAAAGGAAAATGTGAATACTTAGGTACATATAATGCCCAAGTTTTGTAGGAGAATATCCAAAGTTAACCAATGTCACAAGTGGGATTTCTGATTATCTTTGTTCCTTTTCTTTTTCTTTTTCTTTTCTTTTCTTTTTTGTTTTTCTTCTTATTTCTTCAGTCAAAATATCGGTGTTTTTGAAGACTACTCTTAGGAAGTTTTAATTGAGATCTCTACTGTTATTGAGTTGTAATTTTTATTAAAAAAAAAAAAGGTCCTTTACCAGATTTATTATTCCCAAAAATGTGTCTGGTGCTGTAGGCTGTCTTTTTAATTCATAGCATCCTTCAAAGAACAAATGTTTTAATTTTCATCATATATTTCATACGACGAAATACCATTTTTTACAATGCTACTTTATCTATAGCCACACAGATTTTTGCCTGTAGTTTATCCTGTCTTCTTTAACTTTTAGCAAGATAGCATCCTTGCCCCGTTTGACTTCATGATTGACGCTTATAGTATGAAATATGGGTTCAGTCTTATCCTTTTTGCATGTAAGCATCCAATCATGACAACCGCATTTGATAAACGCCTGTGCTTCAGTCAGCCTAGAGGTAATCCTTGGTGTGCTGAAGTCTGAGAACTGCTGCTGGTGTGCTGAATCTCCTCTTCCATCAGGGATGCCTTCCAGGCACTATGTGCAAGACGCTCAGTAACAGAAAACTCATTCATTTCCACTTAAAGATCTTGCAGATCAGTCAGATGCAACATAGTGTGTAACTGTGGATAATAAATGAAAAATCGCAACTGTTTTATTTAGAACAACACATGTGACATGAAAGAGGACACTAGACTGTGTGGAGAGGATGGAACCAAGAACTGAGGGGAGCAAGTGGGTAGGTGGCAATATCTAATATCTTGTATTAAGTAAAAATAAATAAAAATTTTAAAATTCAGGGGTTAATGTCACATGTTTTCAAAGCCAGACAGAAATGTTACTCTCGTGATGAGTATTACATATTTTTCAGCTTTAAGTATAAATGTCCAATGTGGTCTCCTACCCAGCTACCCTGGTTTAGCTGAGAAATATATTTAATATTCTGCATCAGCAAAATTGCCTTGTAAAAGCCACTGAAAGACTGTTTCATGTAAATAACAAATGTTGAACATGTGCAAAATTCTAATTAGTTTCCTCTCTATTACTTCTCAAAGAAATGGGGTCTATCTTATAATTAAAGAGGTTGTTTTGATGTGGCCAAGATAATGCACTTTCCCAGCTCCATGGCTGTGCTTTCGAGCCTACCCAATTGAAAACGGATTGTCTCAGTCATCAGCCGAGCCATCTGCCATGCACTTGTGACACTCAGAAAACATTTTTTCATATTTGCCGTAGTTTATAGGACTTAATAAAGTTTCTTTTAGTTCATACATTTTTGAAGAAAGTATCTTTCCCAATGTGTTTTAGACAGCAGCACCCTCCAAGCAAAGCTACCATACTAAAACTTTAAAGTCATTTTTCATTTGAACACTTTTATGCAAACCCTATGATCGAGAGTATTAAATACACAGGTTGACTATAATAGCAGTTACCTAGACAGCCATGTGTTTCCATGACTGAGATAATCTGCACAGCACAGAAGGTATTTGACCACTATATTTTTACCATTAAGCAAACAGACTCAATACTTAGTATTATCCTACATTTAGGGTCCCCTGAAAGAGACTGTTAATGAAGATCATAACAAAACTTCTTTAAACTCCAGTGTTTAATAAAACAAAACTACAGATGTGGTAAAACTGATAAAAGGGACCCAGTCTAGAAACAAAGGTTGATTTTTAAAATAGTGGACTGTCTGATACAAAATGCTCTATGAACTAGTTTTCATTCTAGATACAATCTAGAACCTATTCCAGTTAATACATAAAAACAGAGGTAAACTTTAATACCAAAGAAGCAAGAATTATAATGATATGAAAGAAATTCATAGTGACAGAGTCAAAGAAATGACTGATTTGCATCTGGACACAAGGCAAATAGAGATCCCATTTGGTGGCTGTTTGGTGGTCTGGCTGTGGAATGTCCCCCACAGGCTCATGAGTTTGCACATTCTATCCCAGCCTGTGGCCCTGTTTGAAAAGATTATGTAAGATTAGGAGTGGAACCTAGAGGAAAGAAGTGGGTCACTTAGGGGTGGTCCTGGAGGTGTATGGCTCAGCCCTGGTTTTGGCTCCTTCTGCTTGCTGAGCTAGATATGAGCAAACAGCCTTACATCCTATCCCAACATCTGTCCTTACATCCTACCACCACATCTGTGAGCCGTTCGTCAGGCGTTTCTTTCCCATCAAGGGGCAAAACACTCTTTAACTTTCTTCTTCTCAGACATTTGGTCACAGAGATGAGAAACATAACTAACGCTGTCGCGTAGGACAGTCCAGGTTTACATCTAATTAGTTTCTCCTTTGAAAATGCCTTGATTCTTATAATTATATATTCATGTAGTTATAACAAACGAGTATGAACAATCCATTGAAGTAGAGCTTCTCTCTGACATTACTCAGACCTATATTTTAATGGATGATTGGTATAAACCAATGTTTTCTTTTTTATTTTCAATAGTCTTCTACAAGTTGAAAAGTATTCCATTAAATTATTCCTTTGGATCAAGAATTTTGGCAGAGCATGACGGTGCATGTCTATAACCTCAGCAATTAAGAAGCCGAGACAGAATAATCTCTGTAAGTTCCAAGTCAGTCTACAAAGTGAGTTCCAGGCCAGTTGGAGCTACAGAGTGAATCCTGTCTCTAAATTTAAGAAGAATAAAGAAAAAAGAAGAATGGAGCTCCAGATGCTCATCACTGGCAACGGTAGGAGTTAGAATCTGGTGTCACAAGAACATAGTCCACAGAATCAACTAACGAGTGTTCATAGAGGCTCACACAGACTGAAAAAGCAATCATGGAACCTGTATGGGTCTAACAAAGGTCCTCTGCATACATGTGATAGTTGGATAGCTCAGTGTTCCTGTGCAACTCCTAATAATGAGGATGAGTGCTGTCTCTGACCTTGGAACATTTTCCCTCCTACTGGGTTGCCTCTTTCAGCCTTGCTATGAGGGTTTGTACCTAGGCATATTGTAACTTGTTATGCCATGTTTGGTTGACAGCCCTAGGAGGTCTGCTCTTTTCTGAAGGGAAACAGAGGAGGAGTGCATCTGGAAGAGAGGGAAGGTGGCTAGGCCTGGTTGGGAGGAAAGAGGGGAGCAAAAACTGCAGTCAGGATGTAATATATAAGTGGAGAACAAATAAATAAAAATAAAAGAATCTGGTGCCAGGCACTGTTCCATTGGTGGAAATTAGGAGTTACTTAACAAACTTTAAACAATTACATAAAACTGAAAAGGCAGAGCCAGGTGGTGGTGGTGCATGCCTATAATCCCAGCACTTAGGAGGCAGAGGCAGGCGGATGTCTGAGTTCGAGGCCAGCCTGGTCTACAGATTGAGTTCCAGGACAGTGAGTACACAGAGAAACCCTGTCTTGGTGAAAAAAAAAGCCTGAAAAGGCAGGATTAGTAACCCAAACAGCATGAATCACGGATTTGCTTGAGGAGAGTAGAGGCCGTTTCAATGAGGTCCCTGTGGGTTTGAAATTAACTCATAAAAATAAACCTTATTTCTTCATCAAAACCTGATGAACTTGAACAGCAAAAAAAAAAAAACAACAGCATGAAAGAAAGGTTACTGTCAATGACTGTAGTATTTTTAAACTATTGGGTCTAATATTACCTCTGCAACATTGTAACTTACTCTATAAACCAGTCAACTAACAGTGCCTTTTGTCAGAACTTCTAAATGAGTTGGAAGAAAATTTATTTCCTTTTAAAAGAAACTAGTCACTTTCATTTGGATTTACTGATGTTGTTTCCCCATCTCTATGTCTGGCTTTAACCCCGATAATTCACTTAGCGAACAACGGTTATTTTCAGAAAACTAGGTTTCCGGTATGCTCCTGGAAAAATAATCCAGCCTTGCTCTCTGTCACAGTTAAAGGCTGTTGGGGCTGAGCCCACTCAGAAGAGGTTTGTATTTATAGTTTGCGATTATGTTCATGATGTGAAAATCATATTATTCACCAGTGTGATAAATCTGTCCTTGTGTCTGGGTGGCCAAAAGAAATAACCATGATCCATCTCAGCTGACCCTCAATGAAACAGCACAAATATGTTATTATTCATCTACCCTTTAAAATTAGACCAAGTTAACTGGTTTCCTCCTTTTAAAATGTCAATTTTTTTTCTTCCAAGGCACAGTCTAGTTACAATGACCTAAAGGAGCTGTAGCATTTGGCCATGGCTTGCTATGAAGTGAATTAGAGCAGAGAGGAAGTTTCAGACAGCTGCCCTTTGACAAGCCTCTACTTCACACCCCTGTTGAGAATCTGTGAATCAACCAGCAGAAGTCAAAAAGCTGTGTGTCCTCTTCCAATTGATGCTTGTGTCTGTCTCTGTGTGCCCTGCCTTTGGACAAGTGATCAGTTTACTTACTGTCTGAAAAGGAGGCTCAGTGTCTGTGTCCCTCTTCTCCATCTACAAAGTCCATTTCACTAGAGGAGAAATGGAAGAAGAGTTAAAAACTCAGCCCAGACTCATTCACCCATAGTTGCTAGCTCACTCACGCTATAAGTTCACTGAATGAGAACTTTTAACTTCTTTCCAAAGGAATTGTCCCTCCCACATTTATTTGTGTTGTTCCTTCTCATTCATTGTATCATCTAAAAAAAAAAAGAGAGACATTTTTGTGCCCCAGAACTAAATCTATACTAATGATGCCATCCCTATAACACCCTTTATAAACCATATAGTTCTCCCTCGACAGTAGCATGAGACACCACAGTATCTCTTCCTATCCCGAAGTTGCCTGAAGGTCATCTCTGCTCAGCTGACATCAGTCCCAACATCATAAAAATAGCTAATGATAGGGCTGGAGAGATGGCTCAGTGGTTAAGAGCACTGACTGCTCTTCCAAAGGTCCTGAGTTCAAATCCCAGAAACCACATGGTGGCTCACACCATCCTTAATGAGATCTGATGCCCTCTTCCTGGGGTGTTGGAAGACAGCTACAGTGTACTTACATATAATAAGTAAATTAATGTTAAAAAAAAAAATAGCTAATGGTGTAACACTGTGAGCCATACTGTCTCCTGACAGCCTTAAAGATATTTAAATAGTCAGTCTCCTAATAATTCTGTAAGTTGGGAGCTACTGATATAATCCTAATGTGAAAAATATAACTGAGATTCAGGAAGGCTAAGTTTATTGTTTAGACTTTACTGGCAACAGCATATAATCCTGGGTACCCACCCCCTCAGCTTCACTCTACATTGTGTGCTGGCTATCCTACACTACATCAATATGGTAAGTAAAATCATAGAGCTGGGGGTAGTTCTGTCGATGGAGTGCTTACCTAGCCTGCATGGAGCACTGGCTCAGTCTCCAGCAAGGCAATTGCTAGGTGTAGTAGTGCATGCCTGTAATCTCTTAATCCAAACACTCAGGAGGCAGAGACAAGAGGATCGAAAGTTCAGGAAGGTCTCGAGGAGAAAAGGCGTACCCTGGAATGCATAAGACCTTGTCTAAAAAAAAAAGAAAGTAACAAATAGAACCTGAGCTTGCCAAGTTAAAAACCAGACCACTGGAACCATGATACTCATGGACTTAAATGCCTGTCATCATGGTGATGTGTGCTTTTAAAGCCAGCATTTGGAAGCCGGAGACAAGTAGCTTTCTCTGAGTTGGAAGTCAACTAAGGCTACATAGTTAGACTGAGTCTCATAAAAGCAAAACCAAATCAAACAACAACAGTCTTCAGCATGTGATGATTAGAACTCCCCACCATCTCATTACTGACAAAAGAAAAAGGGCAACAAGATGAATTTCATGTAATTATCGCACAAATCATGGTAGAAATAAGAGAAGAGATCTAATCTGTCTGAACTAAGAGCATAAAACACTTTTAAACTTTTAAGTACAAACACTAGCAAATTAGGTCATTTAACCATGGATACTTTATTACGCAACACAAGAAAGCTATAAATTTTTCAAAAACAATGAAATTCCTGTAAAATTTAGATCATCCAATGGATTTTTCTCAGGACATACTCTGCATGATCCTTCTACTGAGAGGCATATGTCTATGCCACGCAAAGAAGTTACAGCTATTATTTTTAAACTCACATAGAAATATCTTAATCTATCTGAAGCCTTTTACATCAACATTTAAAAAGCTTGGGTAAGGCATTTTTCTTCTTTTTTAATCTTCAAATATGGTTTCCTGTCATAGGGATCAATATATGAAGTTACTAATACAATTTCAAATAAATGTGATTTTATCTATTTTTTTTTCTACTCGGTTAAATTTTAAAAGCAGAGTGCAAGTTGCCAAGATGAATTGTATAAATTCATTAACACTTAGGTTTGTATTTTATTGGTTATTTTATTTCTTTACATTTCAAATGTTGTCCCCCTTTCTGGCTTCTCTGCAAAGCTCCCTATCATATTCCCCCTACCCCCTGCCTCTATGAGGGTGCTCTCCTACCATCCCACCCACTCCCACCTCACCACCCTAGCATCCCCCTGTGCTGGGGCATCAAGCCTCCACAGGGCCAAGGACCAACCCTCCCATTGATGTCAGATAAGGTAATCCTCTACTACATATGCAGCTGGAGCCACGGGTCCCTATGTGTATATTCTTTGGTTGGTGGTTTAGTCCATGGGAGCTCAGGGGTGTAGGGAGGGGTCCAGTTAGTTGATAATGTTGTTCTTCCTGTGGGGTTGCTGTCCCCTTCAGTTCCTTCAGTCCTTCACTTAACTCTTCCATTGGGGTCCCCATGATCAGTCAGATTGTTGTCTGTGAGCATTCATATCTGTATTGGTCAGGCTCTGGCAAAGCCTCTTATGGGATAGGTATACCAGGCTCCTGTCAGCAAAGGCTTCTTGGCATCAGCAATAGTGTCTGGGTTTGGTAGCTGCAGATGGGATGGATCCCTAGGTGGGCAGTTTCTAGATGGCTTTTCCTTCCGTCCCTGCTCTGCTTCTTGTCCCTGGATTTGTTTTAGACAGGAACCATTCTGGGATAAAAATATTTAAGATGGATGGGGTCTTAGTCAGGGTTTCTATTTCTGCACAAATATCATGTCTAAGAAGCAAGTTGGTTTATTCAGTTTACACCTTCCACATTGCTGTTCAACAAGTCAGAACTGGAACTCAAGCAGGTCAGGAAGCAGGAGCTGATGCAGAGGCCATGGAGGAATGTTACTTACTGGCTTGCTTCCCTTGGCTTGCTCAGCTTGCTTTCTTATAGAACCCAAGACTACCAGCCCAGGATGGCACCACCAACAACGGACCCTCCCTCCTTGATCACTAATTGAGAAAATGCCTTACAGCTGATCTCATAGAGGCATTTCCTCAAGGGAAGCTCCTTTCTCTGTGATAACTCCAGCTTGTGTCAAGTTGACACACAAAACCAGCCAGTACAGATGGGTGGCCCCATCCCTCAACCAGGGGCCTATTCACTGTATGTGGTCTCTACAGGTTCTCTCTCCCCTTTGTTGGGTATTTCAGCTAATGTCATCCTCACTGGGTCCTGGGAGCCTCTTCCTTTCCTGGCATCTGGAACTTTCTAGTGGTACCCCTGTGTCCCCATCCCCCACTTCTACACACCTCCTTTCAATCTCCTGATCCTCTGTACTATTCCCCACCTCCTCACACACCTAATATGTCCCCCTTTTCCCTCCCTCTCCTCTCTCCCTAGCAGGTGCCTCCTTCTCTCTATGCCCTTGATTATTTTGTTCCCCCTTCTAAGAAGGACTGAAGCACCCACACTTTGGTCTTCCCTCTTCTTGAGCTTCATATGGTCTGTGAGTTGTATCATGGGTATTCCAAGTTTTTGGACTAATATCCACTTATCAGTAAGTACATAACTGTAACCGCCAGCAGCTACATGTATGAATGGGTTTTCTGGAATGGGGTCAAGGTCCTGAAAAATAATTTTGGGGTACCAGAACCGCAGGAAGGGTTCATAAAAATTAAACTAACACATGGTGTGTTTTAGTCTGCAATCTTTCATTCAATTCTCTTTGTTACAAGCAAACAGGAAGACAGGTAAAGCAAAACCCCTCCCCCAAGTTCGTCAGCAACTTGGCCCAATTAGCATCTTCATCTTTAGTCTCTGGAGGCGGGACTTCTGGTGTAACTGTAACTTGGAGAGAGGTGTGGCAATTAGCAAGAGGTGGGCAGAGAGGTGTGGTTATCTGTGACAAGGCAGGGTATTGAAGAATCAGCCCTCAGCTGTAGGAGGGTTACATATACCATGTGTGTTCTTTTGTGACTGGGATGATATTTTCTAGTTCAATGCATTTGCCTGTGAATTTCATTAAGTCATTGTTTTTAATAGGTGAGTAGTACTCCATTGTATAAATGTTCCATATTTTTCTGCATCTATTCCTCTGTTGAAGGACATCTTGGTTCTTTCCAGCTACTGGCTATGATAAATAAGGCTGTATGAACATAGTGGAGCATGTATCCTTGTTATATGTTGGAGCATCTTCTAGATAAATGCCCAGGAGTGGTATAACTGGGTCCTCAGGTAGTACTATGTCCAATTTCCAGAGAAACCACCAGACTGATTCCCAGAGTGGTTGTACCAGCTTGCAATCCCACTAGCAATGGAGGAGTATTCATTTCTCTTTTTCCACATCCCCTCCAGCATCTGCTGTCACCTGAGTTTTTTATCCTAGCCATTCTGACTGGTGTGAGGTAGAATCGTAGGGTTGTTTTGATTTGCATTTCCCTGATGACTAAGAATGTTGAACATTTCTTTAGGTGCTTCTCAGCCATTCAAGTTTCCTCAGTTGAGAATTCTCTGTTTAACACTGTACCCCATTTTAAATAGGGTTATTTGGTTCTCTGGAGTCTAAGTTCTTGAGCTCTTTGTATATATTGGATATTAGCCCTCTATCAGATGTAGGATTGGAAAAGATCTTTTCCCAATCTGTTGGTTGCTGTTTGTGTTGTTTCATATTTGATTACACAAATTAAAACTTTTATCTTCATTTCTGTGTTTCCTCTCAGTAAAATATTTTAGTATATGGTGGTATTTATTTATAAGTAAAAATCATCCCATTAAAATTTATATATTTATACATAGTTGAAACATTATATCAATTTTTAGTTTTATGTTTCTCATAAAATAAAGTAATTTAAGGCATAAGTATATTTTCTCTATTTCTTACACAAAAAGCTATCTGGATGCATATCTAAGATATTTCCTAAACAAGTAAAAAATAGCAAAGTCAATGAGTCAGATGACCTTTGTATTTCTAAAATGTTACTCTTATATATCATTCAGTTGCTCACAGATTCTTTTTGTTTGTTTGTTTGTTTGTTTGTTTGTTTTATTTTATTTTTTGAGTCACAGATTCTTATAAACCAGATTCTTTCTTTTATTATCTGGAAAGTTGCTGCAATGTAAAATTTAATGAGTGGAGTTTTAATTACAGTACAATACATGTACAAGATTATTCTCTCTTCTCCACAGAGTCCCAAATATAAAAATAATGTTTCTACACACATCTCAAAGGGTAGCTTTCCTTCTGACAGCAGCTACACAGGGGTTTGGAGAGGGCTCCTTCAGCCTTGGGACTGCAGCTGCTTGCACCAACTCCCAGTTCTATCCACATCTGGCCATACATGGGTAAATAATTAATTCTGAGTTTTACAGTGCAGTAAGGTAAATTAATTAATAAATTAATTAAAATAATTAATTAATTAATTAATTAATTAAGACAACCAATTACCTCTCAAAATAAGCACAAAATTCTACATGCATAAAAATTATGTTTGAAGAGATGGAAATGCCTGGTGCCCCAATTTGATTATTACTCATTGGATGAATGTGTCGAAATATCACAATGTTTCCCATAAAGAGACCATTCCAGCAAAATATCTTACTAAAATAATGACAGAAGAGGAATCTTTAATTTATATATCAAATTATTATATTGGCTTTTATAGCATCTTCTCATTTCTTCAACTGATAATCTCCATTCCCTCACCCACAGTTTTATTTTACCATGTATTGATGAAATTATTTTAATATTCTTCTAAGAGTACAAAAATACTACAAATAAATTTCAAGTATCAAACATCTTTTGGTCAATAACAACAGTCACAAGTCACAATTCTAAGTCTGACATGTAAGATATATATATATATATATATATATATATATATATATATGCATGTGTGTGTGTATGTATATATATAGTGTTAGACTATAATATTTAAAAGAGGAAACTATTTATTAAAAATGGGAAACCCATTTTTGAGATTTTTTTTAATTGTTTTCCCCTACTCACATAATAGGAATGTGTTCAGTTTTATCTACACCAAGACCATCTTAAAGCCTTCAGCTACTCTACAAATTCGGTCTTCTAAAAAGTATTTAGTACATACCAATCAAAAAAAAACAAAAAACAAAAAACAAAATACAGAGCCTTCTTACCTCTGCTCTGAGTCGGAAAGTAGTTTTACTGCACCATCAGTTGTTTATAATCTAGTCTCTTAAAGCTATTATAGAAATAATTTTTTAATAATTCACAAAAAAATTCAAGGAAAAAAATGTTTCACCAAAACTTCTCATTACAATGTCAAGTGCCATTTAGGTTGAAGGCTTAGCTCAGGGAAAGATCCCACGTACCACATACATACAAAAAATATTGTTTCTATTTCTATTAATTCACTGAGAATTCCATTCACTGTATATTGATCATATCCACCCCAATTCCCACTAAATCCATCCTACCTCCCTACCCCCCCCCATTGCTGTGACCTCTTTAATTTAGTAACGCATGGACTCACAAACTCATTCCCATCTGTACTAGAATGTTAATTGGCTTGAGCTTCTGCAGATTTTTTTTTTATTATTGAGTAGAGTTTATTAAGGTCATGAGGAGGGGAGTTAAGAGGATAGTAGAGGCAGAGAAAGGTTGAGAGAGAGAGAGAGAGACAGACAGACAGACAGAGACAGAGAGAGACAGAGAGAAACCGGTCGACTGGTCATGAGCATGTGGAGAGAGAGAAGGGGAAGGGAGGGAATGGAGAGAAAGTGGGAGCAGGAAGGGAAGAGCAAGGGCAAGAGAGGAGCAAGGGCTTCTTAGGTCTTGTACAGGCAACCTTCCCGATTGTGGCTTCATGAATGCTGTGGTCCTCCTGTCCACATAGAAGAATTTAAGTATCATTCAGTTAACTTTTCTCTGGGATAATGTGGTATAAACAGCTTGTGTGTAGGTTTGCTATGGGTTTAACATATGTAACTGAGGAGGTTAAAAGTAATGGCGTGTAATTGTGTCAGAGAAGAGTTACCACCCACACACAGGCAGCCTCCAGGCAACCTGATCCACTCTCAAATTAGGCTGTAAAGCTAGTTGGGAACTATCACTCAGTCACACCTTAGCAACCACACCCTAAGGGCTTTGGTTTTCCAATTTATACTTTTCCAACCAAGTAACAATACTCATGGTCCACTGCTCACAGTCAGATCTTCTCAAGCTGCTCCAATTTACAACACATCTGTCATCCTTTCTTTCTCATTGATTGAGAATTTTTCCTAAAATGAATATGTTGTCTCAAGGTTAGGCATGCCCAAGAAAAGTGCTTGTTCATCCATGGTCTAGAGTGTACTGAGCTGTTCACATAACTCGGCTTCTTCGTCAAGAGGGCTGCTTTCCCTCCGCTCTTGGCTCTTTCCAAGACAAGTCATTATAAAAGAGAAATACACGAAGCCATAGAAGACTCTTCTTTAAAAATCTTTCTTTAAATGGTAGGCTTCTTGAGAAAGTAAACTCCCCTGGGCCCATATGTTCCTCTAATGCTATCTGTTTCTTCAGTCCATATTGGAAGAACATTTGGACTAGATGAATACTTCTGGAAGGAGCAGTTGAAAAAATAACAGTTAAGTCATTTTTCCACGTGCCCTGGCATCTTGTCAATTTGGGGACCAAATATAGACACTGCCTAAGTATTTCAAACTAATGAGACCATGTAAAAGTGAAGAAAACTCTCTTAAATAAAAAAGGGGCTATGTAATTAATAGGACTGGAAAAACTAAATGAATTTGCTAAGGTGGTGCTAATAAAGATGTAAGCTATCTGGCAAAAGGATGAGGAATTAGCAACATGGTCCAAAGACCCTTCCTTGTGACTTGTAAATGTGTGAGGAACCACAAAAGTTGCAAGCCTTTTTAAAAGAATATGAAATTCACAAAGACTAAGTTAATGCATTAAGAAATGTTGGCTTGCTGTAAGGACCTAAGAGCACATTTAACCCTAATTTAGTATTCCTTTACTAAGTATATTAGAGGTTATAGTAAACTTGAGTCATATGTATATCAAGGTCTAAGTTAAATTATAACACAGAAAAAGAAGAATGGATGTAATTAGGAGGTACAGCCCTTTATTGGCTATTGGGAGGACATTCCTGAACTTGATTCTAGCTTTTTAAGATTCTAAACCAAGGTATGCATTCGATGTCTGTAAAAGCCATTTGGAAAACAAACAAAGCCTTGTTAGAATTGGAGTCAATAGCTTCCTCTTGCCAGTTTCAGTGTTCTGGAAAATGCACATTGGTTCATCATGAAATCATCTTCTCCTATTATGCTCAGCTACTAGCTAGATAAAACAAGTTCAACATAGTAATTTTGAAGAGCTTTTCTACTTGAAAAGTAGGGGCATGTCAAATGATAATCAAACTTGTAAAAAAAAAAAATTCAGCCAAGCATCAAGACACATGCACAATCTCAGATATGAGTCTAAAGATAGTATTCTGACCCAGCAACTCAAAGACCAACCAACCTTAAGAATTCCTCCCAAAGTCAGGCAACTGTGAGACCATGAAAGATTCATATGGATTGTATTATTTTGCATCAACTATTCCTATAGTAAAAGCCTTACAGTTTGTTACAGGTTCAGGGCCACTAAAATGATACCTCAGACAATATAAATTCCCTCAGCATAAAACTGGCCAAGAAAATAAACATAATCTAAGCAAGAATTGTTCAACTGAAAATCCATGTACTTTTCTGCATGTTTATTTAGACTATATTCCAGCACCCTACAGCCCCTAACATCAGCCTCGATTTGATAGAATTGGGGGGGGGGCTGACCATTTAAGGAAATGAAATAATATATTGTGCACAGGTTTTTAAAACTAGAGAAGCATATTGTGTCATTCTCTAATCCACAAGGCTGGATGTGCCTTCCACTCACAAACAGCAATGTTTCACATCTCAGGTCTACCTAGAAGCATTAGCTTGGTATTTTAGGTTGAATCTGTATAAACAGTGACAGACTATTATTCATTGGACATTCAAGGGTTTCGTAGGATCTTTTATTGATGGCATGAAAGATTGTCAAGATGTTATTTTGTGGCTTCTCTCCCACTGTGAGAACAACATGCTCTATGCAAAAGTCCTGATCTACAAGTAGAAACATGAAACCAAAGCACAAGTTACAGAAAATATGCAAGTCATGAGTCATAGAATATGTATAGAAAGTGGTTTTCCTTTCACGTGTGCTACATAGACCTAGAAGAGTTCTTGATGGGACAAACTATTCCCCACCAGACAGAGAAGACAATTAACTAACTCACTAATGAAAAAGTGAAGATAGTGTTTCAAAACATTTCAGCTCAAGACAACCTTCTGAATAGGCAAGCAAGAACTACACCCTTGCAGATTCAACCTCAGGGTTAGATTTAGAAACACACTCATAAAGAGTATTATTCATGATAGGCTATCTGCTGGACACTATTCAGCATCTGATGAGGGATAAGATCCAAGTTGTGTTCTAAGGAAATTCCCTTATGTGAAAGACAGCAACTCCATGGAAATGAGTTATTATGAGTATATCACAATCTGCTAAGTGCTATTATAAATTTATATCGATATCAGGGAAATGCAATGTTATAAAAAATAAACATTGCTCAGTAGTGCTGGGGAAAATTCAGGACTAAAACAAAGTATACAGTGTAATGGAATATTCTATACAAATAAGAGAGATACAAAGAGACCCAGAAAACATAATTCCAGGATTAAATAACAGAACGTAAGACAGAACAGTAGTTTCAATGAGCATGAGGAGGTAGGAATCAAAGAAATGGGGATTTGGTTGTGCAAATCACACAATGGGGGTCCACCATGTTTTGGCAGCTCTGAGGCCACAATGGATCAATCTAATCTGTGAAAATTGTGTGAAATCCCCGAAGATTACATTAATTGATGGATTATAAAATATAAGCTTTAAGTGAGACATATTTCTTTATTTTCAAATATGTTCACAAAACTTATTTTCAGTTTGTTTTTACAAAGCAGATTCTGATCTTTTAATTCCTGACCTAACCAATGAAGCAGAGGCTGAGACTTCCTTCCAGCAAACCAACAGTGCAGAGAGAGAGCTGGATCACTGCAAATACAGTTCGAGAAATATTGTCTACAGCTTCAAAATGAAGGGCAACTTTTCTAGACTTCCCCAGCTCTCATGGCTCACTGACAGGATTAAGGGACAAGGATGGCGCCTTATATTCCTGGGACACAGACCCCTTGGTATATTCTCACAGGCGATTGGACCGGGGGCTTTGGACACTGTATCTTACTTAAGGTTGGAGATGGAAAAATGTCCCCTTGAGGTTTTGGAAAAGTAACTCTGACTTGAGGATACATAAGAAGCACCTAAAAAGATTTACATGAAGGACACAGCTACCCTATTCCCCTTCTGGAGTTCCCCATTCACAAGCTTGAAAAAAAAAGAATTCACAAAATCTGTGGTTATGACAAAATGCCTGTCAGGAAACATTGGAGAGTATTTATGTGTTGGGGGGGTAGCTGTGTGTATGTATAGGAATGTTCATCATGTGTGTGTGTATACATTTACAGGTGTGTAACATGTGTGCATAGACCAGAAGTCAATATCAGTGTCTTCTTCAATCACTCTCCACCTTATTTTTGAGACAGAGTGTCTCACTGAACCTGGAGTTTTGGGAAACCCTGCTATTAAGGTGGTAGTCTACCATAACCAGACAGCTCCCTGAGCTTGACACAAAATGTAAGACTCCCTTTCCTAGTGGGGCTTCCTTTTCTATGCCTGACCTTATCTGAGGAACCTGATGCCCAACATCCTCTACCTGAGGAACGTCACATAGACCTTGGCAAAATTACATGTTCAAACTTTCTTTCTCCCCATAAGAACCTGCCCAGCAAGCACATGGAATGCCTCTCCATGCAAATGAGGAATTCCCAGTACCTTAATTCCCAGCCAAAGTTCATTCACCTGAAAAGCCCCTTCCCACTCTCCAAGGCATATATAGCCCTTGCATACATATATACATAGACATAGACATCATATACATATACACAGATACATACACATACATACACATAATTAGGAGGTACAAGCTATTTCACTGAATATTGTCTAAAAGATCTATAATTCTGAAATCCTTGGAGAACCCAGTCCCCAGCCAGGCCCCTCACAGATAGACTGAGATCCTGCTGACCCACCTGTTCTGGCCTCCACTTCATTCTTTCTCTCCCACTGTACAGCAGTACCTAGGTACCCCAAGGGAGGAAGCAAAACCCAGAACCACACAGGAGCTCTTAAATTCAGATCCAATAAGGCTAGATTATTCAATAAACCAATGAGCTTGAGGAGTCTCTTACCTACACCTCCCCAGACCTGAGATTACAAGCATGAACCACCGCATTCAATATTTTGCATGGATTTCTGGGGACGAAACTCAGGATCGTAGTCTTGAGTGGCGAACATTTTACCTACTGAACCATCTCCTCAGCCCCTAGAAGACATTTCTCCAGTGAAATCCTGACAAGCCCTTATAATATTCGCTATCCTAACAGCTTCTTCTTTGAGGTCATATCTGATTTATTGCAGGTCCACCCTGATTTATTTCAGGCTCTGAGTAGCTACACATGTTAAAAATCACAAATGAAGCAGAGAGGAGATAACTTAGCTAGTTTGAATATCCTTAAGTCTTGTATGATCGCTTAACATGCAAATGCTTTGCATCTTAATCATTATAATTATCTATCTAAAGAGACATTTTCTTGATTATTGTCCCCATAAATCTTTCAGGTAATTAGTGTGGGAAAACAATTTTCATTTATCACAGTTACTTCTCAGTGAGTCATGAACTCTAGCCAATTAGAGATGTGTTTCATTTGGGTGAATAGATGTCAATTAAGCAACACAAGCCAATATTTAGGATCAGAATACCCAATTAGAAACCATGATGCAAAACAAAACCAGTCAATGGACACTATAATAGCTCAATTGTAAAGAGGTTTACAGCATAATTAGATTATTATCTGCTCTACCAGAGACACATGCTAAAAGCTGAAATCTCTCATTAGCACAACTGAAGTTTGGTACCATTATGCTTAATCAAAAACCAGTTTCAAGGAGCATTTTACTGAAAATATATTATTTATTAATTCAACAAATCATGTCTATATATATATATA
>NW_022196912.1:55487540-55506218 GCF_008632895.1 Mastomys coucha
ATATATATATATATATAGAACCTAAGCTGTTCAGCCACCTGTATGCTTTTATCTGGATCACATGGTGACAGACAGTTGGGAAGTAGGAGCTAGAGAAAGTTCTGTCACCAGGAGTCCCAGTTAACACCCCAAATGAGATAAACTACCACTAGTTCAATAAGCACCAGGAAGGTAGATGCTGTCCATATGGCCAGGAAGGTGCTGACAGTGACTGCAGTTGTGTGGCCAGGAAGGTGGTAGCTGAGATCTGGTCTGTGTGGCTCACTCCTCCTTTACTAGTGTCAAACATGAGATCTGCCATACTAAAAGTATTTAATAAAATATATCAAATGTAGAGAAAAAGAAAACCTCATTCTGTCCCCCACTGACCCTAATAAAGAAATTCATTCTTCTTCCCCAAGAAGGAGAGTCTGATATCCAAGGAAGCCAAAAACCACGCAGAGAACAAAGAGGCAAGGTATTAGTGGCAATGGAGACTCATTCCCAAGCTTAGAGGCTGGGAAATACAAATTTTATTTATACTGAATTCCAGTACAATAAATGAATGAATAAATAAATAAAATAAATAACAATGACAATTATTACTTTAAAAGTTTACTTTTTAAATTTTGTTCATAAATGATTTTTCACTAATATCATATGTTTCTCTTCCCTTCTCACCTCCAACAATAGACTTTAGAGACAATGTTCATAAGACAAAGGTTCTTGTGCTAGAATAAGGACACCAAAGCAAGACCATTTACAGTTAACCTTTGTAGATGAGCTCCAGGTCCAGTTTTCCATATCACAAGAGTATATCTTTAGCAATTCATGCAAAATTATTATGATCATTAGTAAGGAGGTTGCATCATTAGTTATTTTAAAAACTAGAAAAGTTTTAAATGATAGATAAAATAAGCTTTTTAATTAAATTAAATAAAAGACAGTATTCAAGTAGTCTGGTGTCTATTTGGGTTACTATCACAAAATTCAATGACTCTGGTAGTTTATTAATCTGCAATCTATTTCTCTAAGTTCTGGAGATTAGAAGCACAAGATTAAGACACCAGAATCTCTCATGTTTGATGAGGACTCTATGCATGGTTTACATTTGGCATCTTTTGGCTGTGGTATCAAGCAGACAAGGGAAAACAAGTCCCTGGGACTCTGCTATAAAAGCACCAATATCTCTGCTTTCCTGACCAAATCATTTACCAAAAGCCAGCCTCAAACAGCATCACCTTCTGATGTTTTGACGAAGTGAACAAAAATAATTGAACTGAGGATGTAGATTACATTCTCCACATGAATGACTCCCTGGGTTTAATCATCAGCAGCAAACATATACATTTGTATGTGTGTACATTCACATAATATGTACATATACATGCACATACATTCATACATGGACACACATGTAACTACATTTACCCATGCTTTCCAAAAGTTAATTCAATAAATTTTAACACAGAATATTACTTGTCACTATTTTTATTAAATGGTTTACAGAGCTGATGAAATAAATATATGTTACGCCTTACTAACTAGCCTATTGTTCTGAAACTGCTTTTCATTCCTCGTGATTTTAGAGAGAGAGAGAGAGAAAGAGAGAGAGAGAGAGAGAGAGAGAGAGAGAGAGAGAGAGAGAGAGAGATAGGCAGGTAGATTTCTTTAAGCCCTTGGTTTTGTTCAAAACCTGAGCTATCCCAGTCCTTTTTCAGTAACCCTTTGAAAAGTCAGGCACAGACAGCAGTTACTCAAGGCTAAACACATGAAAACTAGAACCTCCCAAGTACAATGTTCTCTCCCTTTCAATAGACTCATCTGTGTCACAGCCACTCCAGAATACACTGCCAGTGATGTATTTTTATAACTTTACTCAAGTACATAGTACTCAGTCTTATTCTGAATAGTTTAAACCTGAATTTAAACTTAGAATACAGTATAAGTGAAAGTGATGTTTCCTTGGGCTATAAGCTTGGGAATGAATCACCATGGCTACTAGTATCTTGGCTCTTTTGTTCACAGTACATAGTGATTTCTTTATTATTTTGAGTGAGTTGAGTAGTTTTACTTATTAAAAAGCAAGAATATGCTTAGTGAGCCATGGTATTATCACAGTTTGATGCTTTGTTTTGTATATAAGAAGAGCATGACACAAAGATTTTCTTGCTTTAAAAAACAATCGTTCCCACAGGGCCCAGTGTAAGGGAAGGTTCTGTCAATAAGGTCTTGTTCCCCAATTGGTTCTTGACTTGTCAATAAAGAAGGCCAAGAACCAACTGGTGGACAGAAGGTACAGGTGGGACTTCCAGGGCACAAGAGGAGAAGGAGATGCAGGGAAAGAGGGAGGGGCTTTTCTGTTATGCTCTGGAATGAGAAGAAAGCAGCAGTCATGTAAGGTCTTGGTGCAGCCAGGGCCTACAGCCTCTTACAGATGGGGGCCAAGGATGTTAGAGGGGCCTAGCTGAGGCAAGCCACTAAGTTTAGGGTCGGGGGAGAGATGGAGATAGAAAATTGATACGGGCATGCATTTCCAGGCAGGAGGTATCTATGTTCAACAATTGTGCCTGGAGGCAAGTTCTAAAGTTAACAGAGCAGTCTGTGTCTTTTATCATGAACTCAAGGGTCTTGGGAGTGGGCTGGTGGAATGGCCAACTCCTGAAGCATAAGGCAGGTAAAAAAGGAAGCCCAGTGGAACTAATGGGAACTGGGAAGGGTCAGAGCATGGCAGCTCCAGGACAAAGGCAGTAGTATGCTTTTATTCTTTTTTTTTTTAGATATTTTCTGTATTGATATCTCAAATGATATCTCCTTTCCTAGTTTCTTCTCCAAATAAAAACAAACAAACAAACAAACAAAACAAAAAAATAAATAAATAAAAACCAACCCTGTTCCCTCCCCCTCACCAACCCATCCTCTCCTACATCCTGGCCCTGGCATTCCCCTACACTGGAGCATAGAACCTTCACAGGACCAAAGGCCTCTCCTCCCATTGCTGACCAACTAGGCCATCCTCTGCTATAAATTTGCATAGCATGCTTTTAAAACTACACAAGACAGCCAAACCCTAGACAAAGAACTACAGACAACAAAGGAGTACTGAGAACAGGAGGAACAGCCTTCCCAAGAAAGACCTCCTGATTGTTTATTCAATGACAAGTGATCAGCCCTGATTTCATATACATACAAGTGACATTAAACAAACTGAGCAAATGGTATTTATGTGTTTATAAATGAGATATATACTATAATTAAAGAAAAAGAGACCATGAGCAAGAGATGGTCCATGGTAGGTGTTGAAGGAGTAAAATGATGAAAATATATTTTAATTTCAAAAAATAAAAACTGTAAAAATAAATTAAAAAGTTTAAATTGTGGACAAAATTAACAAAATACCCAAATAATAAACCTCTAACATCAAATAAACCTCAAATTTTAAACTATTGGGGGTATAATACACACACAAAAACCTAACCCATAGGCTTCAATTTTTCAAAACCTACCCTTCAACCCTCCTTCTAGCCCATTGATCAGAGATGGGGGAAAAGAAAGTTAATAGGAAAAAGATGTTGTGGAGCTGCTTAGAAGTAGTTCCTTAAAGCTATTCCACTCTTTGTTGTCAGGATACCAGCAGTCCAGTTCAATAGCAAACACCAAACATGAATCAGAAGTGGTGGCATGATCCAGCAGAAACCACAAGGCTCTGAAAATCAGCATGAGTCTGTGGACACGCCTAGAATGAGCCGTAATACAACAAGAAACTCTTTGGCACATTTCTTTCTATGAAGTGAAGACCAGCGAAGACCAGTAAAGAAGCAAAGTATTGCACAACATAACAATTAAGAGTGTCCTCTTTCTGTTTGTGGGGGTGATTTATATTCTTTCTAAATATCATGCACCATGTCAAGTGTCTCTTTTCAGCAAAACATCACATGTTCTTTCACAAGACAGCTTCTGGAAAAACATCACATGACACAATTGAGTTGTTAGAGAAACCAGAAATTTCCACTTCACCAACCTCCCAAAATAAAAGCTTTCTGAGGCCTCTCATGGGAGCCCTATTCCCCTGAGGCCTCTCATGGGAGCCCTATTCCCCTGAGGCCTCTCATGGCAGCCCTATTCCCCTGTCTCTATGTTTTGGAAGGACAATGAATAGAAAGGAAGGTGCTTTACTTAAATGTCAACATATTATTTTCCCTTAAAGTACAGAATCATAAAGAAAAATCACTATAGTTTTAATTATGTTCTACATGATTTTAAAAAAGCATTTTTAGCTTTTCACAACATAGTTCCCAACCAACAATTAAGATGTTGGATTTATGTCTTCATTATCATGCTCTTAATTGTTTACATTTTTAAAGTCATTTTCTAACGCCATCATTCTGTGAAGAAACAAACCAGAGTATAGACAAATGTAGTTATAATAGTAACCTATAGTAACATTTGACACATGAAATAAATTCTCTGAGATAAACTAGTCATAGTTCCCAAATGGAATAGAACTGATAGAGCAAGTGTATATTAGAGTGACTTAAAGATTGGCATCTAAATATTGTGCATCAACAGGTGTCTCCCGATAGAAAAACCAAGGATCCACTAAGTAGTTGTTCAGTCAACAAGACTGGATGTATGGATATATCAGAATATTAAACTAGTGCTAGAATCCCAGGAAGTCCTAGCAACCTGTCAGTCTTTGGTCTACATTATCATCCTGAAGAAGAAGGTTCTACCATCCAAAGATTGCATCAGATAAAGGATAAATGAACTTGCCTGTGAGGGTGAAAGAAAGCAGGCAAAAAGAGCAAAAGCTTTCTCCTAAGTCCTTCTATGTGGGCTGCCTCCAGAAGGTTTGACCGAGATAAAAGGTGAGCCTTTAACCTCAAATGATCCAGATTTAGGGTCTTCCCATCTCAAATAAACCAATCAAGAAAGAACAGATGGACAGCCCTAAAAACATACACATGAAAGGACCCCCATAGGGAGACCCCCCGCTCGAGTCTCGGGAAAACGTGCACCCACAGAAACATGAGAGACCGTCTTGATGCAAACACATGAGGCAGTTTAATATCAGAGCTCCGGGTGGACACGTATCTCACACAGGAGACAGAGGAATCGACCCCGAGGCTCAGGGGTTAGGGGTTTATATAGGAAAAAGGTCTGGGGGAACAGGGGAATCAGCGTAGCTATACATGATTGCCTAGTTCAAATATCAACTATAGTACATGCAGATCAGAGCAGGAATTCCTAAGGTTGGTGCTAATCTGAGTCAACAGAGCATCTGACTGACCTCAAACCATATCTAAGAGGACCAGATGGCCCATTACTCAGTTGGGTCGTCTGCCCAGACATGTCCTTGCATGTTTTCTCTTATTTTTATGGTTTATCTCTTCTTGGTCTGCTAGTTCCTGGGATGTCTAACAGTTTGCTTGCTTTTGTTCAGGCCTATTTGGACATGGTCGGGATTGATCCACTATGTTTTTCTCAGGTTTGTAATTTTCTTATTAGCCAGCACAGGCATCAAACTTAATTTTCCTTTCACATACAAGTAACATTTTTACATTCTGAACAGGTTATATTTAGAAATATAGGTACATAAATGCACATATATTATGCATATATTACATGCATACATACACATATATATGTAATAATTTTGAAATAAGAGACCATTAATTTCAAAGAGTTTGAGGAGAGATATATGAAAGGGTTTGGAGGGAGGAAAATGAAGAGAGAAATGATGTAATCATACTATAATCAAAATTAAACAGATGCTAGACAGTAGTGGTGCACATATTTAATCCAAGCACTCCCGAGGCAGAGGCAGGAGATATCTGAGGTCAAGACCAGTCTAGTCTACAAAGCAAGTTTCAGGACTGCCAGGGCTACAAAGAGAAACTGTGTCTCAAAACAATATACAAACAAAAACAGAAAAATGAAAAGAAAAGAAAATGAAAGCAAAGTAAAAATCTTTCATGGTATAAACAGCTGCTTGGATTTTAGTTAATTCCATATGTAGTCAAGTCAAGTAGACAACCAAAATTAGCCAGATTTCCAAGTAAGAAGGTATTAATTAAATCTACATTAATACAAAGCAGAAAGAACAGTAATAAATTCATGACTGAATACTCTATAAATCCTAATCATTAAGCCAAAAGATATGTGAATGGCAAAGATTTAATGTTAGTCATACATGTATCCACTGCAAACCTGATAGATACATGTGTCATATTTATCATGGACAGTAGTATGTAGCTATTTTTAATTTTTTTTACTAGTCCATAAGAGATTTCCACAAAAGATTTTCACTCTTTTTGTTTTTTGTTTTTTGGTTTTTTGAGACAGGGTTTCTCTGTATAGCCCTGGCTGTCCTGGAACTCACTCTGTAGACCAGGCTGGCCTTGAACTCAGAAATCTGCCTGCCTCTGCCTCCCAAGTGCTGGGATTAAAGGAGGCGTGTGCCACCACTGCCCGGCAAGATTTTCCTTCTTAACAAAGTGAAAGTAATTAAAATTTACTATAACTTTTATAATATGATACCTCTTGTATAAAAGGGAAAAGCAACATATTCAATTTATCAAACTCTAGAAGAAATCTTAAAACCTACAAATATGGATTTTCATTTGGGAATACTCTAATTGGTAAGGAGATAGTAATGCTTGCTTGAGATTTTGGGCGAGGGGTCAAATATATAAATGGACTATTTAGTCAAAATTAACGGTTAGATTAAATTCTCAGACATTTCCTCACTCTTCTGCCTCATTCTTCCTGACCCTCCAGCTCCTGTGCCTGCTAGCATCATTCTGTGCCTGCCAGCATCATTCTGTGCCTGCCAGCATCATTCTGTGCCTGCCAGCATCATTCTGTGCCTGCTAGCATCATTCTGTGCCTGCTAGCATCATTCTGTGCCTGCTGGCATCATTCTGTGCCTGCTGGCATCATTCTGTGCCTGCTGGCATCATTCTGTGCCTGCTGGCATCATTCTGGTTTACAGGCTTTGCCTTTCTCTTTCAATTACTCACATAAACTCAAGACTGCCTCTCCATCACTGATAACAATTTAGTTTCTCTTCCCCTCGTTCTCGTACATCCAGAGTATTTTAGTGATTATATGCTTTCTCAAACCAATGATCCATGGGAGGTTTTGTCAAAGAATGCTATCCAAGCTTCAGAAAGACAAGCTCTGGTGGTTTAAAAGGGAATGGCTCCCCCCTAGACTCAGGTGTTTGAATGCTTGGCCCATGGGGAGTGGCACTATTAGGAGGTGTGTCCTTGGTGCAGAAAGTGTGTCATTGTAGAGGCAAGCTTTGAGGTTTCATATATGCTCAAGCTATGTCCCATAGCTCAAGCTATTCTAAGAAAGGGACCCTTAGCCTGCTTGTGAAGTTTAGAGATCAGAGTGACTGGGTGTCTTTGCACAGGAGTGGCATCTGGGTGACAGGAGAGTGGGGGAGCAGTCACTGGGCCCCAAGTACATTGCTGGTCCCTGGGGGATGGACAGAGGGTAGCCTTTTCTCCCTGAAGATCCTGATCCACAGTCTGCCTCTATGCCCTGTGGATCAAGATGTAGAGATCCTTCTCTAGCACCATGTCTACCTGCATGCTACCATACTTCCTGCCACGATGATAATGGACTAAACCTCTGAAATTGTAAGCTATCACCAATTAAATGTTTTCATTTAAAAGGCTTGCGATGGTCATGATGTCTCCTCACAGCAATAAAACCCTAAGACTTAAGTCCACTGACTTGCCTTTCAGGACCCAGAGCTTATATGTGACTACAGTGCCACTGTTTTTCTTCTCTTTTCTTTTACTAGCCTTATAAATTAAAGTTAATTTAATATACTTGAAAGTTACCTATCTGTGAGTTGTGAGAGATCTAATTTCCCTTCCATTTATTTTTCATTCAGGATTTACGTTTCCCACATATAGACTCCGGGAAAATGATTTTGCTTTTGATAAAATTTCCTTTCCTCGTTCTCCATTTTTTATAGCTGAGTTTTCAATCATGCACCTAACTGATTGTTGCCTCCTTAGAGCTAAGCTTACTAAGTGACAAGACTGAGCACTTGATTTCTATCGCCATCCTTTCAGACTGAAGGAAGCAGAGGTCAGGTGGGCAGTCCTTTCCCCAAGGTCAGGTCAGAGAACTCAGAGACGGGTGGACTGGAGCTGCATCTCCACTGTCAGTTGTCACCTGTGACTCACTGTCGCTCACAGACACTGAGATCTGGATCAGTTGTCACTTGTCACCTGTGACTCACCAAGTCACAGACACTGAGACACAAAAAGGCCCACTCACTGCTGTAGCTTCGGGAGCATGGCAGTCAGACTTTCAAAGGGAACTTAAGTGAGAAACGGTTCTGCATAGAAAAGCAAGGAAAATGATGTTAGCCCTCAATGGGTAGAGCATCCAGACCATCTCTGGCTACAAATTGCACAGGAAACAAAGTTGGATGGGTGAGATGGGACATGAATCTTGGAGGACCCAGGGCAGGGGATAAGATGATCAAATACAATATATTCTTAAAGAGTTAATAAAAGTATATTTTTAATTTTCTAAAGAGAAACTTTAAGATAAATGAAGGATTTTCTCAGTAGTGTCAAGTAGACAAGAGCCTTAGAAAGAAGAGAAATGGGACATTTGTGGAAGCCAATGCAGACGCCAGGCAGTCTAAATTTCTTTAAGAGCTTGAACTTTAATAGATCTGGTTTCAGATTCCTGTTCTTTCACTTTGTAAAGAATCTGGCTTAGAAAGTTATGCATCTGTGTATGGAGAGACCTGTTCAGTAGGTCACACTCCAGAACCCATTTCACATAAGAGGACACTGAGAACTGAGCTCCTCAAGTTAACTTGCCCAGCAAGAGGCAGGGCTACTAGGATTTTCATGTGGGCCTCTATTCCTCTCTCTGTGCTGAAGATACTAAGATCTTGACCCAGTACAGGTTCATGGAAGGGGAAAAGAGGAGGCTTTTGAAGGCTTCTGCTGTAGTAGATGTTGAATGAATAAAGGCTTTTCTTTGCCTGAAGAAAAAAAAGCAATAGGTTTATTACATTGAGATATTTTCAAATATATAGATATAGATATAGATAGATATATATGTGTGTGTGTCAAGGAATACTAAGTTGTACATTTAAACTTATCTTCCCTTATATATCAGGTGTGCCTTAATAAGTGATTAAGTGCTTTGAAATGAGTAAAAAGGAAGTGTAACTTGACCCAAGAGAGTTATTAATAGTGTTTTCTTCCTACTTATACTGAGCAATTTAAAACTCTTGCTTAGTTTCCACAAGTGAAATAGTAATGTAGAAACATATACATATACTTCCCCAGAGAAAATAAGTTTATACTGTTGCCAATTAATGATGCATGCTCAAAAGTCTCAAATGAAAGTGTTTAAGGAAGGGCAATCCTTCCTTCTCATCCTTCAGAATCACAAAAGGATGGTGCTGTAAGTTAGGAAATGGGGCCTATCTCCATGGCTTTAGAGAACCAGAGAAATCCTCTTCACTTGCCCATCCTTGGAAAAGAGTTTTCGTATCACAAAGCACTGGTCTTAAATGATGCATTCAATAGACATTGCAAGTGAGAGGGGAAAAAAAGGGATCCTAGAACAGGCTGCAGTTTCTTTTGGAAAGGTATTTTTACCAAACTGAGAGCAAGTCATTTAGTCAAGACTGTTGCTACGGCTGAAATCGTACAGACACAGCAAACAGTCCACATTTGATGACTGCTTCAGTCTGGACTGCTGTCTTAACTTCTGAGGTGAGCCTTCTCAGCATGTATTTTGAAACAATGTTCAGATTATGGAGATCATCTTTAAAGTCTGTGTTGTCATCTTAGATTTACCTGTCTTTAAATGATCACTACTGTGTGTTCTTATTGTCAACTTGACACAGTCTCGAGTCACCTGGAAAGAGAGAGCACTGACTAAGGAATTCCCAGATCAGATTGTCCTGTAGCCATGTTTGTGTGAGACTGTCTTGACTGACCTCTGATGCGGGCCGACAGGGGGTCTGGGCCGTATAAAGCTAGCTGCACATAATCATCAGGTGAGTCAGTAAGCGACATTCCTCCACAGTTTCTGTGTTATGCTCCTGCTTATATCCCTGACTCAGCTTCTTCTAATGATGGACTGTGACCTGGAAGTGTAAGCCAAATTAAACTCTTTTCCCCCTAAGTTGCTTTTGATCAGAGTGCCTTTCTAACAACAGAAAAGAAACTAGGACACCAATTTTTGTGGTGCCAAGAATCAAAATTGCACCTACTAGGCAATTTAATTTTTAGTAATCTCAGGCCTTTTTATCATCTCCACAATCTCCTTCAGCTACCAGAGAGTATAATTATTTCATCTATCTCAATATATTTCACACACACACACATATGCGCACACACACACACACACACACACAGCCTCTTTCTGTGTACAGCTAATTTAACATATAATTCAACACCAAAGATATGAAGCAATTAACAGTTTTTAAATCTCTTGTAAAGAGATAATTAGAAAATGGTTATAGATTTGGCTTCTGTCACAAAATTATTTGATTACAGAATTTCCACCCTGATACTGGAGATGATTAATAATAGCTCCCAGGTCATCTCATTCAGCTTGCCCAATTTCAACAGCAAAGGCATTTATAAATTGATAAGTCAATATGACTCCTTTTGAAGTGTGGCGCTGCATACCTAAGTTCCTAAGAATATCATATTCTGGAGTCTCAGTCATTTGTAAAGTAGGTTTAGCAGTTAATTTATTGATGCAATATAAGTCAATATCAAGTCTACCTTATTAGAGGTATTGAATTCTGGAGTTGAGAGGCTTTTTTACACTATTTCATAAACTTCAAGATGATATGCTCTTAGCATTCACGTATAATAAGGCCCTTTATAGTAGATTCACAGTAGTAATCTATTCATATACATAAACCAGGACAAAGTTCTTAAAAGTGTCTTTCAGGGTATGCTTATTGGGCAAGTGAGTCCAGAAATGGTCTGTCCCTTGATATAAGTGGTTCTAAACCTTCCTATAGTATAGGAAGAGACCCTTTAATATAATTCCTCATGTTGTGGTGAGCCCCCAACCATAAAATTATTTTCATTGCTACCTCAAAACTGTTATTTTGCTATTTGCTACTGATAAGAGTTATAATTTAAACATCTTTGTTTTCCAATGGTCTTAGGCCACCCCTGAAAAACAGTCATGCAGCCCCTAAAGAGATCAAGACTGACAGAATGAGAACCACTGCTCTGTATGCTGAATGGACTTGAATGACTATTTAGCATTCACCAGCACTTTCACCACACACAAGAAGCAAGAAGCAATTATTTTTGTATATTAATCTTCATATAAGGCCTGACACTATTACTGAGGCTATGGAGTGCTCACATAAAGGTAACTATCATGACTGCCCTCTGAAAGACCCAACAAGCTGCTGAAAGAATCAGATGCAGATATTTGCACCCAACCAATGGGCAGAAGCAGCTGACCCCTGTTGTTGAATTACGGAAGGCTGAAAGAAGCTGAGGAGAAGGGCAATCCTGTAGGAGGACCAGCAGTCTCAATTAACCTGAACCCCCAACATCTCTCAGGTACTGGAACACCAACCAGGCAGCATACACCAGCTGACATGAGGCCCCCAACACACATATAGTAGAGGAATGCTGGGTCTGTGTTGATTCAGAAATGATGCACCTAACCCTCAAGAGACTGGAGACCCCAGGGAGTTTAGAGGTCAGGTGGGGGCGGGGGACATCCATGTGGAGACAGGTGGGTGGAGAAGAGGTATGGGATGTGGAACCAGGGGGAAGGGATAAAATGTGGACTTTAAAAAAATAAATTAATTTTTAAAATGACAACTTGTAGGGAAAAAAGTCATAGAAATCACACTATTATTAATAGCTGTCAAGAGACTCAGAGATTTATTTAAACCATGAGCTGGGATAGTAAACTGTGGGATGAGTTAGAACCCAGCCTTCCTTATTCAGATCCAAGGTCATCTACCATCCTGTATTGTACTATGAAGACTTGCCAAAAGTCTTACTGGGATATTAGTCACGGACTAATGTGTTTGACTTTGTCGTTCTGAGGATCTAAACTACGGTACTCATGCTGGTGTGGCCAGCATTTTACTTCTCAGCTCTTCTCAGTATTATTATGTGAGCAAGCACATTAGTATGTGACTAATATCCCAGTTAGACAGTAAAATGCTCAGAACACCAGCACCCATATAGCCTGTTGTATACAGCGGTCAGCAACAAGAATCCCTGTAACAAAACAAGATGTACCATAAGAATGGTCACCCAAGACTGCCCTAAAATCTCAATGTTATATTTTTAAATATACACAGCACATAAAATTATCTACAGTACATAACAAGTAATGTGGCTCACCCACCTACCCACCAATACACATAAATACTACATACACCTATATTTTAAAGATTTTAAAATATTTTAAAGATTCAGGCTATTAATGTCTAAAAATAATTAATACTAAGATACATACTAGTAAACTGTAAAAATATAGAAGTCAAAATTTAGGTGTGAAACCTGAAATTCAATTAATAATCAAAACACACATTTCTATAATGTCTCCATTTTTATAATTTTCTACAATGAGTATTTGTATGCTGATAAAATACTTTCAATAAGTATAGTATATAATACTACCTTTGGTTTATAACCAGGAAATTATAATGGGTTTTTTATTTGTTTTCTTTTTTATTTTTTGGGTTTTTTTATTGATTTAAGTTGTATTGCATTATGATGAGAAAAGATACAAATATATGAATTTGTTTACATTTAAAAACATATTTTAAGTAAATAGAATTACATCACACTCTTCTTTCCCTTTGTACCCCAACCTCTCCCAGAGACGCCACCCTTCAATATCTGCAATAACTTTCATTTTTTTATTTTGTCATATTCTTTAAAATTTATAAAATAATGAAACAATAAAGCTGAGTATTATAAAAGTTATTTGATAAAAACAACAGTCAATTGAACAGTCTTATGTAGATGATTGTTTACAGAAATATTAAAAATACAAACATTTTTCTCAATATAAATTTTAAATAATTCCAAACATATTAACTGTATATTTTAAAATAATACATCACTACTAGTTATTTTATGAACATAAGGAGATAAAGTCTTTTTGTTTGTTTATTTGTTTGTTTTGGTTTTAGTAGAGCTTAAAATCTTGGCTCTTACTGTGGTACAAGCCCAAAATAAGAACAATATTTAGACATTGGAGTTCATTGTAATAATGCTGTACTTCAATGACCCTCACATCACCAAAGGAGTTACCCTCCATCGCTGCTAAGCTAAGAGTTGACAGTTCTGCTGCACCAAGGAATGAATTGTAGGCATAATTTTTGGATACAGATTTCCTTCTATGGTCAAAGCTATTTGACTGGAGTGATTGTCTTCATTCTCAGCCTACAGAGAACAGGTTACATTCATTTAAGAAATGGTGTGTGTATTAAGATGGTCTATCCATAAAGTCATTCACCAACTGTTTCAATGAACAATGGTTCTGCTTGGAGGGTGGCCCAGACATGAGGTAAGGGTAAGGATCTGGTTCATTGGCTGTGATGATTTTGAAAAGCATTCATCTCAGAGAAAGAGTAACTTATAAAGTTCTCTTCTTCAAAATTGATAGAATAGTTATAAATATCAGGCAAAGCATGCAGTCTCACTCTTTGTTGTTCTCTTGCAAGCCACCTCCCAAGTTAATTGTCTACGTTTCTTTTGACCGCATAAATAATTTTGAGATATGTAAGCTGTTCTGAAAACCATAGTATAGTGTAAAAACATCAAATAAACGATCCTACTAATAGAGAGGCTGAGATAGGAGAAGCATGATTTCAAGACCATTATGTGGTACACAGCAAGACATTGTCATGTACAAACAATCAGAAAGTGTATATGAATTGTACAATATTTGACCTATTTCTCCAATTACCAAATTAGAGAGAACACTGGTTGACAGCCAACAAATTTCTAATTCCTCATATTTTTGAATGTCAACCAATTAGGATATGTTGGTAATATTAATTTTTATATTAAGAGATATTAAGAAAAAGTAATTGTTACTTGTTTTTGTTGGAAGAGGTGGCATTAGGTTTGTGTGGGTTTGCTGAAATATTACTTTCTTTCTTGAAATATTGCTTCTTCTAGGGTGTAGTTTTGCTCCTTATGCTGGTGTTTTCCATCTATTAGCCTTAGTAGGGCTGTATTTGTGGAAAGATATTGTGTAAATTTTGTTTTGTCATGGAATATCTTGTTTTCTACATCTATGGCAATTGAGAGTTTTGCTGGATATAGGAGCCTGGGGTGGCATTTGTGTTTCCTTAGGGTCTGTATGACATCTGCTCAGGATCTTCTAGCTTTCATAGACTGGTGAGAAGTCTGGTATAATTCTGATAGGCCTGCCTTTATATGTTACTTGACCTTTTCCCTTACTGCTTTTAAAATTCTTTCTTTGTTTAGTGCATTTGGTGTTTTGATTATTATGTGACGAAAGGAATTTCTTTTCTGGTCCAGTCTATTTGGAGTTCTGTGGGCTTCTTGTATGTTCATGGGCATCTCCTTCTTTAGGTTAGGGAAGTTTTCTTCTATAATTTTGTTGAAGATATTTACTGGTCCATTACCTTGGGAGTCTTCACTCTCTTCTATACCTATTATCCTTAGGTTTGGTCTTCTCATTGTGTCCTGGATTTCCTGGATGTTTTGGGTTAGGAGCTTTTTGCTTTTTGCATTTTCTTTGACTGTTGTGTCAATGTTTTCTAAGGTATCTTCTGTCCCTGAGATTCTCTCTTCTATCTCTTGCATTCTGAGGGTGATGCTTGCATCTATGGCTCCTGATTTCTTTTCTAGGTTTTGTATCTCCATGGTTGTCTCTCTTTCCGATTTCTTTATTGTTTCTATTTCCATTTTTAGATTCTGGATGGTTTTGCTTATTTCCTTCACCTGTTTGATTGTGTTTTCCTGTAGTTCTTTAAGGGATTTTTGTGTTTCCTCTTGAAGGGCTTCTAGCTATTTACCTGTGTTCTCCTGTATTTCTTTGAGGGTGCTATTTATGTCCTTCTTAAAGTCCTGTATCATCATCATGAGAGGCGGTTTTTAGATCGGAATCTTGCTTTTCTGGTGTAATGTTATGTCCAGGTGGGAGAATTGTGTTCTGATGATGCCAAGTAACCTTGGTTTCTGTTGCTTATTTTCTTACCCTTGCCTCCCAGTATCTGGTTATCTCTACTGCTACCTGCTCTGGCTAAATCTGACTGGAGCCTGTACTTCCTGTGATCCTGGTTGTGTCAGAGTCAAGCTGTCTCTGTGATCCTGTGATTCTGTATTACGGAACTTGCTGCAGAGTTTGTGCCCAAGGTCTGCTCAGGGCACCGGCCCAGACAGACTGGAGGCAACACATGCCAGTGAGCTGGCAGAGTTGTGTGTCTGGGTCCCGCTGGTCCCAGTTACTCCCATTGTTGCTACAGATGTTGTGTCCTTCTTACCTCTGATCCTAGGATTCTGGGCATGTTAGAGCACCTGGGAGTGGAGCTTCCTCTGGGTGTGGTGGGACTGGCTGAGGCATTTGTGCCCACGGTCTGCTTAGGCCACTGGCCCAGACAGACTGGAAGGAACCCATGTCACTGGACTGGTGAAGTTTCTGGGTGCCTAGGTCCCAGTTACTCCTGGTGTTGGGACAGTTGTTGTGTCCTCCTCACTTCTGATCCTATTGGGTTTTTCATCTGTTAAAGTCTCATCTTATATGTCTAGAATACAACCTGTTTTATATTCTCATTTCTAAAGGCTACCAAACAACATTTTATGAAAAGAAGATAAATTGTTATTATTAATGTTTACTAGTATACATTTTAATATAGTATATTTAATTTCAGGAAGCCATCATTATATAAATTATAACATATTTTAAAATGTTATAATTTAATATAATATAAACATATTATAAAAATATTTAAAAAATTTTGCCTTGTCTCTAAAATGATATTTCATGTAAATAACAGCATTTCTAAGATCCTATGAATGATTAATTATTTAAAATTTATGGAAAGGGAGAAATGGCCAACTGTTAAAGAGATTACTGTCATAGATGGTTTGCTATCTCCAATTGCCACATTCATTTCCTAGAATTAATGATTCCAGCATAATTCCTGTTATAAAATTATATGTAGGCCACTGATTTCCCATGTCTTCACTGCAATGTGAATAAATGGTGCATTTTCTTATCCCCTATGTCTTTTGCCTTTTTTTTTTACCTTTTTTTTTTTACAGATTTATCTACTTATTATATGTAAGCACATTGTAGCTGTCTTCAGACACACCAGAAGAGGGCATCAGATATCATTACAGGTGGTTGTGAGCCACCATGTGGTTGCTGGGATTTGAACTCATGACCTTCTGAAGAGCAGTCGGTGCTCTTCCCCACTGAGCCATCTCACCAGCCCCCACCCCCATGTCTTTTGAATCTTAGGTGATAATTACTATCTAATCAGCATTACAAGTCTTCCATTATCTGGCTATATACCATTATTTTAGCTTGGCATTCTATGTTTTCATTCTTTGGTAATTTATAGTCTAATTAGAATACTTTATGTTTTGAATATACCTCCCATTTCTGATCCTTTAAATAGCATTTCTACCATCTGGGTCACTCTTCTTCCATTTCTGGATACTGAAATTTTGTTCCTACATAGTCTTCCTTTAGCTCTTTTCCCAGTTCCAGTTCCCAACAATATCCTAATTGGAGAATAAAAAAACTAGAATGAAGAAATGAAGGTGTCTGAATGCATTGTGTTGAGTTTTGAGATTTTAATTGTAGAAACTCAAATAACATTATAGCTTACAATCGTTTTTCATTTCTCCTCTTTATATTTACATCAGTCTGTTGAATTCTGGGACTTACCAAAGTTTATCAATCCACTCAGTTGCCTATAATTCCCTGGAATTTTTTCTAAACTCCTCCCTTACCAGCCTTCTCATGTGTAATACAAACCCTTATAATTCTACCAATACTTTTAGTCAAAGTGTAATATGATCTGTTCTACTGAAGCCATGTTAAGAAATACATTGAGATTACTCTAGCAATAGTCCTTTGGTACAGACATTACCATTACCTCAATTTTTGCATGAAGTAACTAAGACTAAAACAGTTAAACAACTTGTCTAAGTTCAACTAGCTCAACTAGGTAAATCATGCTTGTTTGACTCCAAACTCTGTTCTTTGAGCAAACACATTTGTATTTAGAGTTCTGAATCTTCAGAGCCTTTAGGGGTCATGATGACTGGTCAGTGAGTTCTCCAATCAGAACAGGACACTAATGTTGACTCTCTTCCAAAATCTGCAAAAGTGCCCAGCTACTACTAACTGGAAATAAAGTTATCAACTACCCCTTCCATTAATTCCATTCGTACCTGGTGTCAAGACCAAGGGACTTATTGTAGTTTACTGCATCTTTATTGTAGCTGTTCAACCTAAGTACAAAACAGCAGCCTGAATAAAACACAAAGAAAAAACAAATTCAGTTCAATTTAACATTTATCTTCTCTGTAAAAGTATTGAAAATCTGCTTTAAAAAATCAAAAACAAAAACACAACAAATATACAAACAAAAACAATACAGCCAAGTTTTCCATAGCACTTCAAAACGTTTTGCCAAAAGATTCAACAAGCTTCCTACTATCAGGATAATATTTCTCATCTTTTGCAGAAATCCTACTGAATTCAGGGAATAAGCATACATCAAAGAAAGCAGCTCTGACCTCATTTCCTGTGATGCCAGCCCTTTCAAATGCACTACAGGGAGTTTCAGAAACAGTGGACTATATATTTCAAAGTCATCATAAAATACTGAGAAGGCCAGCAGAAGTCCTAGTAGGGCTCCCATCACAAAGTAGGGCACCTGTCTACTCCTGAGAAAAGAGGTGTGAAATATGGGTCAAGACACTGAATGCTTTAAGCAAAGTACAAAGTCAATCAGAACAGTTGTAAGCCAGCCTGCTGTTACTCACTATCAGAATTCAAATGTGGATTATGGCTTTGTTTATCCTTCAGGGTGCCTTCATGATACTTACAATGTCATTGAATAAATCCACTTCAGGATTAATCTGTCTATTACATCCCAAAGATGATGGTTTGTGTGTGCTCTTCAGAGTTCAAGAGCTAAACTCAGCCCTACTGATACATCTTGGCCTATCAGAGTTTCAAGTAAAGAGATGAACAGTAAGAGACTGTTCAGACTCCCATCGGTGGGTCCTATGTTAATAGATCATGTTTTAAGGATGTAAATAATTTCCCTTCATAAATCTTACTGATTTTAATTCCTAGAAATCCAAAGAACATATCATAAACATGTGCTTTCTAGATATTTGTGATGGTTTTGAAAATGACCATATGATCATATTACTTGCCTGAGTACAAAAAGAGAGTCTTCTAGAAGACAGCAGTAGTTCAGAATTAAAATGGAAACCTTTTCATTTAAAAAGTAGAAATGGTAATAGTGCACACATTTAAACCCAGCACTTGGGAGTCAGAGGCAGGTGGATCTTTGATTTCGAGGCCAGCCTGGTCTACAAAGTGAGTTTCAGGACAACCAGGACTACACAGAGAAACCAGAAGGAAAAGAGGAGGAGGAGAAGGAGGAGAAGGAGGAGAAGGAGGAGGAGGAGGAGG
>NW_022196912.1:55506403-55512961 GCF_008632895.1 Mastomys coucha
AAGTGGTGGTGATAATGGTGGCAGCGGCAGTGGTGGTAATGTTAATGATGATCTTTAGTTATTCCAAGACAGGACTTCATTAGACAGCAGGCGCTTTGCAGGAAGAGACTGAGGTATTTTTTATTTCCCTCTTAAGACTCACAGCAACTAATATGTAATAGAACCTAAATGTTTGTTGGGCAAAGACATCCTAAAAATATGAAAGAAACTATAGAAAGATTATTTGGTGTATCAGAAAGATTTCTCAGAAAAGAAAACAGTTGACAGTGCAGACACTGAAAGTGACATGGGAACTTACTGCTTCCCTTTATAGCCCAAGTGGAAGCTACACCTAAACTCAGCTTCTTAGGACCTCAGTGTCATCCACCCTCCCATATCATGAGCAGTAATAGCATCCCATGTATTCAAAGTATCCTGGTGCTGTGCAGCTGGTGTGTCCAGATAAGTGGTTTGGGGTTGGCACCCCAACCTAGACTGACTGGTGCCGTGCCACCCATGTATCATCCACAGATGAATAGTTCTCAAGATTTTGCTGTAAATGAGAGCAGCTGAAGCAGGGTGAGGCTGGTCAGTGAGAATACATACTCACACAGCTGTGGCCTTGACCTCCCCTGTACAGCCAAACCCTAACTCAGCTCATAGTTTCCCAAGCCTTGTGAAATGACAGATGCAAACCTAAAGGGATGGAATTTCCTGGCAAATACTATTAACTATTGGTCATATGTCACTTCAATTCAGTAAACATGTATTAAGCATTTACCACATACAAAGCTCTGGCTAGACAATATTCACAAATACAATGATTAGTAATTTTCCTATTTATTATTCTTGATTGGTTATCATCTAATTATGCATGTACTTGGAGAATTGGCATGTAGGCATAAGAAGGGGGTTATGGGAAATGAAATAGCAGGGAGGAGCTGAGTCTGAGCAGCTGAACTGCTGCAAAGAGATGGGTTTGATTTGAGCATTGAGTATTAGGCAGAGAAATGCCAGCACTTAGGAACAATCCAAAAGCTGAAGACAAAACAACTCCCAGAAGAATCAGGTCTGTATGCTTATAACCATCCATTTATGGGCTGGCAGAAGGCTGAAAATACCAACGGAGGTTACCAACGTTTATGAGATGTATGTGTCTATAAACACACACTCATGTACTGCTTAACATTGGGGATGCTTTCCGAGAAGTGTGTCATGAAGAGATTTCATCACTGTTTGGGCATCATAGAGTGTACTTAGACAAACCCGGATGGCAAAGATCGGTCACTTTGACACAGACACTATAAACACAAGATATATGAAGCAGCTGCCAGCATTACAGGGGACATTGTTTTATAATAAAGGCCTTTGTAAAGATAATGACACTCTAAAATAATGATTAAAGGCATGGTATAGTGAATACCTATACCAATAAAACTCCCTTATTATTATGAAGTATTTTTGTAGTATATATTAGAGCATGTGTAATCCTTTTATGTAACTATCAGCAGAATGGTTTGTGTACAGCAGTGTCAATCTCAGAAAAGTGTCCTGCTCTGTGATGCTATAATGGCCATATCTTCATGAATTTTTCAGCTGCAGTGTAATCTTATAAGACCCCCTCTCATATAACCTCTACCTTTGGCCAAAATATAGTTACATAACAAATATCCATGTATGTCTCACTTTTCATTTGACCATTGATATCATGTATTTTCTTAGGACATTTAAGAAAAACAGAACCCACACTGAAGAGCATGGCAGACGTAGTCTAGATTAATGTAACAATAACCATGAATATGGTTTGAATGATTATTAGAAAGAATTCTACTGAATCCTACATGAAGCAACTACAGATTGGAGAAGAGAACACCAACATTCACTGTCTCTTGAGCTGTTTTTCTTTTGCAACACTGGGAACTGAACTCAAGATCATATACCTGCCCTCATTTTTCATTAATTGTTATTGCATGCATATATGTATGTATATATTTTTAAATATAACCTGGTCAGTCCATGGAATCTTACTTGTGTTTAGGTTTTGGGGCTGGCCATTTGGCACTAACAAACAACTGGCGTGTTTTTCCCTGAGGAGGGCCACCTCTCTTGCTCCCAGATTTTCTTAGTTGGCTATAGTTTTTTGCATAGGGTTGAAGCCTCACAAGACTTTTCCCTGACCAGTGGCATGCTCATTGGTGTAATCTTTGTTCAAAGCACATTTGTGCAGTCATGTTGGTGAGATTTTTATAGGTGTAGCTTCTGATACTACTAGGAAATGTAACTTCACAGCACACTCCCTGATCCCTGGCTCTTACAATTTTTCTATCCCTCTTTCCAAAATAGTTCCTGAACCTGAGGTATGGGGATACTTTACAGATGCATCCGTTGAAGCTGTAGCCCTTAAATTGTTAAAGTTGTGATAGCCTATACAAGTTTAAATCAGTATAAAACTACTGAAGAGCAGCAGAGTGCAGCAATTTTAGTGTCTCTAACCCAGCAATTCTAAATTCAAAAATTCATCCCAAAGAACTAATTAGGCATAAAAGTTTAATTACAAGGAATCCTTTTAAGATATATTGTAATTCAAATGATATCACTTTCCTCCCATCCCTTCTGCCCCTCCATCCATTACCAGGTACTCTCTCTCCGATCCCCTCTTCCATGCCCCATCATTCCCAAATTTCTTTGATTATTATTGCTATGCATATATGTACATATATACAAATATATAAAAGTAGCTTGTTATTTTTGTTGTTGTTAATGTGTGTATAGTCTCAGGGTTAACCACTTTATATTGGATAACCAATAAGGGAGCTCATTCAGGAGGCTAAATCTCCCTCTCCCAGAAGTCATTAGCTGCATATAGTTCTTCTAAAGGTGGGATCTGTACAAATTTCCCCCTTCCGTGCTAGCATATCTATTGGTATTGCCATTGTTTCAGTCTTAGAGACACTTCTATAAGAAACAGTTTGACAGCAGGCTTCCTGATATTCTGGCTCCTACAATCTTTCTACTCCCTCTTCTGCAATGTTCCCTGAGCATAGGTGCAGGAGGTGTGATATAGGTGTATCCACTGCTGGGCACCCCCATGACGCCTTGGTTTCTTCATCAGGACTAGTTGTGACTTTCTACGATAGTCTCCATTTGCTGTAAAGAGAAGCTTCCTTGATGAAGAGCAGTAGCCATATTGTTTTCTACAAGTATAAGAACAAGTTTAGAATGTTGTAAAGAATTGCCGGGCGGTGGTGGTGCACGCCTTTAGTCCCAGCATTTTGGAGGCAGAGGCAGGCGAATTTCTGAGTTCAAAGCCAGCCTGGTCTACAGAGTGAGTTCCAGGACAGCCAGGGATACACAGAGAAACCCTGTCTCAAAAATACAAAAAAAAGAAAGAAAGAAAGAAAGAAAGAAAGAAAGAAAGAAAGAAAGAAAGGAAGGAAGGAAGAAAGGAAGGAAGGAAGAAAGAAAGAAAGAAAGAAAGAAAGAAAGAAAGAAAGAAAGAAAGAAAGAAAGAAAGAAAGAAAGGAAGAAGGAAGGAAGGAATTATGCTGGTCTAGCAAAGTGGTAGTTACTGGTTATTTTCTAAGGTCCATGGCCTCACTAGCTCTGGGAACTTGGCTGAGTTTCTACCACCAGACATGATTTCCTTCCTATTGAATTAGCCTTAAGTCCAATTAGACAGCTGTTATTTCCCACTACTATGTGAATGCCATCTTTTACACCTTCATTACTAGCCTATCTTGCCAATGCTGGCCATTGTGGCTCATAAGTTTTGCAGCTTGGTAGGGTTATTACTTGTTTCCCTCTCTTGGCAACTTGTGTAGTATTTTCTAGTACTATAGAAGCTGCAAAGCAAGAGGGACACTTTCAGGTAGGAGGGGCAAATAACACCAAGGTTGTTTGATAACATGTCAAGTAATCATATTATTTTATTTTTAACCTGAAACTATACATATACATACACACACACACACACACACACACACACACACACACATACACACACACACAAATATATATATGGGCTGATAATATTCATCACAAGAACCACTCATTACCTACCTGGGATTGGTGTCAAACATACTATGTAGTTCAAGGTGTCCTTGAACCTCCCAATCATCCTGCCTCAACCTCTCATGTGCTGGGACAACAACTTTATAGATTGGTCTTATCTATATCTTTATGGATTTGGTGAGAGGGGAGGCAAGGATAGTGAAATAAACACGAAAGTGTTCTATATAAGGATCTTCTCAAAAACATCTAGAAGCTTTAGGACTCTATCAATACTAAATAGATTTTTGGATTATTTTCTCACATTATGATGACTACATTTCTAAGGAAAAGCCTGACTGTCCCCTCTGCTAACATACATATGCACCTAAAGAAAGACATTCCCACTCCAAACATAGTGAACTGCCCAGCAGTGTGTCTCACTCGCAGGAAGGGCTGCTGTAGTTCTGTTCTCACACTGGAAGTTAAATCAAGTCGCTGTTCTCAGTCTGGACCAAACATTTTAATGTGAGAAGAAAATAAAATGTAAGATGGACTTGAGTTGAGTCCCTCATTTCTTAGCTTATAGCTCCATGGAAAGAAAAGTTACCCTTGGATTCCTGACACTCTTGAGCATTCTGCCAGCATATCATACTTTTATCTAACTTTTCTTGAATTATTTTTCTTTGACACAATAAGCTCAAGGTAATACATTAATACTTTTCATGTATTCATAAAAGTACTACATTTTACTTTTGTAACTAAATGAGCCATCTAAATTCTAGCATTGGAAATTTGAAACTCACTACATGAATTTAGTCCTGTGATAGTAACTAGACTATATCTTATTCATCTCAACAATGCAGGTTTCACAGTGAAGCCTGGAGAAACAAATCTGAATTATTCAACTGCCACTGATGTCATAGTTTCAAGAACTTTATGGTTATGATCAGGGTAACCCAGCTAACATCAATTGTTTTATTAGAAAAAATTACTATATGGTGTACAAATGTAGAGTTCAGAAGGAAGAAAATAAGTAATGTTTGTATACAAGAAAAGTCTTAGGCCCTCTGTGTTATTTGGCTTCTTTGGGTCTGTGGATTGTGGAGATGGAGCAGGTAACCAGGCTTGGGGACCAGGTATAGGCAGAGCAGGGGAGAGAGAATGGAAATCAGTTGGGACAGGGAGGGGGTATAAGTTATGGGGTTGATTCTAGCTGAGACTCCTAATGATGGGGGATGTGGAGTCTGAAGTGGCCAGCTCCTGTAGCCAGGCCGGACTCCCAGTAAAGGGATACAGAAAACAACCTACCCACAAAACCTTTGACCCAAAATGTGTCCCGCCTATAGATGTGCAGGGACAAAGATAGGTCAGAGACATAGGGAATGCCCAACCAATGATTGGCCCACTTGAGATTTATCCCATGGACAAGAAAGAATCCCTGACACTATTAATGATACTTTGTTATGCTTATAGACATAATCCTAGAATAAGTTTCCTGAGAGGCTCTACCCAGCAGCGGATGGAAACAGATGTAGTGATCCACAGCCAAACATTAGATGGACCTCAGGAGTCCTGTAGAAGAGTTGGGGAAAGGACTGAGGGACCTGAAGAGGATAGGAACTCCGCAGGAAGACCAACAGAGTCAACTAACCTGGACCCTTGGAGGCTCCTATAGACAGAGCCAACCAAAGAGCTAGCATGGGCTTGACCTAAGCACTGCACACGTATGTAGCAGATGTGCAGCTTGGTCTTCATGCTGGTCCCCCAACAACTGGAGCAGAGACCATCCCTGAATTTGTTTCCTGCCTGTGGATCCTGTTCCCCTAACTGGGCAGCCTTGTCTGGTCTCAGTAGGAGATCCACCTAGTCCTGCAGTGACTTGATGTCCCAGGATGGGGTGATACCAAAAGGAGGCCTCAGTGGAGAAGGAGAGGGGGGAGGGAAGGGAGAAGGAGGTGTATAAGGGGAGAACTGAGGGTAGGGGCTGATATTGGGATGAAAAATGAATAAATAAATTAATAAAAAAAAGAAAAAAGAAACACACACACACAAAGTCGTCTTATATGTAAGAAACTTCCTTAATGTAATTTACATATTACAGTTATGATTAGGACAGCTCTCCTGAAAAGTGAATGTGTCAAAGGAAGCATGAGATGGAAGGAAGTGATACAGGGAGGGAAATACACCCAGGCCACACCCACGACCTCTGGGAACTGGAAATGTATTTCCCCTCAGGCTTTCCAAAACACAGGATGCCATGCCAGGAGAACTAACCTCAGGTTTTCTAACATTGCAAACTATGAAACAACAAATTTATGTTCTTTTCAGCCACTGAATTTGTGACATTTTGTTATAACATTCATAGAAATATATTGGACTTCCCATGTCACGCACACTTGCGTGATGGCGATATTTGAGGCGAAAACTTCAAGGAAAGTCAGCCTCTTGCCTCCACATTGTTGTCTGACACCCCAAACTCAGAGGTGGCCCAGATATGTCTTCGTACTTGTGTGTTAGGAATTCACCAAGATATCATATTCTTACAGCTAGCAAGAGAAAATTTGGACATTGTTTTCTGACCTTCACCAA
>NW_022196912.1:55519400-55524932 GCF_008632895.1 Mastomys coucha
GTCCACCTGGCCAAAATCCCTCGTCCCGCGGAACAAGGGGCCCCCGCGAGAAACCCCGGTCCGTGGTATTCCCACTCACGCCCAAGCACACATTACCATTCAGCACTCCAAATGGGCCCTAAATAAATGTCTGTGGGGAATGAGTCAGACAGGTATGGCTGCTTCTGTTTACTCAAACTGTGCTGTCAGTTGCCTAAAATGTAGTCTGAGCATCAGCACTTCTTGTAGAATGATTGTAAAATAAACTGAAGAATGGTCATTTCCTTCCCTCTCAGATATGTAGCTGAAATAAGGAGTGGAAGGTAGTTAGTAGCTTGAAGATATTTAGATATCCAGCTCTTGAATAAATGATACAAAAAGATCACTTGTCTCTACTTGTACTTTTTCATTGCTTTCACCTAAGTCTGTTTGTTGAACTCTCATGGGTTGAAGTTTTATGACATTTAAAGTTTATAGACAATATAATTAACAGTATTTTAATAACACTTTAAAAGGCAAAAAATTTGGCTTATATGTCTTCCATGATCTACGCACATACTTTATGCCCACATATAACTTTCTTATTTTCCTTATACCCATGTTCTACTGATCCCTCTATCTTAAGGCATTTCCCCTACCACAGTGACCCCTTTCTAATTTTCTGGAGTCCATGGGTGCTCCAAGAGCACAGAGCTAAAGACTTGAAACTAGAATCCTCATAGGAGACAGAACACGTAGTGTTTGTCTTTCTGGTCCTGCATTGCTTCATTTAGTATAAGTTTTTCCACTTCCATCAACTTACATGAAAATTTCATAATTTCATTTTTATTTACAGCTAAATAAATCCATTCACAATAATAACTAAAAGTAAATAAAATACTTAGAAATAAATCTAACTATGGAAACAAAATATCTCCACAATGAAAACCTTAACATACTGGAGAAGTTGAAGAAGAAGAAGCTAGAAAAGAGTTCCATGCTCATAGATATGAATAACTACTGTGAAAATGGCCTTCCTATCAAAGAAATCTGCAGATTCAATACAATCTCAATCAAAATTACATGATCATTTTTCACATATACAGAAGAAAGCTAAAATTAATAGGAAAATGTAAAACACCAAACACAGTCATAGCAATTATAGAAATAAAATATAATCATGCTTGATTTCAAGCTATGCTGCACAGCTGTAGTAATAAAAAGAGCATGGTATTGGCAACAAAACACAAATATATAGCTAGGTCAATGAGATAGAATATAGGGCCCATATATAAGTTCATGACAGCAGGGTGTCTGTGACTGAGATGTAAAATAAATTTAATTAATTATTATTTTAAAAATGTTCATTCTCCTTAGCCATCAGGGAAATATTGATTACAATTACTTGTCTTAATTGCTTTTCTATTGTTGTGACAAAACACCATGACCTGGGCAATTTGTGAAAGAAAGTATTAAATTGGGCTTATGGTTCCAGAGGGGTAGAGTCCATAGTGGCAGAGTGAAGGCTTAGCAGCAGAAGGAGCTAACAGTTCACATCTCAAACCACAAGCAGAAGCAGAGAGGAGGCTGGGAATGGCACTGAGTCTTTTGAAACCTCAAAGCCTGACTCCATGACACCTCTTCAACAAGAGCATATCTTCTAATCCCAACCAAACAGTTCCACCAACTAGGAACCAAGCAGTCAAACCTATGAGCCTACAGAGACTATTTCCACTCAGACCACCATAGTACTTTACAATCCCATCTCAGCACAGTCAGAATGACTGTTATCAAGAACATGGTGGCAAAAAAGAAGGAGAAGGACAGGGGAGGAGAAGGAGAAATATATTGTCATGGGTATAGGGCAGGGGAATGAATGTATATACACTTTGCAAATTAGGCCAAGGGTTTCTCATAAAACTACCATATGGCCCAGCTATATCACTTCTAGATATGATGCAAAGAGCTTTATATCACACTACAGATACAACTGTATATCCATTCATATTCACTCAGAATAGCTAGAAAATTGAAGAAGGCTAGATGTCCATTAAATAATGAAAGAATAATAAAAATGTGGTACATATATACTTAAAGAACTTCTTGATTATAGTAAGCCTATGTCAAAATGGCTTCTGTTTATTTAGTTTCATCTTGTGCCTTTGCAATAACAGAGTACAGTGATAGGAGTTTGAATTTCCACACACCCAGGCACTTTTCCCTCAGAAAATGGCTGATAGTTATCTTGCCTGATTTAAAGGCAAGCATTAAAAGTTATCTTTCCCAAGATGTCAGTATCAAATCTCCAAGGAGTGAGTAGGAGGAAAATTTGGTGCTCCATACTTGAAGATAGTATTATCAGCAAAACCTCGCAAACCTTATTATTATTTCATTGTTTTTGGATGAGCTCTTTCATGCCCAGCTATCTATCTGCAGGCTTTGATTTAAGCATTTTGAAATAAACAAAAACATAGTTTAATTGCTATTCTTTCTACTTAGGGCTCTCCATTTTTATAATAAGTTTCTGCAGCACAGCTGACTCAGGTGAGTTTTGCCCAGTGTCATTTTGGCTCTGGCATCTGTGTCAATAAAGGTCCAGAAGAGCTAACAGCTCTTTGGCATTTCTGATTATTGGTTTGAGGGGCCTTTATATGAAATTACTTGAAATAGCCAATCCCAGGAAAACCTTTTAGATCGAGAAGTAGTCACCATTGCTAGTGGGAGCTAAAATGAGGCAGACAACACAATCACAACTACTGACTGAACAGTGCTACACACGTGTTCTTACTGCAAACCACCCTGTGAAGATGGGGGAAGGGGAACACTTCCTCAAATAGTGGCTATGCAGCCAGAAATAACCCGATAAAAGTTCTTAGTTCAGCATATTCCATGCCTTATCTCATATAAATATTAAAATGCATAAAAAAAGCTTGACAAATTAAAGAATAAAATGCATACAGAAAACTTTTTCTCATGCCTATGTTATTACGTAGTAGAAATCATTTTTATTAATATACTGTACATATATCACACACATCCTCAAACTAGCTACAGAAAAGTCCCTCTGTATATTCCCTAGTCTCAATTACTAATCTGTATATTCACAGAATATTAAATTTTAAAATATTCTTTAGTTTTTAAAGTTATGAAAACTGTATACACATGTGACACAGCTTTTGACTTTATAGTAGACATATTTCATGTGGACAGTAGCTTGGTTAGGGACATTGGCTGCAAAACAGAATTTGTATATGTCTTTTCGGGCTCACTTTTGGGGATTTGATGAAACTAGATTTCCTTTAATCGATCAGAATATTATTGAAATACTCATTACTTTGAATACTTAATTAAAAGTCACTCTGTGGTGATCTCATCTGTGAATGAATGAACAGCATTTTATGATATATTACTTCTTGACATTAAGGATTTTGTGTAAAGCCTTAGCCTTTAGAATCTTCCATTTTTGTTTCAGCACAGCACACTGGTGACATTTAAAGCCTCAGTAGGCTAATGTGGGAGCCTGACTCTTGCTGCTCTGGCACTTTCCAGAATCCTTTCCTCTGCCATGAAGCCCACTGACCTGAGTAACGCCACCAAAAGAATATGAACTCATTAAGCTCATGCAGAACTAATAAACCTAGCCACTAATCCCCTCAACCATCCCGCTTCCCAAACGTCTTTTGCTCATAATTGCTTAGCTTTGATGGAAGGTCATCCAGAATTACTTTCCTCAGGACTATGCCAAAGGCTGTTGTAAATTAAAGCCGTCTCAGACAATGTTCAGATACTCACCCATGGGAACTGAATGCATTTTAAGAGAATTTTCCCCTTGTGATTAATGAACAAAACTATTAAGTATGATCTTATTGCCTGCAAAATTCTCCTTTCTTCATATCAGCACATGCCTTCTTTTCTCTTTAAGTTTCTATGTTTGAACCTTTTTCCATTTTCATGCCAAATGAAATCTATTGTCACAATTATTGAACTCAGTTCTGCCTTTATTTTCCTTTTTCTTATTATATACATTCTGTTTTATTCCCTATATGGTTAAAACATGTCTTTAGACATGTAACTCCCTCTTAGATTCCTAAGTGTGATTCTAGTTCAGGTTTTCCTGACTCCACATCTTCCTCATAATAACGATCTAGAATCTTTAGCATAACCAGTCCGGAAATGATGCATAAGAAAAATAGCAATTACATCTTTTAAATTCTAATGTATGCTATACATTCCTTTATTGTAACAGATGAAAGGCTACATAAATGATACATGTGAATAGCACAAAGATAGACAGTTCTACAAATTCATCTATAGATATAGAAAGAATATTCTATTCTTGAGACAATCATTTCTCAGTTGTATTTCCTGAGGTTTTACGGTTCTTCCATATATTTAAGTCATCTTTCCTGCGAGGGAAATTCTTCTTGTGGGTAACTCTTAGGGTGCAGTCATGGTGTGAACATGCTTTTTAGCAGAGAAAACATCTTAGTGAAAATTCAGCTATTTGTCACTGAAAGGGAGAAAAGGTTGCCATCTAATTTCTAAAGACTCCAATGGCTACAGATGTGCTTCTAAGTCTTTGCCCCAGGGAAAGTACTCAGGCCCTGAACTGCTTCTCTTTCCCAGTAATCTAGGGGCTCTGATGGGTGGAAAAGGACAGAAGCTCCAACAACCAGAAATAAATCATTATTGCTAGTAGAACATCTTCCTATCTGTGCTGGCTCTAAGTACATTCCCCTTTTCCATAACATCAGTGCAGATGTCACTCATAGCTCCATCATATAAAACTGTATTTTATGGCCCTTTGAGTTACAAATTCCCAGGGTCCCAAATCACTTTGGTAGCCATTGTCCTGTACAAAGCTATCACACCTGTCAGAGGCAAGTGTGGAGTTAGGTTGCTAACCTAATATTTTAAAGGGTGCCTTTAACTACTGTTTCTTCATTTTCACAATGGAAGGTGCTAGGGCTCAAACCAGGTCCTGTGGAGGGGCAGCTTGTGCTCTTAACCCCTAAGGCATCACTGGCACCAGCTCCACAATTTTAATATTTAAAACCAACTTGTATTCAATTGGGATTATAATCAATAATCTGTAACATCAAATACATGGTGTTTTTCCTTACTCTGAAGCAATGGTCTTTCTTGAGGAAAGAGTGCTTTTGCACTCCAAGAAATACTTCACAGTGTCTGAAGGCTGTTGCTGAGTGCCCCACCAGGAATACCTTCAGTAGATTGAAAAAGAGAGCACAGCAGTGTGGCTTGCCATCTTCCTATGCACAGCACGGTCACCAGGGAATTTGAAGCCCCTCTTTAGGTTCTTAGTCTCATTAATAAAAGAATTTAAATTGGACTCAGAAGCTAGTTTGAGGACATTTTATTAGAATTTAAAAGAAAAACAATATGGCAAGCCAGGTGTAAATCTTGGCAGATTCACTGAGAAGGAAGGTAGAGAAGAGAAAGTCATGTCTTTTTAGTTAAGCATAATGTCACCAAGTACTTACTTACTTGGCGTGTCATGGCAGGGAGGTAGACACTTCAGAGAAAGAGTGAGAAAGCCCAGAGCATCAGAAGAAA
>NW_022196912.1:55525077-55533771 GCF_008632895.1 Mastomys coucha
AAAAAAAAAAAAAAAAAAAAAAGATGAAAAAATGGAGGTGGGGTTCATTTCTCTGAGTAATTTTAGAAGAAGAGACTTAGCAGAGCTACATGATGGCAACTTCCTACATGACCATACCAAGGAAGAAAGAGCAAGGTCTCTTATGCAGGAGATAATTGTGCCTCCCATGTCATTAACATGGCTTTAGGCGAATCAGCCTTTCCTTTCTGGATGATGGTCTCTTGGCCAGGTGATTGACATCCCAGCTGGTTTAACTCTTAAGGAAGAAGGAAGAAATAGTATGTAATGCTCTAATCTTTAGAGCAAATCAGAACACCATATCTCCACCCAGGGCTAGAGATAGTCTATTCTTTTGACTGGGCCTTAAAAGGGTGAGCATGATGGCATGCAGGCAGTTATGGTGCTGGAGAAGCAGCAGAGAGTTCTTCATCTGAATTGGCAGGCAGCGGGAAAAGATGGTGAGCCACTAGGTGGAGTTTGAGCTTCTGAAGCCTCAAAGCTCATTTCCTGTGACACAGTTCCTCCGCTCAAACCATACTTCTTCAACAAGCCCAAACCTCCTAATAGGACCACTCCCTAATGGGCCTAGGAGGGCCATTTTTTCAAACCACCACAGTACGATAGATGGAAGAAGATATTGTTAGAGTCACATGTTTATCTACGTCTATATGAACACCCAGTCAGAAAGTATCAGCATCATAATGATGGTGTAGTACATAAGCTTTGTAGACAGCATCCTATGTTCACAGTCCATCCCGTTCTTCCACTCTCTAAATCTGATAATTTTCAGCTTAACCTCTATGCCTCTCAGTTCTTCATCAGTAAAACAAATATGACAGTAAGCATAAGCATCTCACTGTGAGGTCAAAATAAGTTATTGTAGTCACAGCATGAGGCATGTAAAAAGTATGGTATGGATGTTGACCTTTGTTAATATTGTAGTGGTGGTGGTGGTGGTGATATTTGATTCTTTGAGGTAAGTTCTCATTCTCCAGCTCTAGCTAGCCTAGAACTTATTATATAGACCAGGCTTGCCTACAATTCACAAAGACATATCAGCCTCTGCCTCTGCCCTCTGCCATCTGCCCTCTGCCCTCTGCCCTCTGCCCTCTGTGCTCTGCGCTCTGTTCTCTGCCTTCTGCCTAAGAACTGACATTATAAGTGTGTACCTTGCTTTTATATTGTTCTTAATATACTTGTCATTTTTCACAGATAAGAATATTGAAAGTCAAAGAAGCATGTAAATGTGCTGTCCTAGTGATCTAGTTATCTAGCTGGGCTAGACGCCATCAGATCCCAGGCTATAATGTGCCTGCATAGGTGCCAGAAATTTTTCCCAAGGCAAAAGAGTTGCCAGGGTGTCTCCTGGAAGCTCAACCATGACAAATTATTCAACCTGTAAAGTTGTTTGTTTAAACAGTTTTATAAATCAGGATAACTTTGGTATACCCAATCAATATTCTTGCACACCATTAAATAACTAAGTTCATTCTCTTAAACCATGTTGAAAAGGAAGAGAAGGATTCAAAATGCACAAAAGAGAGACATATTCCTGACTACCGAGAACAGATACAAGTAAGGTATTGAAATCTTCTAAAAGAGCTAGTTAATTACACTTCCACAATCTTGGCCAGGCTTTTTGCTGAGTCATCAAAGCTCACCTTGAGTCTTAGATGAGGAACTTAAGCTCCTTAAGTCTATTTAGAGAAGCACTGAGACTAAGTGTTACTTCCCTGAGGGGTCCCAGGCCTTAGTCATCAGTCTATTAGTGACTGAAGTTTAACAGAATGCAAACAACAGGAAAAGAGAAGATAAATCTTTAGAGGACTGTCTTTTTTATGCTGGATTTCCTGTGTGGAAAATCAGATGACTCGCAACTAATTGTTTGTGTGCAAAAGCTTTTGGCGGCGTTGCCAACAAAAGCAATGGACAGTGTGTCTGCTCAAAGCAAACACGTCAACTCCTGTGTTCAGCAAATCCTTATGATCAGAATGTTGGTCATGTGAGAGGGTTGCTTCTTAGCTCCGCTTCAGGAGGCTTTTCCTGTGAGCATAATGTCTGGCCTGCTGAGTGCAGAGCTGCCAAGGCAGAGCCACAGGTGGCCATGACTTGGCAAGTGATAAAACAGCAACTCCATTGAACACAGCAAGAAAGGAACAGGATTTTCTGTCTGGGCTTTCAATGCCTACAGAGAGCACAAAGAGTTTCTCTTTGGAAATTTTAAAGTTCTCTACTAAATAAAAAGTCGCAACCATAGACCTGTATTACTGAATCCATACTGAAGAGTTGGGAACTTAGATAAAAAGGAAAATAACTATAGAAAGATTTGGGAAATTTTATACAAATTCACTAAATTTTTAGGCAAATCTATATAATGACATTTTTGCAAAATAACAAATGACTGTCTTCTTATATCTTTTTGTTCATTTCTTCTTTTGATGTAAGGGCCCCGCAAATATTTTTATTCTAACTTTAAAGGAATGTCATATAGAATGCATGCACAGAGAATTTTTCAAGTGTTGGTAAAACTCCACTTTCAGTGTCTTTCAACCACAATAGAGAGCCAAGAAGCCATTGACCTTTGGACTCATTCCCACTTAACAGTGTGTTCTTTGCATCATCTTATCCATCAGTCTGCTTCTCTCCAAACCCTTGATGTCCTCGTGATAGAAATCCAAAATTTACTTCAGCTGCTTTCACATTTCCCCCTGCATAATGTTCTGCATATTATCCCCTAACACTATATCTCACCCACAAACAATGCAAATGAATATATATGCATAGGCATATACATATCAAATATAAATATGTGCATATACATCATAGGCATCTATATCTGAGAAAACCCTTGCTTCTGCAGCTGGATATCTGTTTGCTCAACCTGTTCCTTGGAGATTATAAATTCCAGTTTCTAAGTCTCAGTAACTGAGAAGCAAGGCCAATGCCAAGTGGCTCTGCCACTTTAGGAGCTGGTCAGATGGAACAAGTTCAGCCCTCCATTTTCTTCATCCATAAAACAGAAATAAAAATGTATGGCTTATTATCCAGGGTCATTATTAAGGTTGTCTAGGTTCATGAATATCATGGCATCTTTTAAAGATGTGCAACTGATGGCTTTTTCTGTTTTCAATTTTTAACAATATTTTACCTTATTTGTATGGGTGTTTTCCTTGCATGCATGTGTATGTGCATCCTGAGCATGCCTGGTGCCCCTGGAGGTCAGAAAGGGGCATGGATTCCTTGGAACTAGAGTTATAAGGCACCAGACAGGGTGCTTGGAATTGAACCCAGGTTCTTTGTGTTGTGTTAGAATTGAGGCTCTTGTCCGGATAGACCACACCAGGCCAATGCAGTTCCCTGTGAGAAAGGTTTATTGTGGGGGGAGGGGGCAAGAGGGGACAACAGAGATAAAAGAAGAAAAGAGAAAAAGAGAAAGAGAGTGAAGCTCAGGAGGGTCTGCCTTTTATTTAGGCTGTAATGTAACTGCCGGCAGGTAAACGTGGGAGGTAAACCAAATGGACTTCGGGAATGTACAAAGATTGCCATATCAACAGATGTGTGGGTCCCTGTTGCCTGTGGGTGACATCATTGTCATCGCTGGGTTCAGAGGCAATTTGCAACCATAAAAAACAGATCCTGATATCAACCCTTTGAATTGAAGCCAAGTTCACGGATGGAATAGCCAGTGTGTTCTTAGCTGCTGAGCTATTTCTCAAGGCCTGCAACTGGCATTTTTGTATCACAGAAAAGAAAAAAAAAAAAAAGAATCCCTATTTCCTAAAATTAAGTGATCTCATTGTTTAGAGGAAACTTAGTATAAAGTAGTTAAATGTACACTTCAATTCAAAACTCCGTTCTTACTCTCTAGCAAATGAGCATCAGCTTCTACTTGATTATACTTCATGATGTGGGAGCCTGATCTCTGAAAGCAACACGCTCCAATCTTAATAATGGTGTTTGACCACACGGTAGTAAAAAGAGTGTGCCATCTCTCACATGGTTCCCAAACTAGCAACTTATCATATGTATATCAGGAAAGTAAAGCCCAGGTGCATGGTTTCTTGATGGTTTGTTATTGGCAGATGATAGTCCATTTCACTATGTTCAAGTCTTCAAGTGAGAAAAGAGGAACTACTAAAAATCAGACCACACTTCTGATATTTTACCTTGCATGCTCTGAGATAATCCAGAGTCCACCTGCAAATAATCTGTGTTCAAAAAAATCTAAAATTTAGCTTTATGATAGTTAAACAGTAAAACAAGACGCTCTCCGGAGTAAGGCCAAAATGAGTTTTTGTGTGATTGTAACTATCAAAAGTGATAAACATATGGAAAAGAGCTAGCACATGAACAATCAGGAAAACTTAGACTAAACTACACTTGTCTATTAAGATACATAGAACAGAACTTTGGAGGTTCAGAACAGAACTGACAATACACAGCAAGACTGAACATGTGGAGCATTTGAAAGCCTCACACAGCTGCAGAATGGAAGCCCGTATCATTTTGTGGTATATACTTAAACTAAAAATACCATTATCAAATAATCTTAACACGAGGAATGACAGCGATTTTCTCCATCTGAAGAAATGCACAACATGTATGTAGATGCCTTATTTATACTTATTCAAACTAAATTTGGCTCAAATATCTAGAAACTGTAAATGGATAATTGTAAGGTATTTGAGCTGTACAATAATGAGAAAGATTATGTATCTCTACACACAGCTAAGTTACAGACTTCATAATCAGGGGCACACAACTTCGTTACTCATGGGCAAAGAAGTCTCGGAATAAAAACTAATCCATAGCCGCATAGCTTGTGCTCTTAAATTTATGTGCTCTATGAGGAATCATCCAAGCATCAAAGACTTATGATCTTCTCTGTTTTTGGGTTTTTTTTTAAAGTTTACTTCTAGGAAAAATATAATCAGCCTTTCTTCTTGTGTCCATTCTTTCCCTTTGGATATTTCCTGAATTAAGTCCTCAGATTAATTTTGTGGGATTTTGTTTTGTTTTGAGACCAGGTTTCTCTATGTAGTCCTAGAACTCAGAGATCTGCCTCCCTCTGCCTCCTAGGTGTTTGGATTAAAATTTTAATACAGCTTTTTTGTGCATAATATTGAGGACTGAATCCAGAGCCTCTCTCACATGCTAAGCAAGTGATATATCACTGGGCTGCATCCCCACCATTTGTAATCGTATTTAAGGAAACTCAAGTGTAAGAAATTTAACATTCAGTGACAAGGGTGATAGCAATGGTTACCTTTGGACAGACATAATGGAGCCTCCTAAGATATGTGCTGGGGAGAGTGAGTAATAATATCAATATACAGGTGCTAATCTGTACAGTAAGTGCAATATCTGCATTTACAAAAATTAATTTATTTTTATATTTAAGAATTTTAAAGAAAAAAAACTTCCACCAGAAATTTGTTGCTTTAAAGTAATATAGTCTATGTTATAACTCATCTAATCAGAAAGAGCTGCCAAAAGGCTTAATAAGAGTTATCGTGTTTGCTGATATCTGTGTGTTGGCAGAAAGCAGGTACACTTAGGTCTTCTGAGTGGCCTTTACTTACCTAATACAAGAGCTTACAGGATGCGTTACAATGTTTCTTGCTGATGAAATCATTCTTCAAAAATAACTGCATTTAAATAGTAGTTCCTTTACCGGCAACTAAGGTGAATTAGACATGACTTTGTTCAAGAAACATATTAAATTGAAAGGTGTTGCTTTGTAATTTACAGAATTCTACTACAAATTCTAAGTAAAATAGATTGTACACACAAGTCTCTTAAAATCTGAGTTATGTAAAGAAAGAAGTCACTTAAAAAGCATGTGAAAAGTGTATACCTGAGCATCGTGGCCTCCAAGCTTACAATAAATATGACATGTTCTTGAAGATTTTGCTAATTTATGAAAGCAGATAATGTTTTCTGGAGAAAAACATATTTATCCTCATACCTCTCTATTCTCTGAGTACTTGCACTGGTCCAGATTGTCCTAATAGCATTCAGACAGACAGAAAATAAAATGAATCTCACTGAGTTTTGGGTTGGGTTGAGGTTTTTTGGTTTGGTTTGGTTTGGTTTGGTTTGGTTTGGTTTGGTTTGGTTTGCTAGTGGTTTGAATGGGAATGGCCCCAATACTCACATGTTTGAATGCTTGGTGATAGAGTGGCAATATTAGGAGGTGTGGCCTTGTTAGAATCAGTGTAACCTTATTGGAGGAAGTGAGCCACTTTGGAGGAGGGCCTTGAAGTGGGGCACATCCAGGGTTAGATAACATTTTCAAGACATGCACAGAAACTATGACCCATGGGAGAATGTCTAACATTTTCTATTTTTGTTTGTAGTTTTTGTTTTTGTTTTAGAGAGAGAGGGCCTCATGTAGTCAAAAGTGGCCTCCAGTTCAGCTTATTACATGACCAAGGCTGGTCTTCATCTCCTGGAGCTCCTGCCTCCCCTACCCAAGTCCTAGAATTATACACATGTGATACCATGCCCTGGGTCTTTAGAGTGACCAACTTAAGTCACATGTTTAGGAAGCTCTAATTTCCATCTGAAAATGTTTTATGTTTCCCCGCTGATTCAAAACCATGGATTCCTTCTGACATCTTAACTGTGAAGCGGGGTCCTAACCCACCCTCCACCTCAACTCCTGCTCTCCTCATCCCCACTAAGTTGTTTTAATTTCCATGTAGGAAAGGTTAAGGAGGCATACTCGAGGATGTGAGGAAACAGCTCTCCATCCAGAATTGACTCCAGTTCTTGTTTTATTCAAATAAACATTTCAGTAATAATTCTTCTGCTACATACAGCATACTATAATAGATCTGAGAAACCAAACAGGAAACAGACTCTTTGAAAAAAAAAAAAACTGACAGAAAGACAGAGATCATCTGAAACAAGAGGTCAACAGGAAGGTTTATGGTATGTGATTCATCTTATATAGCAACCTGCCATGAAGCACCTACATATTTAACTGAGCATCATTGTAGATTTTGAGAGAGAGAGAGAGAGAGAGAGAGAGAGAGAGAGAGAGAGAGAGAGAGAGAGAGAGAGAACATGAGTGCAATGCCTGTGGAGAACAGGAAAATGCATCAGGTCTCTTGAAACTGAAGTTGTAGGTAGTTGCAAGCCTCCTGCCATGGGTACTGGGAGCTGACCTCTGGTCCTCGAAGAGAGCAGTATGTATTCTTAACCACAGTGAGCAATCTCTCCAGCCCTTTACTGGATATGTTAATAACAATGTTTTAAGTGATGTTAACATTTAAACCAGAAGATTAAGTAAAACAGATTTACCCTCATGGTATGAGTGGGTTTCATTCAACTAGTTAAAGGCCTAAAATTTGGACCAAAATCTCCAGAATAATAAATAAATCTTCTGTAAATTGCCTTCAACTTGGCTCATCAGCACTGCTAATTTTAAACTCACCAACTTCCATGATCATGTGAACCAGTCCTTTGTAAGTAATAAATATTAATAAACTGCTAGTTTTGTTTCCTTAACAAATCCTAACACGATTACTTTCAAAAACTTTCAAACCTATCGTGGGAAGAGGGGTGGTGGGGATGTTTGAAGCCAAAAGGAAAACATAAATACCATAATGGATGTTAATAAGGGAAAAGGATATCCAAGACCCATTATATCTGGAACAATTAACTTTATTTTTCCATAGAAAATAAATATATTTAACAATGAAGACTGTGGTAGAATCTGAACAGTTCTATAAAAGGATTGTGAAATGTAAAAGATAGACCCCAGTTCCTGGAATCTTAAACCTCATACAGCCTTCGGTAGAAACCCTTATAGTAACCATCATACGAATTCATTTATTCTCCATAAAAGTGTGTGTGGAACTTTGTGGTGGCCCTGCTGTGTTCTTGAAAGAACTCAAATCCGAAACCAGAGACTTAGCTCGCTGGGGGTTTGGAGTCTATGTAAATGATTCAAGGACCAGATACCAGGTCCCTAGGAAGCCGTGAACCTTTGATCTCTCTATCCCGTCCTGGAATCCTTTGTGTTAGAGTTTTAGCTTTGATCTTGCCGAATGTCTGTTCTCACCTGAATGTAAAATGCATGCCTGTGCTTATCTAGTATATATATTCCGTGTTCACTAAGTAAAGTTGCGCCTTGATGAGACCATTTCTCCTGGCGTCTGTCTCTTTTCTCTATCACCCATTACAGGTTCCCAAATCCTCGGTTCGTGGAACCCCACGCAAGTAGGAGCTGCGGGACGGCATCCTACATATGGCGCCCGGCGTGGACTGCGAACGCCTGACAGTGGCTGGCATAGCTGACGTAGCCGGTCTAGTCAGAATCAGGACTAAACGCCGCGGGTGTAGTTCGGAGTCAAGGCTAGTCGCTTGGAGGCTGTTGACGCAGATCAGTCTTCAGGAGCTGGGCGTCTGGAAACTGGAGCGCTGTAGGAACCAGACGTGTGACTGTATTTTGTTGGATGTAGAATTTCAAAGTTCAGTCGTCAGGAACCGATCTCAAAGCAAAGCAATCTACTCTCAGGAATCTCTAGGCAGTCTTTAACAAATGTCTTCACTTCCTCTCTAGCCGTCTGGCCAGGCATCCTCCGGGGGATGCCTGGGTCTCTCTCTCACAATTTGGCATAATTCATAAGACCGGCATTCCTTATAACCCCATGGGCCAAGACATTGTTGAACGAGCACATCGTA
>NW_022196912.1:55535161-55552057 GCF_008632895.1 Mastomys coucha
CAGGTTCCCAAATCCTCGGTTCGTGGAACCCCACGCAAGTAGGAGCTGCGGGACGGCATCCTACAGAACTTCACCATAAAGCTTCTTGAAAACACATTTTTAATCACAAATTCATTTTTTTCCAAAAAATAAATAAAGTGGGCATTATTATTTACCCGTCTGTTCAGAACTTCTCTCCCTGCTGGAGTTGCCGCAAACAGGCAATTAAAACACAACCTTGATCTCAGACGAAGGCTGGGGGAATGACATAGAGGTCAGTTCATGGTGGGCCATGAAGGAAAAGAGACAAAAGCTGTAGGAGACCACGTCTTCCAAGTCTAGAAAAGAAATGCCATGAAAGTTTTCAGAAAAAGGGAGGATTGAGTTTTAAATGATCAACACATATGCTGTGGGCACAGGATCATTGGTGCAGAGGGAGAATCCAGTGTCAAAATTCCAAGAGCCCACTGCCAGTGGAGGAGAATAGCCAAATGTCCCTCGGAGCTCTGGAGGTACTGGTTAGTGCATATTGTTGTTCTTCCAGGGCCAGGAAGTGGGAGAGGGTGGGTTGGTGATCAGGGGGAGGAGGGAGGGAATAGGGTTTTTTTTTTTTTCAGAGGGGAAACCAGGAAAGGGAAGAACATTTGAAATGTAAATAAAGAAAATATCTAATAAAAACAAAAAAAGAATAGCCAAATATAGTAGAAGAATTGACAGAGGGCCTTGGAGTCAGCTTAGGGTAAATTTCTTGCCTAGCTTGTGTAAGGCACTGGTCCAATCCCCAGCCCTCAAACAATGATGACAATGGCAATGATAATAAAGATGATGAAGGGATGGTGGTGGTAATGAATAGAGTTGACAGAGATCAAAGCTGGGAGAGCCTGAGATTCCATGAGAAGCATTTAGTGCTTCCGTCACACACAACAGCAGATCGAATGGATAATCATGTGTTACTTTTTCTTGGGAGAAACCTAGTTAATGCAAATAAAAACCACAGGAATATTTTAACTTGAAAGCAATATAACCAGTTTTAGATTTTGTAGAGCAATAGTGGTGATCATGCATGGACTTCTCGAGGACTTTATTTTTTTTCAATCATGCAAATGTCTGTGTTACAAGTGTATGTATTTGGACTGGGATGTCATGAAACTTAGAATTATATTTAAAAAAAAAAAGAAGTACAGTCTTTGCTCTCATGGAGGCAGAAAGTCTAAAGAATGACAATACACATTATTTGGAAGGGAGAACAAGTAGAAAACTATTGGAAATCCCCATCAAGAAAGTAGGGACTACAAGCCAAAGTTTTGAACTTCATGAAAAACATACCACTGATAGGATCTAGCATAACAAAAGACTAACAGGTTGAAGTGTAGCAAGAGTGAAAAGAATCCAAGGACAGTGCTCCCAGGTTTATCTTCAGAACAGCATAGATTTAACAGTATGCCTGGGAAGAGGTGCAGTTTGAGAGAGACAGTAGTGAGCCTGCTTGTAAGTCTAGAGTTGAGTTGTTTCTGAAATATGCATATGAAGAACAAGAACAGGAAATCAGATTCAGTATGATTGCCTGGGGAACAGATTGGAGAGTCCTTGTCCTCTTCACAAAGGTGGGAAAAAGATCAAAATATTAACAGCAACTATCTGTAGGGGATAAAGGTGGTAGCATATTTTTTTTTTTTTTGGCCTTTCCCATTTTCCAAGATTTTGTAAGCTAATATGTCTTTCACAATAATTTTAAAGGTTTATTTTTTAAATACAAATAAATAAATATAGTTTAGTTTATGATTGCTATATAAACTTTAGGGGAATTTAAAAGAAGCAAAATGTGCCATTAGGCAGCTGGCTGATGAGAACTTAACAATACAAAGAGATCTAGGCCTTTCTCGGACTGGATTTCATTTCATCTTTAAAGCAACTCCGTGACGTAAGTACAGTTATCGCCACAGTTGCGTTGTGTGTGCAGAAATTGAGCGTGAGGAAGCTGAGCTGTCTAAGCATTCTCGCTTTGCTTATGGCACAGCTGGATTCAAACACAGGACTGTGGGCAAGCCATGGCATTTCGCAGCCTCGAGGAATCGCTGTCTGCTGCCCTCACTGACTTCTGAAATGGCTGAGAAAACAGAAACAAGCAGAGAGGGAATGCCCTTTAGAAGATTTGGGTTTCTGTGCCGCTGCTTTTTAAAGGAGACTTAGAAAGCAGGCAAGTGTTGATCAGCACACAAACATTTCCCTAGTTGGTCTTCCTAACACAGTCTGTAGTAAGGGAAAAAAATCAATGATCTTTTAAAAATCAGAAATAAATATGGATTTGTTGATTGGTTTATTGAAAAAAAGAGGTTTTCTTTGAGTTAAAATATTGGTAAACCATTCACCCAACACTTCTTTGGCAGAGAAGACATTTCTTGAGCACATCTGTTAATTACACATGTATCTGTTTCTAAGCTGTACTTGGTAATCTACTCCAGTGGTAAAGCATCGGAGTAGATGTAGCATAAATGTGCTCCAGCGACTCTTGGGAGCTCTGTATTTAGGTACCATTAAGACTGGCAGAGCCTTTTTTATTTTCCTGCAGGAAAAGTTCTTCCCTGCTTAGTAATACCTGAAGCTTCTTTAGCATACGCTTCCAGTCACCATTGTAATTATGGCCCAGAAAACAGTTCATCTCTTCTTGATAGAGATTTTATATGGGGATCTTAGGATAGCCCCCATTTTGCAGATAAAAACAATTGCCAAGACATTAAGGAGCATCAAGGTCTCAGAGTTAGACAGCAAGAGACTAAGTCTGATATGGAACCCAGAGTCCCCAACTGCTGCATTATGCTGATGTTTGCAAAATGGGGGCCTTCACCTCTCATCCCTCAGCCTTCAGTTCCCACAGTCACTTTCCTTCTCAGGGAGCATATGAAACCAATGGCGGTGTCCTCTGAGAACATACATTAGGTAAGCTAAGCAAACGTCTGAATCACAAGGGTCTACACACCACAAATCCACCAGTGTTCAAAGCCATGTGGATTATTATTTCCTTGTGGTACAAATGCACTAACTGAAGCTTTGAGTGAATCTTCGACTCTGGTCTCCGGGAGAATCATGATGAAACTCCCCACTACATGGATAGGACACTGCAAGGACAGTCCTAAGAACCACCGTACTAGAGGGAGGAGACTGCAGGATGAAGCAGGAGCCGCTGGCCATTCTTTTAAGTGCCAAATCATCCTTAGGGACCCCTGACTTTCATAGAAACACTGAGTCTACATGGGTTAAATGAGAGATCAAGTTTGGAATGTAGGCAAGCCTGGGACGGAGGCATGACTCTGATTACTTGGTAAGAGACCAGGCAGAATGCTCGTGTCCACCCAGAGCCTCTATGTTCCCATTTACTAAAGGGAAGATGAAAACTAACTGTTATCTGAGAAAAATAAATGAAAGAACTATGTAAACTATTATCATATGGGCAAGCGAACAAAATGTACTCCTGGTTGCCATGCGCCTTATTTAGTTGGCTAAGCCATTCTGAGTGTAAACTACTACGTCAAGCATTTTCCTTGATAGTTGAGCTATAGTAGGTTACTATTCTCATTTGTAATGCTATCTCTGTATCTCTGTATATGAGATAAACTGAGATATGTATATCCTCATAAAATGTATATATCTTTATAGCCTGGTTTTCAAAATACCACTTTTGGACCATTTGGATTTTCTATGCTTTAGATTAAGTATATTGGCCTGTCATAATACCTTATCTGGAACATGAAGGATGGAAGATATCTAAAACAGGGAACATAAGAAGAGAAAAAAACAGTTTTGGTGGGAAGTTCCCCAAGAAAAGTCTGTAACAAAATATGTACATATTTCTGCTTCTCTGAGTATTTATTTTTGGAAACCATGAATGAGCATGTGTGTGAGAGAGAATGTGACTTTATGAGAGACAGTGTGTGTGTGTGTGTGTGTGTGTGTATGTGTGTGTGTGTGTGTCTGCATGTACACTCTGGGTAAAGTTATGATTCTTAAAGCTTGGTTTTTTTCTTCCTTATAAAAATCATACTTTATTTCAGAAGCAAACAACACTTAACAAGGAGCCCATGAGGAATTTTTGCCAAGACATTTACATATTCTGAAAACAGGTTGAGATAAGTTTTATATGAAAAAATGAAGTCTAGAGCTTTTGTCTTGTTTAGGGAAGAAGGCAATAACTGTGGTTTCAATATTTGGACTTTTTTGTTTTTATTTTAGAAGAAAATAGCTTTTAATGTCAAAATGAAACAGTTTTTAATGTCAAAGGCCTAAGAGAGACAAACCAATTCAGTTTGTTGCTCCATATGAAATTTAAATGCAAGCAACATGTAGTGAAAGATCACACAGTCTGACCTCTTTTTAAGGGCTTTTGAGGGTCCAACTGTGAGCTCTGAACAAGGACTAAGATGTTCTGGAAGGAAATAAAATAAATTCAAGATAATAATAAACTGTGCTAGGAAATGAGCCAGAGAGTGAACTGTTCTTGTACTTTATCCACAATGAAGAAATGTCACTTAAATTAATTCAGGGGAAAAAATAAGTATCAGGCTTTCCTTTCGTTAGATAACTAACAAATTCAAGTTTTATTCTTCTTTGACCCTGTATTTTTTATTTCTGTACTGATTCAGAAATAAAACTCATGAAAAGAAAGAAAATGTCCATGCGTTTACATGATCAAATTTTTAATATTAATACCAAAATAAATGTATAATTTTTGCTATTGTTGTGCAATTATGAGATACAGACTTTGCGTGTCTATTTTTTTGAGATTATAATTTAATTACATTTCTCCCTTCCCTTTCCTCCCTCCAAATCCTCTTACACCCCTCCCTACTCTGCTTCAAGTTTATGGACTCCTTTTTCTCTAATAGTTACTGCATCCATGTATATATGTATATGTACTTAGGAATACGTATTTCTAAATATACCCTATTCAATCTGTGTAATGTTACCTGTAGTATGGTTTCATGCCTAAGCATATTCTGATATATTTTAAAATGTGAACTATTTCTTATACTCTAACTCAAAAACTGTACATAAAAAGTTTACAATAGAAATACTTCTGAAATCAAATATCAGTAAAAACAACAAAACAAAACAAAAACAAAACATAAACTTTCTAGGAGACATTGTTAAATTCCTACCTACAAAATAACTATAATTATTCTCTGGGACAGGACACTTGAAAATTTGTAAGTAAAAAGTGATAACATTACTCATGTCATGTGAACAAAAGACAAAATAATAAGATATAAACAGTGGCAAAAATAAATAAAACTTTTACCTGCTAAGAAAAAGGGAAGTTGACTTTTCCACAAGATATGGAATTTGGGGAAAATGGAATATGATGTAAATGATTATTAATATTTCATATATATTAAATAATGTTGGAAATCAGTTATTCTTCAACCAGCTACTACCTCAAATAAGCACACAGAAACCTTCTAATATTTCAAAGCTTAGCCCTTAGCTGGGCCGACTCTAAACTACCTCTTCTAAATCAATCCAACTGCCTAGCTCCATCCAGCCACATGGCTAGCTAGACTTCTCAGACCTTTAGTAATGTCCAGCTCCTTTCATGTCTCCTAGCCTTCCCCTTTCTTCTTCCCAGAGTTCCTCTCTCCCTCCCACGAAGTCCCACCTATCTCTCTCTATTGAGCAATCTTTAGCCTTTTATTGATCAATTAATTTGGGAAGCAAGATCTGCACAACACAACAAAAGCTGGTGTACATGAGAATTCACTCATCTTAGGGCAACCAGACTTAGGGGTACAGAATTTAACATTTGAAACAGAGCAGCTGCCTGGGCAGTGGTGGCGCACATCTTTAATCCCAGCACTTGGGAGGCAGAGGCAGGTGGATTTCTGAGTTCACTGCCAGCCTGGTCTACAGAGTGAGTTCCAGGGCTACACAGAGAAACCTGTCTCGAAAAACCTAAAAAAGAAAAAAGAAAAGAAAAGAAAAGAAAGAAACATAGCAGCACCAGACCAAACATAGCAGGAGTCTTTCCCTACATTTATAATATCAGAGACAGATTTTTCTACTACATTTGTAGAACATGTATTTAGGAACTATACTATATTCATATGAAACAGAGATATAAGTAGATGATAGATACATATAATGATAAATATGTGTGATAGCTGTTTAATAGTTTGATAAGTAATATGCAGATAAACACATAAATAATTGGTTGTCTTGGGGCTTCTATTAATGAGATGAAACATCATGACCAAGGGACCCTGTGGAGGAAAGCATTTATTTCACCTTACACTTCCATCAGAGCAGGAATCTGGAGGCAGGAGCTGATGCAGAGGGCATGGAGGAGTGCTGCTCACTGACTTGCTTCGCATGGCTTGCTCAGCCTCCTTTCTTTCAGAACCCAAGAACAGCATACCAGGTACCACCCACAATGGGCTGGGCCCTCTCTCATCAATCACTAATTAAGAAAATTCATCAAAGGCTTGCCAATGCCCTGGAATTTATGGAAGCATATTCTTAATACAAGTTCCCTTTAGCTTGTTTCAACTTGACATAAAATTAATCTAGCACATTGGTAGAAATATGATAGTTTGTTCATAGAGATAGATGAGATAGATAGATAGACAGACAGACAGACAGACAGACAGATAGATAGATAGATAGATAGATAAAGTAGATAGATAGATAGGGTTTCTATTGCTAAGATGAAATGTCATGACCAATGCAACGTGGAGAGAAAAGGGTTTATTGCTACTTAAACTTCCAGATTACAGTCCATCACTGAAGGAAATCAAGGCAGGAATAGACAGATAGACAAACTCACCCCCATGTTTACTGTATCACAGAGTATCCTAGCAGTCCCTTTGAGGTTATCAGCTGGATTTTTGCTGGCATACATGTAACGTACATTCAGTCCCTAGGGAAAAAAAAAACTCATCAGAACAGAGTGGAGAAAATGTTTCTAAAACAAAACTCAGATATTGAAAAGTCATTTTTTCCAAATTCTTGTTTTGTCTTGAATTTCAAAGGACACCTCTCTGTAATAAACTTGGTGAAGTATTGAGAGGAAGTCAGGGATTTGGCCAGGAAAAACAGGACAGGCTCAAAGCACACGTTGGTGAGGAAGCTCACCAAGTACACCAGTGCTCTAGGGCCAGCTGTGCACGTTGAACCAAAGCACATTCATCCAGACGTGTCGACTGAGTGATGAAGTAGGTAAAGATGAGGCTTTACTGAGGTAGTCAACCTCCCAATGGCACAATTTAGCTTAATTAAGTGTGAAGACATGTTCTCCGGCCACTCAAAGCCAAGGTAAAGTCATGGATCTTTATAGAAACCCATTTTTCATCACTAATTTTAAATATGAGATCAATCATTAGAGTATGCATAAAGAAAAAAATCAATATCATATTTTTTTCATTCTAAAAGTAATTAATCTAAAATGTAGCTTACCCTACGGTGTTATATCTTGTTATTCTAAAAATGTTAGTACCATTGAAAATATTTTTAAATTTTTATATGGAAATTTGAGGCTCCTGAATTATTTCCAAGAGTTCCTTCTTTTTTAAAAAAATACTTCTTTATTTATTATATGTAAGTACACTGTAGCTGTCTTCAGACATACCGATCTATTACAGATGGTTGTGAGCCACCATGTGGTTGCTGGGATTCAAATTCAAGACCTTTGGAAGAGCAGCTAGTGCTCTTACCCACTGAGCCACCTCTCCAGCCCAAAGTTCCTTCTTAATGAAAATATTGTGTACTTCTATAAAATAGAATTTCCCTTGTATAAAACTTTTAAAAGTAATTAATGGTAAGTTATATCACTCCCAATTCCTCTAAAATACTAACCTTTAAATGTGTTTTTCCAGAATATCCCATAAATGTTTGTCATACACACATAATGTTTTATAAAATAGTACCATTCTATATAGCCTTTATTTTACTTAACATATACCTGTCATGTGTATTACATGTATTATATAATACGTGAAATATATAATATATACATAGAATTATAACTAATACAACCATATTGCTAAGACTCTCAATGATAATAGGTGTGCCTTATTTAATTGTATGCTAAGTACTGCTTAATGTCATGTTGTGTTTATGGATTGAACACAAACTATTTGACACGGTTTTTCTAGGTTTCTGAAAACTCTTCCAATCTGGGGAGAGGGAGATCTAGATCTAAAGAAGTCAAAGCTGTTTCTTAAATGAAGAACACCTCGGACTATGTATTTGTAATTCAACACTTCCAAACTGGGGCCTGGGATATAGCTGTTAGTAGAGTACTTGCCGAGCATGCATAAAGCTGCCGCCCTGGGTTTACTCTCTATACTACATAAACCATGCCTTAATCACAGCATTTGGGAAGTAGAGGCAGGAGAATCAGAAATATAATGAGATTGAAGCCAGCCAATGCTACATGAGATCCTGTCTCAAAATAATAACAAAACAAACAAAAACAGAAAACAAACAAACAAAACCTAAATCTAAAACTTCAAAACTGGATTCTCAAACACGGGATCTTTTGTGAAGGTACCACACAAAAATAAAAATCACTAGACCATTTTATTTGACAAAATCCTATGTGCCACACAACTCAGCTGCCAGGGTATTATTGTGCAGCCAATGTACATCTTTAGAATTGGATTTTTAGGTTATTTCAGTTTTATTGACTTATATTAGTAATTCTATGATAAACATTTTCAGATACTAATTTGTTTATTATTTTTTAAATTAAATTTACAACTAAGAATTGCCTAGCATGTTTCTGTTTTTAAAGATTTGATGTATATCAACAAATTGCCCCTAAAAGAGTTGGCAATCTACATTCATTCATATAGCACTATCTGAACTAATTCCTCATAAATTAACAGAATTTTCAACTAACTGGGGAAAGCAAACTATGAGAGAAAACAAACTAAAGGACATTTGTGTTTAAAAAAAAAAAAAAACTACAAACTCAGAGCATACTGTGGGGGGTTAAGGGCAGCATGTTCACTGTTTATCATAAAATCTTACCCAGAAGCATTAGGGTACAATGTATTATGTACTTTAATGTTTCTCTCCATATGGACACTCATTTCAGTAAGAAAAATGTTTCTCCACAGGTTTGTCTAAAAGCCTTTCTCTGAGGTTGTCAGAATTCATGAACAACTTGTGGATTAGGGAGCTCTTAGTCTTTAGGTTTTTACTCCTTGAAGCTTGGCCAAATGGAAGACAAGAATTTACCTGTCTAAAAATAATTCATCTGAGGTCTTGTCATGCCATTCCCCTCCCCTCTCTCCTGGGTCCAAATCAGCATCTCAGATTAAGTTCGTGACTAAGAAATTCAAAGTGTGAGCAATCAGAGCATCCACAGTAAGGTACATTGACTCATAGAACCAGCCTGAGGTGACTCCTGAATGGTTGGAGAAGAGCATGAGCCTCAACAGAGGCAGCAGAATCCCCACAAAAATGACGCAGCCCGCCTCTGGGGCAGAACTAGAACTAGGGAGGGAAGGCAAGTGGTTCTTGGCAAGCAGCCTTGCACAGATCAGAACATACAAGACTCGTTGGTGGAGAACTAAACTCTTATCACAGGCTGAAATTCATTGGGATGATTTTCAAAGCCATGTCCTTCTTTGTCATGTTTTTCCTCTTCGCTTTTCTACTTTGAATAAGTAGACTCATTATAACTAACTCCATTCCTTGAATTTTCTGACTTCTTTCTTCCCAAGTAAGAGCATTTAATAGCATGTACAAGGATATAATGGCTTTTTAAAAGAAACTGTGTGGAAAGCAAGTAGATCAAGTATGGTGAAGTCTACACTAATGGCCATCACTTTGTAGCCACTAGTATCTTGAGTATAATCATCAGTTCCTCCTCACCCTACCTTCATGACTGCCAAGAAAAACAAATTAAAATGAAATCCCTCCCTGGAGTTGTAATAGATGTGAAAGTAAGATGAAAACATTGTGACTCATTTCAAAAGAAAAAGGAGAAATAAGATGATTAGATAGGCAAACAGAGAGATCAGCAAATGCAATGTCTGTCTGTCTGTCTGTCTGTCTGTCTGACTATGTGTACATGCATGAGCATGTCCCCAAGTTTATTGAATGAATCATTACATAAAAACTCTTCCTGAAGCTAATGCCATCAATAACTGAGAGAATATTTATTTAAGAGTAAATATTGGGCAAGCAAAAGCCAAATTGATTTTTTTATGAGTTGCTGTTGGAAGTGCAATACTTTTGTATTCTCTGGTGGCCTTCAGCAATCCATGTGAACAACTGGACTTGAATACATTCTACTCAGTGAATCTCCCTCAGTGACTCTAAGAGTAGTGTTTGGAGGTCTTCAAATATACTTTTTTCTATCTAAATAAAAGATATAAATATATAAGAGCAGCTAAGAAAATAGATCTTCCCAAACAAGTAAAAATTACATTTATTCTATGCTTTATTCCTGTTCCCTGTAACATTTGTTGCCTGTCAAGTAGAGAAAGCTTTTTGAATTTTGAACTCAACACAAGAGGACCTAAGTAAGCCATTCTATACACTAAAGCCAGGAAGTGTGTTAAGTGAGATTTCCATTCCTATCATGTGCTAAGACCCTGTATAGATTCTACTTTACAGTTCAGCTATCAATTATGTGACGAACCATTCCCAGAACCATGCTTCTGAATAAACCTAATACATCATGTAAGATAGCACATAGAGCCTCATCTTTGTGCCTTTTGATCCATTCTACAACAAATTAAATGCAGGGATAAGTAAAGATGTCAAGTGATCTTAAAGGAAGGCACTTATTTTCTTGTTTAGTTATCATTTGCATGTGTAAACATACAGGTATTCCTTATGCCAAAGAAAGTACTTGATATATTCATGCCATTCAGGAAAAAAAAAATGAACTCAAAGTGTATCATAGTCTAAAACGTATGAGCTAAAACTATAAATATTATCAAAAGCATATATGATAGAGAAAAGTATAGGAAATGAATTTTCAGAAATCAAAAGCTCTTTTGCTATATCAGGTAGCTGAAAATAGAGATGATATCCAATACAGGAGAATATTTGTAAATTATGTATCTGTTAAGGATTTAGTATTCAGAAAATAAAAAAGGATCCTTGCAATTCATTAACAGAAAGACAAACACCCTAATTAAAATTTACAAGTAATATTAATATACATTTCTCAAAAGAATGCATACAGAAATCTATAGATATGAAAAAGTATCCAACATCATTTATCACTAGAGATCTAAAAAGTCAAAACTACCATGGGATACCATGAGGATGGTTATAATAGAAGACATCAGGCATGGCAGTTCATGACTATAACTCTAGCATTCTGGAAGTCAGAGGCAAGAGCATGAAAATTTCACAGTCATCATCACCCACATAGTAAGTGTGAGGTCAGAGAGTTACATAAGACCCTGTCAAAAGAAGCAAAGAAATAGAGAGAGAGAGAGAGAGAGAGAGAGAGAGAGAGAGAGAGAGAGAGAGAGAAAGGAAAGAAAGAAAGAAAAGACAAAGGGAGAAAGCAAAGAAAAAGAGAGAAAGGAAAGGAAAAGGAAAGGAAAGAAAAAGGGGGAGTGGGCAGATGGGAAGAGGAAGGAATGGAGAAAAAAAGGGAGGTAGGCGGAAGACTAATCTTTCTTAAAGAATCTTTAAACATCTAAATATGTATGTAAACCAACAACAAGTATACATAATAGAAGAAGGGAGTGTGAGTTCAGCTAGAGAAATAAAAGTTTAGTCCTTCCTCAGTAAGCATGAAATGAGATTTTTCTCATGGGAAGGTTAAGAAAACCATTTTAGGAAACAGACACTCAGTGAATAGCAGTGGCTGAGGTCACCCTGTTTCACGGGTATTATGTTGTCTTATAAAACAAACATTTCTGAGTTTTGTGTAAAACTCAGCCACCGTGTAAGAACTAATCTTTTCTGTTTGGATTTTCTTGCATTACTTGCCGTGCAGTAAGGGAGCTAATCTTCTCCTGCTGGGATCACATATGCCAAACTGCGTCATTTGCTGTGCAGAAACGAAATGAAGTGAGTCCATAAGCACGAGCCTTGTTAGACTCTCAGGGCGTGTGATGCCAACCAAAAGGCAAGTATCGAAAGTATTGCCAGTTCTCTGTGAAACGCGCACGGGTGTAAGAACAGTATATCAGCAGGAAGGAAGTTTGCCAGAAAAGAGCAATCCCATCTTAAAATGGTTGTTGTCAAATGAACTATGTAAAGTAGAAGACATCTTCAAAGTTCAGGTATGAATGAAATTTTCATGCCTGTGGAGAGAATAAATGGATATGTTCAGTCTTGCTTTGCCGCATTCATAGGGCTTTTGTACAAAGTAGGGAAACATACTTCTCTTCAGCCGTTCATCCAAAACAATCCTGTCTGGATGTCGGGATTTTCAGGTTTGCCTAAGGAAAACCTCAGCTCTTGGTTATCATTAAAACTATTACTGTCACCATCATTCCAGACTCCCAATATCATCTAATCTCTGCTAACTAGCATTGATACATTAGATTTTTCCAAAACCAAAAAGAAAAGTGCCAAGTACAATGGGGCTGGACTCACAGCACTAGCAAAGGCTGTCTCATTGGTACCTTTCAATTTTAGTCCAGAGTGGGACCTTTTCAAAACCTAGTGTAAGATATGAGGGAGCTTTTTACCCTAAATGCAGCAGTCAGAGAGACTGTGACCCCAAGTAAGGATCACAATGATGAATGGAAATTCAAATTTACTTCCTCAAATACTCTTTTACTGTCTCTTTGAAAATGCAATCTAAACAACTACTTCTCCTCTGGCCATTCCTCGTCATTTTCTTTGGGGTTTGGCTTTTGTTTTCCAACTGGCATTGATTAGGCAAGATCATAGAGGAGAATTAAACAATAACTTTGTTATTCAGACATACTTCAAGTCAAAACCTGTCCTATAGAACACAATCATGAGTGTTGGAAGCATGAGGTACTAACCTTGTGAATGTGTGTTACAGGAATCAGTGTTCTTTAATTCCACCTTAGTGACATGGTATATAAGCCAGGATTCCTACCAGAAACAAATGGCATGCTCACACTAAAAAGGTCTGAGGAGGGTTTATTTACCAAAGTCTACTTACAGAGGTCTGAGTGTAAGGAAACCCCAATGCTATAACGTGAGAGTGTTGAGCTGGTGACATTTGCACACCCTAAGTTCAAAAGGACAAAGGGAAGGAGTAGTTATTGGGACTGAAAAGAAGAGCGTTATCTAGTGACATTTGTCTTGAACAAGAACAGCACAAGAATCCATACAGGATCCAGCCGAGATGTCACTTTGCCCTGTTCTCCAACTCAACAGGAAGCTTGGGGGTACAGCACCCACAGTTGCCTTTGTCAATACACCAATTGCTGAAGGTGTTCAGCAATCTACCTTAAGATATCAAGAAAAAGAATTACATCAAGGTCACCTGCAGTAGCTCTCCAGTGGTTAAAGCTACCTGGAAGCTGAAGGGCAGAAGATACAGGAGCTGTAAGATAAGGTTTATGAATGAGTCAGTTTCCTGGGCCAAAGGTCAGGTTAGACAAACGGAGGCTCAGAAATGCAAAACCAGCACTCATGGTCAAATGTCTGTATCTATCCCTGCTACTGAACACACAGTTGTATTCACATACAGAAGACAAAAAAACTTTCACGAAGGCATTTTCCCAGAAAAGCTTTTCTTCATGGATACCTTTCACAGTCTGAATCCCCACTTAGCAAAATCTTGAGTATCTAGGACTTGCTAATCAGTGAACAATCATCTGAAAATTTGGGGGGGGTGGGGAAGTGAACCTTTGGAACACTCCTTTACATATCATTTTTCATTTAACTTTCAAAATGATCCAAAATGAGTCATAAATCCTTATCCATATTTTAAAGATAATTTAAGGCTTCAAAAAATTCAAGAATATTGCACAGAAAACAGAAGGTGGCTCTCTGGGCTCAGCATCACTGGATTCTAATGCTCCATCCATCCCACATCCTGATTACTGTTAATTTACAGCACTTGTGCATTTTAACCCAAAATAGTTTAGCAATTTTCTAGCCAAGGGCAGAGCAGGTAAAATAGTTGAGTATGAAAGAATTGCTCGGGATCTAATGTCTCTCTGGTAGATGATTAAAGAGGGAACCCAGGAGGGCGAACAACTGGAGTCTTTAGAAAGGGGCTCATGCCTAGAAAGGACAATGAAGAGCTTGAGCACCTCTGTATTCGTCCTACTTTCTCACCCTGTAGGCCAGTCCAGACACTCACTGTTCAGTGTCGGCAGACTTTACACCTAAAGCTTACACCCTCCAGGATCTCTGCAGTGATGTAATGCCTCCCCACTAGTAATTTCACCTGCCTTCCTTCTTACCTTACTTACTGGTAGGCCTGCTGTGACATGTGAGTGGGCAGGCTCAGGAATGATTACCCTGAGGGCCAATGACTCTTCTGGTTGCACCTGCCTTTGTACACGTGTGCTGTCATTGTAAAATGAAATCACAGCGACTCAGATAGGAAGATGCTGTTCTCAAGAGTTAACATCTTGATAGCAAGAAATGAGTCACTGAGTTGGGAAGGCACAATTCTTAGGAAATCAGAGAAGGGATGTGCTGTCAGCTTCCAGGGATCTGTTTTCATAGAAACCAAACAGAACCCAAATCCCAGTGAGCCTTTGCTTTAAAAAGCCTGCGGGCAGGGGCTGGAGAGATGGCTCAGCAGTTAAGAGCACACTGGCTGCTCTTCCAGAGGACCCGGATTCAGTTCCCAGCACCCACGTGTCAGCCCACAACTATGTGCAACTCCAGTTCCAGGGGATCTGACACCCCCACACCAATACATATAAAGTTAAATAAAAAATTAAATAAGTAAATAAAATAATTCTTTAAAAATAAAAAAGCCTGCAGGCAAACATCCACACCAAAAGCCCCTTGTCAGTAGAGCAAAAGGGTTGAGCTAATGGGGTTTTCCTTTTCCCAGGGGTACGACTGTCCAAGGGGAGACAGGTGGTGCAAAGAGTATAAAGCTACGCATTTCACTTCTCTTTTTAGAGATGAACTCAACAGCCTACTGTAGAAATTCAATGCTTCCTTTTCAGGATAAGGCTAGAAACAGAAAACAAAGAAACAACTTCCAGAATTGGGCAGGCACTCCAGATTCTACATTTGTCAAAAGACCAAAAACATTCTCCTAGCTTCCTCAGTCTCCACACCGGGTCCCACACAGCTTTGCCGTGGTTGATCCCTTTACACGGCCAGCTTTCCATGCCTAAGCTCTGAAAGCATTTCAGACAGCTAACTGGAGAATAGGATGCCTTTCATTCTTTATCAATCCAAAACTGCCAACCAGTAGCTAAGTTGAGCTTTGGATTTATGTAGGGACTCTTTTGAGTAATTTATGTTCTCTTTGTCATCTTCGAAATAATTTAATTCAGAGTAACAAAAGATACTCTACTCATGGATACTCTGTTTTTAATAAAGTAAACTAGAATGGTTGGAGCTCTTTAAAACATTGAATGAGCTCAATGTGATGGCACATGCCTGAAACCACAGCTTTCAGAAGTTGAAGTTAAGAAGATGATGTATTCAAAGCCAGCAACATAGCAAGTTCAAGACTAGCCTAGGGTACAAAAAAAAAAACCCAAAAATTAAACTAATAAATGATTCTGAGGTTGAGAGTTTATAAACTATCTGGAAATTAAGGGTGAATTAAGATAATCCATCTTCTAAAATAATATGATCATGATATTGAGCAGTATTTATATAATGACCAATAGGTAGTCATATGGGATCATAAACGTGTCAGGATGAAAGTAACTCCAGTGTAAGTTAGAAACACAGGAGTTGAGCCATGTCTCTACTGCAAATTACCTGGAAGATTCTGAAAATATCACTGAAACTACCATTCTGCTACCCCCTTCTTTATGCACTGAAAGCCTGAACTAACACAGTTTTCAGATCCTGATTTAAAGCTCACTTGACAACCACAGGGGTGGCTGTTACTCAGGAGGTAGGGGAGGGGTAACCAGTTCTTCATTTGCTCTACCACCACCATCATCTCCACTTAAATAGCTCTATGCTTTCAGATTCTTACAGGACCAGTTGGAGATCTCTTCCAAACTCTTGAACAGTATTGACTACAATATGTGTTTAGATAAATTCCGTCTACATTTTACTTCCCTTGACATGTGAGCTGTCTTTTTCTTAGCAAAAAAAAAAAAAAAAAAAAAATTCTGATAAATTAAATATAGATTTTAAAGTAGTATATGAGACGATTACTTCATTTGAATCTATGAAATGGGCAAACCATATTGGATAGATTTCAAGATTCATCCTGTTTTTGATTTGACCCCCTTCCATCTAAACACTTGAAAAGTTCTAAGTCCTTCAGAGGAAGCACCTGAGTTCATGACTCCTCCATCCTTTTGGTGCCTGGACTTCAGTCAGTTATAGCCGCCTTGGCTTCAGCGACCAACAAGTCCTCACAGGAATGCTGGCTGCAGATGGATACGGGATAGAAGGCTAAAGCCTCCAGGAAGAGACCAAGGAAGCGTATTTATTACATCAGCCCAAAAAGAACTCCTGTAATTAGAGGGACTCAAAGCCAAAGAACCCTGGAAGCCAGTCCTCAAACTGGACATTAAGAAATGAGTAAATTGAAGATAAAGACAGGAGTGCCAGACTAGAACAGAGAGTCAAAACACATTGAGAGTTGATGCCTGCCAAAGAATGAATTTCTCTTAACATAAAATTAATTTATGTTAAGTAAAATGTCCTGTGTATTATAAATTTCAGGTCTCCCATACTTTTGATGCACCAGTGGTATGAGTGTACATGTATGGTGTGGGTATGGTATCTGGGAAGGGTATGCTACTGCATGTGTGCATGTGCGTGTGTGTGTGTGCGTGTATGTGTGTGTGTGTGTGTGTG
>NW_022196912.1:55552232-55554744 GCF_008632895.1 Mastomys coucha
TGAGTGTGTGTGTGTGTGTGTGTGTGTGTGTGTGTGTGTGTGTGTGAAGCCAGGATAGAAGGAAGAATAGAGCTTTTTGTCTAGAACATAAGAGTCTGTTGAAATCCAAACATATCATCTCATCCCCTTACAGTAAAATGTGTTGTCAATTACTCTGACATTTCAACACTTCAGATGTAATAATGACTATAATCACTTCATGACACTTGTTTGGGTAAAAGGCATCCTTATACCACATAAACTTTTAAAAATCATTTTTAAGCTATGTTGTAGCATTTCTGTCCAATTATAATTCTATTACCCTTCAGTATGTACAATTTTAGTAAGATGAATGTATTTTGTATCATTTAAATTTTTCTTGTCTGTTTAGTCTTTTATAAAATGTTATACTTGATAAGATAATTCCAGATTTTCATGAAGCATGAACTAGAAAAGTTTTCTACGACCTCCTTGTAAAACTTTGTAATAGTCAAGGTCTAACTGAACCTTACATTTAAATAAACAGATTGAATTTCTTCCATCTCTTGAAAAACTTTTTGAAAGAAATCTTCCCTCATATTTTGCTTTCAGAAGCCTTGGTCTGTGGCTTCCAATCAGTTCCATAAATGAAAATGAGGCCCCAATTGCCATAGTTTGCAACTGGCACACACACAAAGCATTAGTCATGACCTTTGCAAATTAAAATAAGCCATAGTGGGTTTGGCAATTCATACAATTTGCCTAAAAGGAAATGCCATTATTCTCACTGTTATTAACAATAGAGTCTTTGGGGGGGGGGAGATATAACTCACTTTGATATAAGGGAGAGAACAAGAAAATTGGCCAGCAACTGAATGATCTGTATCATGAATGGAAATTGCTTGGTGTTTGTTGCTTCTTAGCTTCTTTCTTAGTCAAAGAAGCAGGGGCCTGGGGAGTGGGGAATGGATGCTTATACTAGAAAATCACAGAAACACTATTGCTATCCTTAGTTTCATCTTGCAAAGGTAGACGCTATGGGTGTTTGATTGCTTATTTTGGCAACACTGGGATTCGGCTCATGGCTCCATGTAGGTTAGGCAGATTCTCTACTACAAAGCAAAGGCTCAACCTTGAGCCTTAATTGTGTAATTAACTTCTTAATTGTGTAATGCCTCCTAAAGGAAATGCATACCCGGGACCCCAAAAGTCAAATTCATTACACATTATTATTATTATTATCCTACATGTGCTGCTCTTGGATGAAAATAAGCACTGTGTTCAACCTTTTCCTTTAAATCAAATGTATCTCTATACTTAAATAATGATGGTCTAAATGGACTGTGTAAGAGACTACTCAAGGGGACCATAACAATTTTTAGTAATATGTCACTTTCAGCATTTCATAGTCCTGGGTGGCCCTGCTATACAAGCATACCTTTAGTTATGTATCATATACAAGAAGGGTTGTATGTATACATATATATCGTATGTATTTCAGACTGGCAAGTTTAAGGCCATTGATCTTGAGCCGCTCATATTATTTTGTTAACATCAATACTGTAGACTGGATACAGATTAGAAACTCAAATGCCTTTATTTATATGTCCATACACATTTTATAGCAAAACATTATGGAATATATTTGAATGTTTGATATTAAAAAATGAGGGAATTTAGAATGCAGTAATCTTTTGGAGGATGGTCTACAAAAGCACCTGACCTGAGCTCAAGAAGCTGAACTTCACCACACTAACATTCGAAACCTCCAGAGATTTCACATTGCCTTCCGGAGTTGGCAGGACCTTAGCGCTTGTTTGAAGATAGACAAGAAAACTGAGTCTCCACTCTTCTTCCCTTCATCCACCATCACCAACCAATGCATGTCTCTGCAAAAGGGATGAAATGAGAGCGAATAATGCTCCAAGATGCAAGGTTCTCACTATAGATGCAATGAGTACCTGAGCAAAAACTGGCATCTGGGTATCACTCCGCAGCCTCCCTTATTGAGATGAAACTTTTTCAAAACCTACAGTTCCCCCCCCCCAAAAAAAGCATTTATATTTATTTTACATAAAATGATCTAAATTTGAGAAAACTGGAATGACAACATCAATACTTATTTCAAACACTAAAATAAAGTACAATTCAGAAAAGGAATTGACACAGCCCATTATATTAAGCAAGTAATATACCTGCAATTTCAGAACCCGGGAGACAGAGGCAGAAGTACGGTTCAGAGTTCAAGGCTAATGTGGGCTATACAGTTAGCTTTAGGTTGATAACACTACAGTGTGAGACTGTCTAAAAAAAAAAAAAATCCAATCATTTTTGGCATTGTGACAATTTCCACGAAGCTATATCTCTGGACCTCTGAACTTTAAAATCATTCTTAGGTCCTTATCTCTGAGTCACTTAGTAAGAACACTCAAAAAACAATCGTTGCTCTCTAAGAGCTTTATAAACCTAGTGCCCCAATTTCTAAATTATGAAGTGGACAGAGATAGAGAAGCTGTGTGTGTGTGTGTGTGTGTGTGTGTGTGTGTGTGTGTGT
>NW_022196912.1:55554904-55556097 GCF_008632895.1 Mastomys coucha
TGTTTGTGTGTGTGTGTGTGTGTGTGTGTGTGTGTGTGTGTGTGTTAATCAAAAAAAGATAAAGAATCTCAAGAAACTGCACAGTGTTTGGGGCTGTAATAGTGGTGGTAGTAGCTTTGATATAATGTAAGAGATAGTAATGTTTGTATCAAGTAAGAGTTACCATAGTTTATTCTTTCCTAATGCTGTGCACTGCTCTATATAGGACTATTCAGTGGGTGGCCTTTGATGTCTAGGCCCAATAAGAACAAAACCCAATAAAAGAATACCAAAGAATAAATAAGAACAAAACCTGGGCTCAGCTCCTTGTCTGAAACCCAGTGCTGGGCTAGACAGGGATAGGTAGATCCCTGGATCTCAGTGGCTAGCTAGTCTAGGCAAATTGGTGAGTTTTAAGTGCACTGAGAGACTTTTTCTGAAAACAGAACAAAAACAAAATCAAAAAACAAAAACAAAACCAGAAAACACCAAACAGAAACATGGAAAGCAATTAAGGAAGACACCTGACATTGATCTCTAACATCCATGTCCATACACATGCACACACACACACACACACACACACACAAGTGCACAAACCCATATAAATACATACACACACATATAAATACCACACACAACAATAATAGGTAAGAACAAATAGACTATACTAGGAGTCATTGCTTTAGTTTTATTTCAAGATGACGTGATTATTTAACTTGTTTTCATAATCTCAAGGCAAAAAAAAAAAGTCTTTGGGTGTGGCATGTACTAAAATAATACAATTCAATGACATCATCCTTGTGCATCACATGCACACACACACACAGGAACCTTGAAAGGATGCTACCCTTTAAAGTTTGGAAAGTTCTTTATTTTCCTTTAAAAGTCACAAATTGAAGAACTGGAAGTACAACTTGATGCTGGGGTGCACTCTTAGCATTCAAGAGACCATGAGGTCAATGTCCAGTACTGGAACATATCACAGTCATGAAGCAATTTCCTTGACAAATGGGCTTTCCACTCCCACCAAATACAAAAAGGAGATGAGTCTACTGAACAAAGAAATTTGAGATTGGGTAAGGTATATATTGGAGTGAGATCTCTACACAATCTGCCAGGACTCTACAACAGCTTCACCTTTACTTTAGGGTTGTTTGAGCTCTGGAGTATACACTACAGTCCCAGATCATCCTGTCAGCAGCCTTTCCAGG
>NW_022196912.1:55556107-55588271 GCF_008632895.1 Mastomys coucha
AAAAAAAGAATTTACTATCAGAGGGTCTTACTCTCCAGAACACAGATATACACACACATAGACCGTCACAAAAGAAAGACTTATCAACCAACTGAGCAGTTTAAATACACATCCTGTGTCAGCCCACAGAACTGACCAGTCCATTCTCCCTACTTTGTGGATCCCAAATCATCAAGCTGTCACCAGGTGGACATGGAACATCATTTGGACTCTCGCTGGTCTCTGACTCAACCTGACAGGCACAGGCTGCAGTCTACACATTTGGAATTTCTGAGAAGTCAGCAGGAAACTTATGGAGCTGGCCAGGCTGCATCTCCCCTAGAGAAAGAGCTCTTTGATGGGATTTGGCAATAACAAAGCAGCTACTCTTTTCTACAGTTCTGTGAACAGGTCCGGGTATAGTTGGCAGTTGAGTTTATGTAACCTATGAGTCTTTCAGGGAAAAAAATGCAAAATTAAGTATAAAAGTGATTATTGTTTAGAATAGCAACATAAATCAAGCATTTACAATTTTAAAACGTGGGAAAATCCCAAAAGCTCCACAAAAGCTATGGATATCATATATTTATATGAATATTGGCATCAATGAAGAGCCTAATTCACTAATATTTTACTACAGTTTTATCTTACCCTCCTATGACCATAATTTTGTACAATCATTTTCTCCAGAGAACAGAGAGTTCTCTTCTGATTATCATAACACAGTAAAAATTATTATAGATGTATGGACAAGTTATGTAACAGATGAAGTGGCACATATCCGGATCCCAGGAGTTGTAAGGTAGAGATGAGGAATTCAATTAGGTGATACCTATAATGTCCTTTCTCTTCCCTTCTGTACTACTCAAGTACAGTAGGGTACTATGACAAGAAAGTGGGGGTCCTATGACAGCCCTTCAATGGCACTTTCAAGGCCCTGTGATATTCCAGATGTTCCAACAAGAACAGCAGCAACAGAATTTATCCTACCTCTCTAACCATTGCTGCCCTGCAGTCCTGGAGGTAGTGAGCAAGACTGCCAAGCACCCATGTCTGGATGTTTCTTCCAACCACCCTCAATAGCAGAGGGCTTTGGGAGGGGTCCTGGAGCATAGTGGGTATGAGGAATACACTTCTGTTTCACTCAAGGTACCATTATAGCTTAAGGAAACTAACCTTACATACAGAGCCTGGTGGTGACACAAGCCTGTAAGCCCAGCTACTCACGAGGTTCAGGCAGGAAGATCATGAGCTCAAGACTTTTTCTGGGCTATAGAGTGAGTTCAAGGCCATTCTGAACAACTCAGTGAGACTCTTCCAAAATAAAGAAGCAAAAACAGGACTCGGGGTACAGCTCAGCAGTAGAACACTCGCCTAGCATTTGTAAGGCCCTAGGTTCCATCTCCAGCTCAAATTTAAAAAAAGAAAAAAGAAAAAGAAAAATACCTAGAAGCCCAGGAGTTACATTAAATACACAAATTCCTGGCTTTTGCTGGCATTTCTGCTTCAAAATTTAGATAAAGCCAAAGACTGTTTTTATTAAATGCCTGTCATTGTTAATGTTCTCCTACACTTTAGAAACAGAACTTTAAGACAACACCATCTCCACTTTGATGTATTAAGCATAGAGTAAGTAACTTGAAATAGACAATATCATTCCCCTAGCTTCTGAGTTTCTTTTTTTGTCTGTTTGTTTGTTTGTTTTTTCGAGACAGGGTTTCTCTGTGTAGCCCTGGTTGTCCTGGAACTCACTCTGTAGACCAGGCTGGCCTTGAACTCAGAAATCTGCTTGCCTCTGCCTCCCAAGTGCTGGGATTAAAGGCATGCGCCACCACCGCCTGGCTAGCTTCTGAGTTTCTAAGGCATAAGGTGTCATGCAGACAATGGTATGAGTAGGGGAGCTGTATGTGGAAAAATGTGTACATTTGTGAAGTATGAGTGATGTGTAGGTACATGTACAAGTTGTATGTGTATATTTTGTGGAGTGTCGGTTGTATGGGTATGGTATTTTTTTGAGGTATATCTGTGCATGATATGTGTGAGACTATGTTGATGTGGAGGTAGCATGCATTTATGTAGTGGGAGTTGTATGTGGAGTAGTGTGTCTCTGAGTGTGTAAAGTGTGTATTACTTATGTATTATGGTTTCTAGAATAGTGTGTGAATATGTAATACCTAGTGTATGAGAGAGAGAGAAAGAGAGAGAGAGAGGGAGAGAGTGAGGGAGCTGAGAATGTGTGACATGTGAAATGATATGAATAAGTGCGTGGTACCTGTGGAGGATCAAGGGAGGTATAAGTTGAATATACGTGTGTATGGCATGGCATGTGTCACTAGATGGTACTTGTCAGCTTCTGTGTGATGCCTATGTGGATTGAATGTAAGTAGTATATAAAATGGTGTGTATAGGTCTGAGGCACCTTTGGGGGTTAGGGGTACACGTGTAAGTAGGTATGTGTGGTGTATGGAGTGGTACATCTAAGCATGTGTACCTGTGATGTGTGTGTGTGTGTGGTGAATGGAAATGAGCCATGCATGTGTGTGAACTTGGGTGGACTTGAGGGATGAGATTTTCTTAGAAAGCTTCAGGAAAAAGAGGGAACACCCCACTTTCACATGTATGTATTGTCCATAAAGTACCTTGAAGAAATAAAACTCATTTAAACTCATTTTGTTATATCTTAACATTCCTTCTTCATTTGCATTTATACTTATTACCTGGCTTCTGTAATTAGCTGCTATTAATCCCATTAGTAAGATGAAAGATGACAGACAACTATTTTGAATTCCTATTCTATCAGGGACCGATCCAAAAACTACCCAACACTCCACAAGGTCTATTAAGCCATGTTCTCTGCTTTCTCACTCTGAGGAGTAAGGTTGGAGGGCTAGGCTTCAGAAGCAAAGACTTGGGTTGAGTTCTGGCTTCATCATTCACCTGTGACTTGGTCCCCTGCAGATTATGGTCAATAATATCTACCTCAAACACTAAAACAAGGTTGATTCCAGCACTAGGATAATGGCTATGTACCAAGTCAGAAAACAACTTAAGCTACCTTAGAGCCTGGCTCAAACACCAAAAAAAAAAAAAAAAAAAAAAGGAGAAAATAGATGAGATTCTTTCCATATTTTTAACAAAAACATTAGCTTGAGAGGTAAAGTTGATGTGTGAAGTTTTCTTTCTTTTTTTCCCCTCGGGTGAGGATAGGGGGTCTCTGCATAGCCCTGGTTGTCCTGGAATTCATTCTATAGACCAGGTTGGCCTCAAAATCAGAGATCTGCCTGCCCTGGTCTCTCAGGGGCTGTGATTAAAGGTGTGAACCACCACACTTAGCCTAGATTTTGTTGTTGTTGTTATTGTTTGTTTGTTTGTTTGGGGGGTTGTTTTATTTATTTTGAGACAGGGTTTCTCTGTATAGCCCTGGTTGTTCTGGAACTCACTCTGTAGACCAGGCTGTTCTCAAACTCAGAAATCTGCCTGCCTCTGTCTCCCAAATGCTGGGATTAAAGGCATGCACCACCACCACCCAGCGGGTTGTTTTTGTTTTGTTTTATTTTGTTTTTTAATTAAATAATTTACTCTCAACTGACTGAGAATTTTCTTTTAAATATACTGGTTGAAGGATAATAAACACTCTACCCAAGTTTAGCACTTAAACTCAGAGAAGAAATGACTCTGTGCCAGGCTCTGATGAGTGGATTACAGGGCAAATTTTGGCTACCAGTTAGCACTAAGGTGGTTCTTGATACTGGCAGATAGGAGGAGTTAGGACTCTAACCAAACCTGTAAAATATACAGACCCAAAGTCTCCTCAGAAAAGAGATTAGGAACTCCAAATAAAGGGATAGCACCCTGTTCTTTCCATGAGTAGAATTTTTCTAAGTAAGGAAACTAATTTTATATTTATACATTAATAATGGAATCTCATTTTGGAAAGAGAACACAAGAACCATGACAACCAGTTCTAGGAATTCCTGGAGATATGTCTGTGCCTCTTGTTTTTAGCTCTGTGTGTGTGTGTGTGTGTGTGTGTGTATGTGCTTATATATCTGTGTGTACATGCTTATGTGTATATGTGTGTACATGCTTGTGTGTGTGTGTGTATATGCATGTATGCATATATGTGTGTATGTTTGTATATGTATATGTGTGTATATATGTGTGTGTATGTGTGTATGTGTATGTATGTGTGTGTATATATATGTGTATATGCATGTGTGTGTGTATATGTATGTGTGTATAAATGGGCATTTGTGTGAAGGTTACAGATCAATGTCAGATGACTTTCTCAATCATCTCTCTTCCTTCTCCTCTCTCTCTCTTTCTCTCTCTCTCTCTCTCTCTCTCTCTCTCTCTCTCTGAAACAGACTCTCTCTACGTAGCCCTGGCTGTCCTAGAACTCATTATTTAAACCAGGCTGGTTTTGAACTCACAGAGGTCCGCCTGCCTCTGACTCCTGAGTGCTGGGACTAAAGGTGTGCACACACCAGCTATTTTCTCTCCTACCTTATTTTTCGTGACAGAGTCAGTCACTGGACCTGGAGTTCCGCTGACCACCAAGCCCCTGGGATCCTCCTGTCTCTGCCCCTGTAGCACTGGAATTACAAGCATATGTACTGCTGTAGGCTATTGTTTATGTGGGTTCTGAGCATCCTAACAGATCTTCATGTCTGTGTGGTAAGCACTTTACCAACTGAGCCAGCCTCTGGTGTTTCCTACTTAATCAATTTATAAACCACCACATTTAAATTGTGAATCAGAAATCAGCTCCATTTGCACACTGAAATTCAAGATCGTGCCAGAAAATCTGCCAGCATGGATTGCTTGCAAGCCAATTCCGATTTGGCCCAAGAAAAGCCAGGCCTTAGGAATTCTAACCAAAAACATCAGGAAGAATAAGAAAATGTATACCCACTCAATATGCTCTCTGGGTGACAGGAAGAGACACTATCCTTCCTTTTTACAAAATTCCATATGCATAAAAGCAAAATTCAAACACAGCTGTGTCCTGTTCATTATAACAGATGTATTTCTGCAATGTTAATCAAATATTTTAATGGAGGATTATGTTTTACATGAACTAGATAAATGCTTTCCTGCTTTTTCTGTTCTAACAAGTATATTTTTAAATTCTGTTTCAAGCAAAAATAAAATAAAATGAAGTAAAAGAATTTAAAATTGATCTATCACACTTACTTCCCAAGTCCTCCCAAGTCTTCCCCCTCACCCTTTTGAACTACCTCGCCCGAAAAGAGGGGGAAATACATTTGTGTTGCCCATATATCACTGAAGCATGGTTAAACTCCCAGTGGCCAGTCCCTTAAAGAAAACTGAGTCCTTCCCCCCCCCACACCCTTCCCAGAAACCTTCAAATGTGGAGAGCTATGATTCATCATTCTTCCCACAATTTTTTAGAGCTCCCTGGTATGGCTTTCTGTCTAAGGTGTTACTTTTGGGGGATAGGGACTGTCACAGGAACCTTCTGTGTCTTTCTTTCTTAACTGTGAGTCTGCAGTCACCTATAAAACTGCAAAAATAGCTTCCCTTACCTTTACAGTCTGTGGGAGCACAGATAAAGGACTTCTACATGGCTTCTGCTGGCTACCGCACAGACCACAGACATCCACATGGTGTCCAGCCTCACCATGTGCCATTGATCTCCACTTGGTCTCTGGTGGCCATAGAGCCCCTAGACATCAAAATGACCCTCTGCTGCAACACCACAGACACCAAAGCCCTCCACAACATCAGAAGCCAAAGACATCAATAAGGACTCAGGGCCAACACGGGCCAAGGACACCAATATGCTTCCTGGCAGCAGCCTGACCTGTGAACATCAACACGGCTTGGAGCTGCAGCACAGACCACAGATGTCTGCCTGGCCTTTGATGGTAACACTGTCCAAGGACATCAACACGACCCCTGGCTGCATCAGAACCACGGACCCCAACATGGTCCTCTGCAGCAGCATGGATCATTGATACCAACATGGCCTCAGGTGGCAGTACAGACCACTCACATCAAAATGTCCTCTGGCAGCAATTCGGACAACAGGCACTTAACATGGCCTCCTGCGGTATCCCAAACTACAAACACGGTCATAGACTTCAGTGATAGATCAGACCAGAGACATCCACATAGACCTTGGGCTTCAACACGGCCTGGGCCATTGGACCACAGATACCAACATGGCCTCCAGGAGCAGCATGATCCATGGAGGTCTTTTGAGGGGGTCCAATCGTAAAATTGAACCATTCTTCATTTCAGACATTCTGTCGTTGCTCAAAGTTAAGGTGATGGTGCCACTAGGCAGTATGGTGGACCTGCACAAGCTCCCTTCTGCCGCACGCCACCCTGCAGACCCTGCTCTGCAACGGCATGTTCCCCTGTCAACTACAACCTTCTCTCACACCTGTCACCACTATCATGTCTCTTATTTCCACCTCTTTCCATCACACATGCTCTGGCCGATCCTCCATCTTTCCCACCACTCCATCTCATATTTGTTAGTCATAGTGACATTGGAAACTGCAAGATGTCACACGGTATATTTTTTTGCCCCAACAGCTTTACAAGCAAGTATTCATTGCAATGAGTCATTAGTTCACAGTTTCTGGCTTCTGACACACCATAAATGCTCGGATATTCTGCTGTTGCCTAGAGCCGGGGTGATCTTGTGGCTAGGTAGAACCTCTAGGGCAGGTGCCTTGAAAACTCCAGGTTACCACACACCTCCCCACCCTGAGACTCCCCCGGCTAGACCTTTATGTTTGTAACACTTGCCATTGCTTTCTGTCTCCAAGGTCTCCAAACCAGGCAAGAAGCACAGATGGAGCCGCAGCTGCTTTATACTGGAGCTGACCAGTGGATCTAAGATTGGCCCTATTCAGTAATGACATCTGTTTCTGTAGGACCAACTTCTCTACATACTCCAGGAGCTTGTAGATGGAGTAGATGTTGGGGTGAATGAACTCAGTGATGGCCGCTGAGTTAGTTAGCCTGGGCATCTTGGCCTCTTCCGGATGATGCTAGTCCCTGCAGGACTGAAATTATGATAGTTAAAGAGGTCCTGAACTACTTTTAAAACTACTGAACAATCTAATGGCCCAAATGAAACACATTTCAACAAAATTCAACTTCAAGGGATTGCCTTATCTGGCATCAATGGGAGGGGAGGCCCTTGGTCCTGTGAAGGCTCGATGCCCCAGCTTAGAGGAAGTCTAGAGTGGTGAGGTGGGAGTGGGTGAGTGGGTTGGGGAGCACCCTCATAGAAGCAGGGGGGAAAGGGAATGGGATAGGCGGTTTATGGAGGGGAAACCAGGAAGGGTGACTACATCTGAAATGTAAATAAATAAAATAATCAATTAAAAAAATAAAGTCAGTATCAGTACTAAAAAAAAAAAAAAAAATGTAAATAAATTCCAAGACTTTGGGAATTAGTTGCAGAGCTCCAGTATGTGGAACCATGCATACTCTTCCCATTCTTAATCCCTAACAACTCCTTCTCTGTGACATTAATTCACAATTGTCATTTAAGTAAAATTGACTAGCATATAACTGATGGAGATTAGCTTATGTTATTTCCTATCCTTCCCTCAAGGTTCCTACAAATGACTGCATGTATCAAAAGCATGTGTATTCTTACTGTTCACTCCCATGGTAAGACTCTACCACTGCTGACATATGTACCAGAAGCGCATTTGGGCAGGTTCTAGTGTTTGTCTAGTGCAATAAAGCTGAGTAAATAGTCATGCGTAAATGGCTGGCTGAATGTGTACGTTTTCCTTTCTCTAGCTAGCGTCACTTTTAGTTTTCAGAGGGCTGGTGTCATTGGCAGCCTCCCAGCATCTATGTGTGAGTGACCCAGTTCTTCACAGTCTCCCCAGAATATGACGTGGCCACTGGTTTTCACATGAGCTATTCTGATTGGTGAGGTGGAAGACATATTTCTGTGCTGGCTAGCATTAAACAGGTACCTTTGCTGTTGTCAAAGTCCCTGATAGAGCATGCATTCTTATCTGTGGTTCATTTTCTAGATGGGTTGTTTTCACTAATGTTGGAATTGTAAAAGATCTTGAAAGAATATATATATATACATATATATATATATATGAATATATATATTCTCAAGGCAAGTTCTTTGTGAAACACCTGTTCATATTCAGTCTGTGGTTTATCTTTTCAGCCTCCTTCACAGGACAAACGGTTTTAGTGTTAATGAAATCTATCTGTTTTAATATGCTTTGGGGCGTTTTTTTGTGGGGGGAACAGTCTAGGAACAGAGGGACAGGTTAAAACAGGTTCTCATTTTGTAGCCCAGGCTATCCTGGAACTCACTAGGTAAACCAAGCCTGCCTAACCTCACACCCAGTCCTCCTTCCTTCGCATCCTGAGTTCTGGAGTTACAGATGTGAGCCACAATACTCAGTGATCTTTTTATCTTCCCCACTGTGTGGCTCACCTTTCTGTTACTGTCACACTAGATCTGAAATTAATCTACTTAAAAGGAAGAAAGGCTTGTTTTGGTTCACAGTTTCCTAGTCTTCTAGCCATAGCCACCTGGACCTGTCCACTTGTCCTTGTGGCAACACAAAATATCACAGCAGCATAGCAGGAGTGTGCAGTGGAAGGAGCCTGTTTATCTCATGATTGGCAGGAAACTGAGTGACAGAAAGGGGTATGTGTCCCAATGTCCTTTTCAAGGGAAAGTCTGTAACGACATAGTTCCCCCAAGTAGGCTCCATCTCTGAAAGGTTTCATTTCCCAACAGCACCATGGGTCAGACGAAGCCAGTAACGCATGGCCATTAAAGAAACTTATCAAAACCAGAGAGTATGTGATGAGCAATCTCAAGTGGGAAGCCCTTACTTTCAGCACATCCCTTGAGTCTCATTTCACCTTATAAATGTGATTCCATAAAGCTTTTCGAGCCCATATATGACATCTTGCAATAATCCCGAGCTGGTTTATGAATACTGCCCTTGTTTCTTTCACGTCTCCATATACTCATAAAAACTTTGTCACATAAAAAGCAGGTGCCAAGTCCAGCCCTGGCTAGCCTACACTAGGGCAGAAAGTTCATGGAATCAGGATGAGGAAAGGAAACCTGGCTGGGTTCAGAGGACTATTTTGCCAATGGGATTTGGAACTGTGTTTCAGCTCTGCAAAGAAAGGTGCGGAAAATAAATATAAGGCGGAAGGCAAAAAAAATCTCTTGACACAAGTAGGGGAAGAGAATGCTCCTCTGACATATCTAGGCCAAGGTTGAACATTTACTTGCCAAGGAAAACTGTACGTGTAGAAGCCAGTCTCTCTGAGCAAAGCAAAACCGTCATATTTGAAAGATGCAAGAAGTTTTGGGATTGGCTGATTCTCTGACATGAGGGAGCTACAACAGAGCTAGTGAACAGAACTGTAGGACTGTATTGAACCCTTTTCTGCAATTAGTAGTCTAACAAAAAGTCAAAGAATAGGTCTGTTTCTTACCCGTACTTTGAAAGGGCAACCATTTAAAAACAGATTCCTGAGCTGGTGGGGGAGCTGAACAACACACTTAACTTGTTTGCATTAAGCTCTTGTCATTTCCCCTCCATTCCCAGCACCCAAAACAAAGAAAGATCCCTAAAAAATATTCTCAGTCCCCACCTGACATCTATAGAATCATAGTCTCTGGGGGTAGTCAGGAATATAATCGTGAATGGTCAGTGATTGCATTGTTCCATCAGCCTGTCACCTTCTAATTTTATACAAATATATGTGCCCATAGATCAAACGGACACATCAGACATACATTTCTTGCATTCATTTAAAGCAACTCAAAACTGACTTATGTTTATGCTTTTTTTTAGGACACTAGAAACATAAATCATAATAAATAATCCCCTACCTCATAAAACCAGGGTGAAAAAATTTCCAGAGAGGCTAGAATCTCCCTACCCTCTTTGAGAGTTAGAAAGATCAATCTTTCTGTTTCCTCAACAACACTAGCCACTCTGCTCTTAGCCTCAATTGTCCGTTTTCCTGAATGAGCATCCTGAGTTCTATTCCAAAGGAAAACACTCCGAGAACCTTTGGTCTCTGGCTTCCCCCAGAGAGAGGACATTGCCACATCATACACTTTAGGTCAAAGTGCGTTTCATTGTTACAAACTGAAACACTCTTTAAATTTGAGCAATTCAGCTTAGCCACTGAATCCTTAGGAGGCACCAACACACACCTTCGTGTCCTTTGAGATAGGAGGAACTTTTAGGAGTCCAAATCTCTGAGTTCAGATTGACTTTGCTCTGTTTTCAGTCTAAACTCCCTACCTAATTATCTACTTGAGTATATTTGGCCTGGCAACTGCTTAATTCGCTTTAAATACCTTGATAGCACTTGCTCCTCGGGGCATGAGGACCTGAGTACAATCTTCTAGAACCCACATTTAAAACACAAACCCAGGTGTCATACCTATAACAGAAGGTATGGTGATGAGGTGGGGAAGAACAGAGGAAGAGGGCACAGGAAGATCCCTGGTGTTCACCTTGGTGACTACCAGTTTAATAAGAGTGGGTGGATAGCATCCGAGAAATGACACCAAAATTGGCCTCTTGCCTCCACAGACAGAACACCCTGTCTCTGTTCTCTGATCTAATAATTTGGGTAGAAATCAGCAGAGAATCCATGTGAGCTCACCATGCATCTTCTCTGACACCATCTTGTCATCTGCTTGTTTTTGACAATGTTATTTACTTTTAATTTATTTGAAATGTTTAAACTCAATAAAAGTTTTAAAAGATTGTAACACAACACAAACAAGACATATACCCTTCACCTACATTCAAGATTATGAAAGTTTTCACAACTCCCTCATCTCCCTCCACACAGGACTGGCCTCTCTTTTTGCCATCTCATTTGAAGGCAGACACTGTGCCCTGGACATTTTGCCTCTCAATTCTTCAGAATGAATGTTCCCAAAATCAAGACATTTTATCTACATGATACTACCTCGTCCTTCAGCTTGAAGACATCATCAGCATTGACCTAAATGAATTATCCAAGATTCTGGACCAGTCTATGTTTTTTTTTTTTCATTTATCACAAAATATCTTCAAAGTTTATCTAGTACAAAGGATTATGATCATGCCTCCACAGAGTCTCATAGGCCAGAACACCCTGCCACACACTACTAGTTTCATAATTCAATGTTTAAAAGTGCCTACGCTCCTCTAATGATGGTTTGCTCCATGTTTCTGCTTCTCTTCCAGGAACAAAAAACTAACTTCCTGTATCCTGAAGCCTTGACTGCATTTTTGCAACTGACCTTGCTTTCTGTTAAAAGCACCAGCCAGTTCCTAGGGCACATTCACAACAGTTTCTAATGAACCAGCTTTGTTCAGTTCCTTGTTTTTTCTGTGCCACTGCTGAAACACCATGGAGACATGCTGGACACAGCAGGAGCTGTAAATATCCCAAGCCAATCTTATTGTCATTCCTTACTGCACATCTACATGCCTTGCATGAAAGAAATTAGAGATATACTCACAAGTGTACAACACTCAATGTACTAACACTCTTGATTCATGCATTGATCGTCAGCTATACTTCACTTTAAAGAAAGGGCTTGACATTAAATTAAATCTAACGCAAAATAAGTGATGCTTCATTTCGTGCACATCAAAGACTGTGAAATAATGTTCAATACCTGGATTCTGCAGAAGAAGGAGGAGGGAGGAAATAGGAAGAAGAGGATGAAGAGGAAGAAGAGGAAGAATGAGAAGAAGGAGGAGGGGGAGGAGGTGAAGAAGAAGGAGGAGGAGGAGAAGGAGAAGAAGAAGAAAAGGAGAAGAAGAAGAAGAAGAAGAAGAAGAAGAAGAAGAGGAGGAGAAGGAGGAGGAGGAGGAGGAGGAGGAGGAGGAGATAGAAGAAGCATGGCAGACAAGGTGGCTCACACCTACATTCCCAGCACTTAAGAGGCTAAATCAAGAAGATGCTGCAAGTTTAATGCCAATCTGAGCTATATAGTGAATCCTAAGCCACCACAGATTACAGAATGAGTCCCCATCTCAAAACAAAACAAAAAACTAGCAAATGTTCTGTAGTCTCATGGCAGTGGATCTAAATTAGATCTCCCACGAAATAGTGATTTGAATTTTCTTCACAATTACATGTGAAGCAAAATATCTTTGGGGGTTCCAAATCTAGATTTTATCATGATTACACTACAGACTACATTGTTGAGCTAATGGTGTAACCTAGTTTTCAGCCGTAATCATTTCAGCATCATTGAATAGGTAGCAAAGTAAGTGGAAATGTCGATGTATAATAGTACTACGAGTACACCTCCCTTGTCACCCAGTTCATGCCCTCTGACAAGGATGCAGCTTAGGGAGGAGTGCAAGAAAGTGATGCAGCTTATCCAACACATACATTCCGTCTGCTTCCTAGGTGAGCATTGATGTTCTCTCATGACAAGTGGCACAAGAGACAGGCACTGAGGACTGTAGTGTGGAAAAGATAAGCATGTAATCTGTTTAAATGAATCGTTATTGCTTTAGTACTTCATGTATTAGACCTCACACAAACAATTTTGCTCATTATTTCTTGTCTTGTTTTGTTTTGTTTTGTTTTGGTCTGGTCTGCCATGGCATAGCCCAGCCTGGTTTTTTGTTTGCTTGGTTGGTTGGTTTGGTTTTTTGTTTGTTTGTTTGTTTTGGAGTGTCTTTTGTTTTCTGTTTTTGTTTTTGTTTTTGTTTTTTTAAATTGGTTTTGAGACAAAGTCTCTCCTATTCTGTGTCAGCTTCCCATGTGCTGGGATTATACTTGTAAACCTCTATATCTGGCTTACTAATGTCTTTTAATTGAACTTTTTGCAGTTGTTGGCATAAAAGCTAAGTCAGACAAAAAACTTTTTTGGGGGAGGAGGGGGTTCAAGCCAGGGTTTCTCTTTATAGCCCTAGCTATCCTGGAACTCACTTTGTAGACCAGGCTGGCCTTGAACTCAGAAATCTGCCTGCCTCTGCCTCCCAAGTGCTAGGATTAAAGGCATATATGTGCCCAGCTCAGATAAAAATCTTAATATCCAGTTTCTCTTGTTATAAGAAAGACCTTTTCTAATGAAAATTAGACCCATTACCTCCTTTCTTCACCTTCTCCATGTCCCAACAATTTGTCAGAACCTCCCCTCCTATGATTCTTGTGTATATGGAATACAAGCCCACGAGCCTTATATAAATATAGTCCATCTACCATCTCTTGGGTCCATCACACTTGACCCACTTCCCTCAGATTCACCTGCATGGTCAGATAGGTTTCAAAATCTGGATTCAATTCTGTTTGAGTAACCAGAACTAGGTGAAAGTCATAGTACCGTATAAGATTCTGACACAGTGCGTGCCCAATGAGACTAGCCATGTTGTTCATGTCTAAGGACAGCCTGCAGAAAGTGAATTAAGTAACACCTTATTTAAATCTTGGTGGGCCTGGCCTCACACACCTGAAATACCAATACTGAGGAGACTGAGGCTACAAGTTCAAGGGCAGCACAGCTACATAGTGAATACCAGAACAACCAGGGCTAAACCTTGTCTCAGAAACAAAATAAAGAATATCATCTATCCCTTTGCACCAGTAACCAAAAAGCCACATGTGCTGGTGCTCAAAAGTGAACCTCAGTGTTAGGTATGGAGAGGCTTTTTTTTTTTTTTTTTTTATCCTGCCTACTCTTCGCCCAAGAAGACTGTCAAACTATCTCTGGCCAAGAAACAGTCATTTAACAGTCATTTAATGATGAGGTGACCGCTCAGAATCCACGAAGGAGGGGATGGATGAGCTGGCCTCTTTGGAAAAGCCAGGAATGAATTCGTTTCCTATCACTACCAATCGTTTTATCACCCACTGAGAGGAATCACCTGGTGAAATGAAACCCCTCTGTAAGTAGTGTTTTCTCAGAAGCAGGCGGTGCCAGTGAGACTGTCAGCCACAGCAAGTGGGACCATGGTTCGGTTGAATGAGCACCCCTGACAGCTCAGCCTCTGGGCCCATTAGGCACAGTGTGAAAGGCTCCATTCACTCGCCAGCTGGCGTAGCAACCCGTTATCTAAGGATGTAAGCCGGGCAGCACTCGCCTCCCGCAACTGGAAACCGAAGCGACGATTAATTATGGATGGAATGTGGTCAGGCCTGACTGCAACTGTAATCAAATGAGAGCACACTGAGGAAAAATAATATTTTATCCTGTGCAAGGTACCTCACAGATAGATTTATGACGGACTGCTGCCAGTTAGCTGAAGATAAAATAAAATCAATCAAATTATTCACTGGACTAGCATAAGTAAAAACTGATGAAACAAAAATACAAGTCCTATGATTGTATAACAGACACTTTATTTAATTTATAGTTTGATTCTCCAGAACCACAAGTCCAAGGGTTTTGGTTTGTTTTGTCTTGTTGTGTTTTTTTTTTTTTTCAATGAACACTGAGGAATACTCTTTCAGCTGGCACTCTAATGAAGAGATCTGGGAACTTTCTACATCCAAAAGTTTTCCTTGTGAAAAGAGATTATAATACTTCATGCTTTATTGCCTGGCTCATATGTTACTTTGATAGCTCGTGAATATTGGAATGTAAAGCCTGGGAGCTATAAAGTATTCAGTCAACAAATTGGAACAGCTTGATAATTATAACCATGAATAATCAAAGAGAGAGGAAATAATGGTAATCTATGCAGCAAAAATCTAACAAATATATTTCTTTTAAAGTTCAGTTTAAGAACAGGAGAGATGGCCCAGGGTTTTAGAGCCCTTACTGTTCTTGCAAAGAACCTGAGTTCAGTTCCCAGCACCCACATATTGGCTCACAACCATCTGCAATTCCAGTCCAGACAATCTGATGGTTTCTTCTGGCCAGGCCCACATGCCATGCATGTACCTACCTGTAGTCAAAACACCCATACGCATAAAATAAATGTTACAAAAAAAAAAATCACAGTTTAGATCTCAGTCTAATTCTCTGAGAGGAAGGGTGTCCTTAGGTCAATGCTCTCTTAACAAGCTAACCGTTGCTCTGAGGATTCCAAGTAAACAAAAAAAACACAGGCGCAGCACACTGCAGGGAAACAGGTCTCACGGAGTAGAACCAGCTACACCTTTGCAAGTCCTGTTTACTTTAAATGTGGTCACTAGTGGGTGATACACTTATCATTAATAGCAGAAATGGAATGACGTGTGCTTTTTAAAATCCCCTTACAACGTGACTGTTTGATGAGAAAGTTAACTGGGATCATAATGGAAATGTCTTGTCTATTGAGCCCCACGAACCCCACACAGTGTCTGCCGGAAGACTGAAGGTCTTCAGAGCACCAGACTAGGAGCTAATACAGAGAAAGAGGCTGAATCTTGAATTCCACTTCAGTCTCTTCTCCTTCCTTCACTGCCAAGCTATCTGTTCAGTGACGGATGCCTGGAGGGGAGCCAGAGATTCCAGCAAAAGAGAAAGGTTGAAAAGATGCCTGGCAGAATGCCCACAGCAAGCTGAACTACTCCATCATGGCTGTTCACCCACTACCATCCCTCCCCTTCCAACTGCCAACAGTAAAATCCAGACTAGCCAGGTGGTCATAGTAACCGGGAAGCAACATTTAATAACTGTTGAACCAGCAAGATGTCTTTGAGAGAACAACATTGGGTATGAGAACAGGGATTGCATGGATGGCTAGTTGGAAAAAAAAATGTGAAACTGTGAAAGCCAGCATGCCAGAAGAAAGGCGAATGCATCTGTGGCTCTTTCCCATTCTGTCTTGGAGAGAGCTAAACTTTGTGTGCAGCTTCTAATTAAAACCAAACAATAAATATTGACATAATGACAATGGCTTCTGGTACTGGGATCTTTGTTGGCTTAATGGTGCCCATTCTGTCCCACCTATCTTATTACTCAGAATGAGGCAAGTAAACACATTTCCACTTTGATTGTTGGATTCTGCACTGGCCTATTTGGATTGAAGATCAAATAACAATGGTTTCATAAAGAGCCCTAAAGAAAAATGTTTCAAAAATGGAGGGGGAGATGGATTACCTAGAAAAGAGAACATGAGTATAACAGTGCCTATTAACAGTTGTCTCTAGAATTCCTTCACTTCTACAGTGACATCCACCAAAAGGTGAACGTTCACATGATGTTAAGTCATACTTGTTTGTTTTCCTGTGAGGTGAAGTCCCTCTTTATGAAAGAATGACAGAACATTGGGATTTAACTACTGCCCCCCCAAAGTAAAAACTAAAATAGAATTTTCAAGCTATTGATTGTGTAAGAGAATAAAAACTAAAGTGGCAAAAATGAAGGTTAATACTTGAACTCAATCTCTTTATTTCTATTACGGCATACATACTGTCTTGATTTTTTCCAACAATAACAACAACAGCAAAAGCACCACTCTTCGTTCTTACCCCTTAACTAGGGATATCTTTTTATCTGGGTGCGTGATTTTTTTTCATAGTTTCCCAACCTGTCACTCCCGAGGGATGAAGAGAGGTTCTTCCTCTTGCCTTGAGCAGAAAGCAGCTCACTTATCTGCATCTATACACTGGGATCTAATTGACAGCTGTGCTGCTGAATGTTGACCTAGTTCTGTACACGCTGCCGGCTCCCCACTCTCACCCATCACATACCTATCACCCGAGTAGTTCTTAATTCCAATGAGACATAAGAAGCACATAGTCTACGGCTTGGGAACGGAAGTACTGCATCTAAAGCCCCACAGCTAATAAGTCTGCAGTATAGCTGGGCACACTTGATCAACTTTAAGATTTAAAATATATCTAAAGAGAAGCACCTGTAAAATGGGCTAGGATATGGCATGCGGCTACAGATGGATGAGCGGGCTTCCAAAGCTTCTGTTACCGCAGGCTGGTGGGTAACGATTAGAAACTGAACCTTTAGCTGGGCGGTGGTGGCGCACGCCTTTAATCCCAGGACTTGGGAGGCAGAGGCAGGTGGATTTCTGAGTTCGAGGCCAGCCTGGTCTACAGAGTGAGTTCCAGGACAGCCAGGGCTACGCAGAGAAACCTTGTCTCAAAAAAAAAAAAAAAAAAAAAAAAAAAAAAAAAAAAAAAAAAAAAAAAAAAAAAAAAAAAAAAAAAAAAAAAAAAAGAAAAGAAAAAAAGAAAAAAAGAAACTGAACCTTTGAACAAGAGGAGGGGTTTGAAAATTTCCAAGCAGTCCGCAGTTGTGCAGAGACTGCTTGGTTACCATATCATCTGATAAATGTCAAGAAAGCTTGCCTTTCTTAGTTCATAAAATCCTTATACGATTATTATCTATGAGTTTGTAATGTTACTTGAATATCTGAGATTTCAAAGTACCAGTGCCCTGCCAATTTAAAGACATTTTGCAGATCTAAACTTTTGAGGTACTGGGCAAGGTTATTCATCCTGCCATTTGTAATATGTTTTGTGAGAATCTTTAGGATTAAAGTTTTTTTTTTTAAAGTAAACATTTCTATGTATGTATAACCTCTTCAAATACGTTTTAATCTGTCTAATCTTTTCCCCTCAGCATAGACTCATAGCATCATATGTAAAGTAGGGCAGATGGAATGGCTCAGCAGGTAAAGGTGTTTGCTGCGAAGCCAAAAGATCTGAGTTCGATCCCTGGAACCCACAAAGTACTATAGGAGAAAAGGTGCCTAAAAGTTATCCTCTGACCTTCATGATACATGCATGTGCACTCATGAGTGCGCACACACACACACACACACACACACACACACTAATAATAAATAAATAAGAAAATAAATAAATTAATAAATTAATAAAAATTAAAATAAACAATCTAAAGATGTACAGAGAGTATATAAAATCCTTGGCAATGACAACTTGTTTAATATGAGTGTAACTCAAAAATCTGTAACTTATCTGGGGACCTGTGTTCTTTCAATCTCTGGTCTACAAAATGTTGCATAGAAACCAGTCTCTGTTCTCTGCTCTGCCCTTCTGTTCTTTTTAGTTCCTACCCTTCCCTATCATTAATAGTACTACCGATGTGTGACAAGGTGTGGTTCCTGGAGGAAAGTCAAGAACGCCAGGCCAAACCAAGGGTCTCTTGACCTAACTGCTATATTACGGAACACGCATTGCTTTTGGCACATAGTCTGTATTATTTCCATTAGTCTGAAAGTGCAAGTAGTAAGATCACTTCTTCCTCCTAGGAAGACTCTCAGGGATGTTTAGGCACACCAGCTGTTAGGCAGAACAGTCACAATGTCACAACTCACATAGCTGTTTTCTCTTGCTTTTAGAACTGGAGCATTCTTTCTAGGATGCCACACAGAAACTAAACTACCTTATTATATCTGTCTTGTTTTACTAGCTTGTGAAAGGTATTTCTTTTCCATTGAGTCTCACCTCATCTCTCCAAATAAAAGGCACATGGTATCAGACCCATGTAATACTGATATGCTTTTCAAAACATCTGAGAGAGTATTTTTAAGGATTTCTTTTTTATGTTATGTATATGTGTTTTGCCTGCATGTGTATATGTGCGCCATGGGTATGTGGTGCCTGCAGAGGCCAGAGAGAATAGGATCCTCTGGAATTGGAGTTATAGATGGTTGTAAGCTGTCATGTAGGTGCTGGTAACTGAATTTAAATTCTCTGAAAAAAAAAAAAAAAGAATGCTCTTAAGCACAAAACCACCTCTCCAGCCTCCTAGGAGAGTATTTTTGAATTTCCTCACTACAAAAAGTAATAAATATACAAATTTTAGAAATAGCATTATTGTTTGATTGTTATCAAACAATAGTAAGTATGTTGAATCACCACACTGAAGCCTAGAAATACATACAAGTGCTTATGTTTATTTCTTTAATTAAAATAAAACGAAATCTTCATAGTAGATCTTCCTGCAAAAACACACCACAAATTCTAAAATACAAAGCACAGGAGCCCACTGCTATATGCTTTGTTCTTCAGCCACAGGAACTTCAGAGTGACCACCGGGTGATCACTGGATAATGCTGAGATGGCCAGCTGTGACTACAAGCCCCATTTAGTAACAGCAAGTTTGGATTAGTATGCTTAGTCTATTTTAAATCTTTCCCATTCTGAGAGCTGTATAGAGTTATTTGCAATTTGACATACTAAAAATAACTTATATTGTCTTCACTGATGTATGGCCACACAGAACGTTTGTAGAAAGACAATTTCTATGTACCTGCTTACAGAGCAAAGTCCTTTGGAGGGATACTTGTGCTAAAGAAACTGCACGGACTAAAACAATTCCTTTTATTTTAGACAGACTCTTCCAGACGTGATTTCTGAGCTCAGAAAACAGACAAGACACCTCAGTCTCTTTTCTCCTACCCACACTCTGACTCTTTTCCCATAATGCTCCTCCTTGCTCACATCCTTCTTCCCTACTTTCTCAACATTTGGCTAGTTAGTCCTGATTTTTTTTTCCCCTCCAGTAGCACAAACATCTTTCCAGGGCTTCCAAATCTACTGTTAATTCAAAATCCTCCAAGATAGATCTGTATTTCATTATAGTCCATTTCATTTGCATTTTGTATTTTGTATTACACTCTTTCTCAAAAAGCATTTTACACTGTAAAAGAGATGGGGGGGGCATCCCTCAGTGAAGGCCAGTACAATACCTAGGTCTTCCTTCTAGGTTAAAACACTCCACTGTTCGGTTTTGGCTCCAAAAGCTTAAGTGTCTTCAAACAGGGATTCAGCAGCATCTGCTACACAGAAAGGGAATAAAATGGGAGGAGGATGAATGCAGGACTGGATGGGTGAACTGCTACATCAGTTCAAGTAGTCACTATCCCAACTTTATGCCATTTAGTGTCTCTAATTATAGGCAGAGGATCCAAAATCAGGATATAGGGTATTTTTTAGTAAGAATTGGTCAAATTCTATATTTAATACAAATAAAAAAAAAAAGAATAGGTTATGGTGTGACAGACAGGTGAAAGCTCCTGACAATGGCCCACGTGGCTTCTTATCAGTACATCTCTCTTATTCTCCTTCCACACTGCAGCATTCAAATTCACGCATATTCTGGTCCTGGAGAGGGTAAATATGAAAATCCAATTGTGTACAGTCCAGTTTTTGGTGACGACTGATTTTGCAATGACTAAGGATGTAGATGTACTTGTGACCCAGGGTAGAGCCTGGCCCCTGATCTCTGGCCCCTAAGCACTATTGTCCAGACTCCTAGGTCTGTTTTCTTGAGATGAGCTGCTTCATTTTCTTTTTAAAAAAAAAAGAGAGAGAGAGACTTTAAAAATAAGGAACTTTGGTGAATATGATAGAAACTAGCATTTGTCATGTATTTGTCTGTCCCCCTCCTGTATTATATACCTTTGGGGCTGGAGGTTTTTAAATGCCAGTGGTTTGTTTAACATCATTCAGCTGTTAAATTGAAGGCTTCTATGCCGAAACTACTAACTTATCTGTCTACAATAGAAGTTGACCTTCTGGAATAAAACCAGACAGTTGTAAACCATCCTGCTATCAATCAAGATAGGGATTCCCCAAGTGTACGACTTGGATCAAGATAGCCTCCTTGCACATGGGGGATTCTGATGTGTTACCTCCTGTCCCAATAGTAACTGTGAAAATGATAGTTATTTGAGGCAGAAGATCTAGTTTGATGTCAAAGTAGTAGCTCAATTCCCGTCTAGCCCTCGATAAGCCTCAGTTTCTCAGTAGTGAATATTCTAAGCAGGACAAACTGCCTGACACCTCTACATTACCCTAAAACCTTTTTCTTATTCCTTCCCAGAGTTCCTCATTTCACTAACTCACCTTCAAAACTATCAGATACGTTTCTGTATTAAGGAATTTAAAACAAAACAAAACAAAAAAACTACTACCATTCAGAGTACAACGCTGATGCTGCCCGTTTGCATCAATGTAAACCTGGGAGGAATATACTTCTGATGTGGGTCTATGGTTTAATCTTCAGAGTTTGCCTACTTCCAACATCATCTTGTAGTCCCACACACTGGCATGCTCCACCCTATACTCCACATACTTGCAGCAATCCTGCCTCCCAGCTGTTGAGAAAAGCAGCTTAGTGGCCCAAAGATAGTCTTGAACAGGCTACATGTGGCAGCTGTTAGTAGCAAACTGTCAGCAAAGTTGGAAAATGGCGTTTGGATCTAGTAAAGGACATTTAAGGCCTTGTGGGAGGATCAGCAGCTGTACCCACTCCTGGATATATTTAATGAATTAGGAACAGAGAGACTAGGATTCAGACTTATAGCCATGCTTCATATATCAAAAGGGGAAAACAAAAATCATTTCAGGAATTAACAAGGAATATTTTTTAGTAATTTATATTTTAGTGTTTTTATTGACACATAGAGTATAATTAATTTATCATGATATTTACAAGTGAATCTTGCACTTTCCTCGTTCTATTTTTTTTTTTATTTCACTTTATATGCATAGGTGTCTTGCTTGCATGGATGTCAGTAAGCCATATATGTGCATTGCCCACAGAGGCCAGAAGAGAGTGTTGGACCCCTGGAACTGGAGTTACACACAGTTAGTTGTTAGCCACTCTGTGGATACTGAGAATCAAACCCAGGTCCTCTAGAAGAGTAGCAAGTACTCGTAAGAGCTGAGCAATGTCTCTAGTCCCTGTTTTTCTGGCTCTAGTTAATGTCCACCTATAATGAGGATTATTGAAATATTTATATTCTATTTAGGGCCGTCTCTTTGGTTTTCTTGTGGAGCACCAAATTTAAAAAGAACAGAGCAGCTGAGCTCTCATATCACTGGCCTCAAACCTACTTAGTCTGTAAAAATCCTGAGACTCTGCTAAGAACATTTTTAACTTGAAGAATGTAAAAAATGATCTATTTCTGTTCACCATTAAGGGATGTGTGGGATTTGGCATTAAGACCTCTATTATTAAAATCGTCCTCCTTACGATGGTGTTACGTTTATGCCTGTAATTCTCTGACCTTAGGGTAGAGCACAGGCCAAGCTAAAACCTGGCAAATGAATGAAGTTAGTTTCAAAGACATAGAGGCAAAGACGTAATCAAGGGCTAAAACAAAGCGGTTGGCAGACTCTAATAAATGAGTAAGTTCATGCAAGCTGGACAAAAGCCAGAGGTAGATGAGGAAGTAGCAGCCAGAGCTACAGGAAGACTATCCACCTTTAATTCTGCTAAAGAACATCTTGATTACCTGGGCAGGAAGGGACTTTTGCAGGCATTGTCTGTCCTAGAATGTGATGACCTTTGTACTTGACGGGAGTACCCATTGTCTGGGTGAACTTTGTATTCCTCTCAGCAGTAATACATGATCATTCAGGCTCCTATTAGGGAAATTTCGAGGGAACGCACTCAACCTAGATTGCAAGCACCTCTGTCAAGCTCCCCGAGGAATCCCAAGCTGAACTCTGTCTAAATACTGACTTCTTGATGTTTTTCTTTGGCTTAATATGACTATTAAGCATCATCTGTTTAATAGGCCAGGGGAGAATTTTCAAAGAGTGTTAATGAGAATGTAGGTCAAGTCATCCCTGTTTCACGGTGACTCAATTATTTGACATTTACTTAATGCCCTTTGAATGACAACAGTTGTGCCAGCTGCTGGCTGAAGGGGAATTTTCCAGCCACACTTAAATAGACTGTTTATCTTCATTAGCCCTTTGTTAGAACTCACTCTGGGCAAACATGGAAGCTGCCACTCATTTTATGTTATAGTCCTGTTCTTGTCTTGTGCAGTTCTAATGTCTACTCAATTATTTAGTTTGTGTTTGTTTCCTTTGATATTCAAACTTTTAATTTATACTAATATATTTTAATACATCAGTAAAGAACACAGTTTTTTTAAAAAAAAAAAAAAAAGCAATGTTTCTATGTTCTCTATGTTTAATTTAGAGCTATTGTATAATTATAGATCCTTTTTTTTTTTTCCAGAAATAATGGTAACTTATTCTCTGGGTACAACAACTAAACCTTGTAAGCCCTGCTAAATCTGATTCCTTCGGTGGCAAATCCTGACAGATCCGCCATTATACTAGGAAACTCTAGCAGCTACATCTTGCCCTTATGCTATCTCCGTTCCAAAAAGATCTAACTCTTTCCTGCTTCCTCTCTTCCTCTGTCCAACCCAAATGTCCCGCCTACTCACCCGGTGATTGGCTCATTTATTCATTAGGAGATTGGTTCACAAGAACAGCACCAGGCACATCCACAACACTTCCCCTTTCTGTTCTGATAAAAAACAAAACCTTTCCCTCAAATATAAATAGAGCACAACTATTACCATTTTGTAATCTACAAAGTATAAAATAGACCTAACACCCAGTCCATCATGTATATCATTAAGATAGAACATTGTCACCTATTAAAAGACTTATGATTCTACCTTGACTTATGTATTGGTTTTAGATAGTATGCCATCCGAAAGTCATCCTCTCAAATCTATTCTCTCAAAGTAAATAGCCTGGGTTAGTTATGAGACTATAAGTAGCTTTTCAACTCTGTCAGAAATCCTAGAATTACAACATTAACTGAAAATATATAGGAAGCCTAACTCAGCTTCCAGAACTTAGACGAACTGTAGAGACAGCTGCCTGCCTATACAGCCCCAGTGAGTCAGGAACATGGAGCATGTCTTCAGCCTCCTGGCCCAGGATCATCTGACAGACCTTAGAGATACAGAAATATTAAGGACTAGCCTATTCCATCTCGGCAGAACTAAGCTGTCCTAACATGTACATTGTGTCCTTTCAAGAACAGTACAGGTCTGCAGGAGAGATAGGCAATTTTCTGCCCAGTGGCAGCCTAGCCACAATATACAGCCTCACCTGGAGGTAAGATGCTCGGCTGCTTCTTTGAATCCATGAATGGGAAGCTGTTAGGAACACATTTGTCTCAACAACAAGTGAGTAAATAACATTAAATGTCACATTCTGTAGATTTCTGACTTCTTTGAAAATCAACTATCTATGGACTGTCCTCCATTAATTACTCCCTGCTATTTCTAACTAAAATCATGAAAACACCCTAACAATAATCTTAGAGTCATGAATTTAGTGTTTGGCCCTTAACTCACAGGCTTAATCATCTCAGATCAGTTTATAATAACAGTAATAGAAGGACTGAGTCTAAGCCCTGTACTTTTAAAATTTTAGTATCAAATAGAAGAAAATTATACCAGTGAAAACCTTGATTTTGAATTTAAAAAATTCTCTACCAAAATAAGAAGCTATGACTTCAGCTTAGTAACAATTAAAAAGATTTCTACCAAATGAGATTATGGCTATGCAAACGACTCTAGATATTCCTCCCAGTTCCAATTATGACCATTTCTACATTCCCTAGAAAGACAACCTATAATAACCTCCTCCAGCCCCAAAGCCCAGGGAATTGGGTTGATGACTCTTCATAACTTCTTCAAGCTGAATATGGGCATTGAGACATTTTGAAGTGGGGGAAGGGTAGGGAGAATGGGAGAGTTGGTTGGCCTTAAAAAGGCCACACCAACAATTGATTTAGTCTCTGATGTCCGTGTCTTGACTAGATCCGGCTGAAAGTCCAAGACATCCTGTGTTCAAGCAGAGACTCACCAAGGCTGTATATTCTGTAATATACAAATTTCAAAACAAAATTTTAGTATCATCAAGATAAGCTTTTTGTTTGATTCTCTGGAATCTAGTTCTTCAGGGGGTCACCCTCTATCAAATCTGATCCATATTACTCTGGAAGGTATATAGACACTAATCACCTTTCTAAAAGTGCAAAGACAAAATCTTTCTCCCAAGTCAGCATATCCTTGGGCCAGTAACCAGAAAAAAACTTTTAATTTGACCACTCTCTCAGAGGAATAATATAATCACAAAACTCATACCCATTTTGAAAATTAAAACAATCCAAAACAAATGAAGTAAACTAAAATACTGTATGTGCCTACTCTTAGGCCTTTTCTATTTTGCCATGCAGGATAACCCAGAATTCCCATGGAGCCCACAAAATTTGAGGATCCTGTGAGACATATTAGAGCAATATATCTTTATGCCATCTTTAAAGCAGTTAATTCAGACTTTCACTGATATCTGTGTCTTAGTCAGGGTTTCTATTCCTGCACAAACATCATGACCAAGAAGCAAGTTGGGGAGGAAAGGGTTTATTGAGCTTACACTTCCACATCACCAGAGGAAGTCAGGACTGGAACTCAGGCAGGTCAGGAAGCAGGAGCTGATGCAGAGGCCATGGAGAGATGTTTCTTACTGGCTTGCTTGCTCAGCTTGCTCTCTTATAGAACCCAAGACTTCCAGCCCAGGGATGGCATCACCCAGAAGGGGCCCTACCCCCTTGATCACTAATTGAGAAAATGCCCCACAGCTGGATCTCATGGAGGCACTTCCCCAACTGAAGCTCCCTTCTTTGTGATATCGCCAGACTGTGTCAAGTTGACACCAAAACCAGCCAGTACAATCTGCCTTTAGGAAGCAGGTAGTTTTTACTTGTTAAGCTCTCTGCCTAGAGCAGCCATCTTGTTATACTGTCTATCTGTTCAGCTCTATGTCTAGAGCCACAGACGTTTATTTTATTAATACCTGTTCTCTGTCCTCTCTACTTGAAGTCCGTAACTAATTTTCCCTATCCTAGTTCCAAATTGCAGGCAAAATTGCCTATGTGATTCGGACAAAATCTGTATATAAATCCATCCTAAAAGCAAATAATCCCAATTTTATAAATTCACAATTCAATCAATCTCTGCCCCAAGAAGTACACAACGTCCATTCTACAGCACTCTGACTCAGAGCAGCCTGCATTCTCCATAGCAGGGGATCTCAGAGCCTGCTTTCTACGTTTTAATTCCCGCTCATGAGTCCACATGACTCGTCTCAGCTACTCACTTAAAAAAAAATAAAACTCTAACTCTCAGGTTAATAATCTTAAACTTCTCATGGCTTCTAGCTCAACACGTTGGTTCACCACCTGTAGCGGGAAATATTAAAAAATGAACTGGCTCCTTCCTGATCCTCTAGGTTGCACAAAGTTAAAGCTGTAGCCTTCATGTCTATGAGTTTTTTGTTTTAGTGTTCCTTGAACCGTGTGTTAGGGTTCTCTCATTGTGAAAACTACTTGAGATAAACTGTCTAAGAAGGAAAGTTTACTCAGGCTCATGAGTTCAGAGATTCAGTCTATGCTTCTTTGGCTCTGTTGCTTTGGGCCTGTGATATCACAGTGTATCCTGCTGACAGTTTGTGTTCACCTAATTTTTGGCAGCAATCAGAGAAAGCTGAACCACTTTAAGGGCAAACTGCCAATGTCCTACATCTGTTCCAGTAGACCTCACCTACCAAAGGCTCCCCTCCTCCTAAGAGTGTCACAGACTGCTGACCATACTTTTAATAGGAGCCACTGAGTGAACATTTCCAACCCTGAGAAAACTAATTTCACTAAAAGTTGCTGCCATTTTCCCAGCAAACAAAGCTCAATCCAGCCTCCATTTCTATAAAGAAACATACCTAAGTAGTTGGTTCCCACTATCATCAATCCTCCAGACTTAATTCCCTCTCCACTTCTTTCTACAACAGCCATGTTATGCAACACAGACATTTCTCATCAATGCCACCCCCTCATTCTTTGTATTGATCTCTCTGTTATCAGTGACTTTCTCCCTCCTGAACTCTTTCAACATGATGACTGGAAAGGGTTAATATTTAATTCTGTGGAAATCAGTCAGTGACTTACTCATATTTCAACAAAACTTCAACTTCTTAGCTTTGCATAAAACCACCCAAGAAGGCTACTGCCTTCTGCCTTCCCACTCCCCTCCATTACGGTCTCCCTGAGACCTACACAGAGTGCCTACAGCACTGGTCCTCTTCCAGCTCCCTGGGGTTGACATCTTTCCTCTCTCTGGATGTGTTTACCCACTTGTCTGCCTTATTCACATCTCTCATCCTTGAGGACTCGTGATGAACACATCATGGGTTTAAAGACTTTACCTATCTTGCCTACACAGACAGTGCTGAGTTGAGTAATTGGTGTCTGCGATAGACTCTGGTTTAAAAAAGAAAGAAAGAAAAGGAAAGAAACAGATCTAGCCTCAACATGAGTATGTTGACAATATGCAGTATTGCCAATCATTGTTTTACTGTTTGTGTTTTCATAATTTCTGTTTCACTTTTGATCTGACATGCCAGAGACTTATGTGCCTTTATAATACATGAAGTATTATTCAGAAGTGATTGCGGGAAATGAAGAGCTCTCTCACAGTGCCCCCTCCCAGCCCAGCATGGCAAACATGATGACAGGCCTTGTCCACCCCCTCTTTCCTCCTCCTCATTATACTGCATTCCTAAACCTAGCCCCTAAGGTCTATTCCCTTTGTTGGCCACTGACTCATTCCCGAGACGATCACCAAGGTCCAGCTATCAAAATTCATTATTGGATAACCTGTTCAGTCAGGACTTACCAACTCACCCTTGTGCGGACTTCCTTAAAAACTATTTCTGCAGAGAAACGTATCCTGCTTGCTGCCTTTGACCAATCCAGAGGCAGCTCCCCACACCCTGAATTGTCCCTCCAGGGTAGTAAATCTCTTTTGTTCTGTTTTGAACTTAGTGTCTGGGTGTGTTCTGTAATGACTCTGAGGCCCCTTACAGAAGAATACATCAAAGGGAGACTTTTTTTTTTCCGAACACAGTTGTAATCAAATGCAACAAGCAAGTATTGTACCATAAATGCATTAAAGTGTCAATAGTTTCACATAGTGCTGAGTAACTCTGTAAGAGAGATGGTGTATCCGCTTCCTGCATCAGACTTGTCTCCAGACAGCTTCATAGCTCTGGTCTGGCACGGTGGAGGGTACAAAGATTAATGAAGCAGCCTGCAACCCAATGAGAGAGACATCATTTTTTCCAAAGGAATGCACATGACTTCATTTGGCTCCACATGTATGATCCACATGCTTATGAGAACTCATTTGACTTTTATTCTTACTTGATCTGTATTTTCAGGTAACACAGAATTGCCTCTTATCACTGATCCCATTGTTTAGCCCTGAGCTTTCTTCTTAAGGCCTATTTCAGGAAGTTTAGAATTTGAAGAACAAGCCCACACTTACAAATTCAGTGACTATTTAAATATATGCTTTGATTCTTTTAAGTCTTGTTGTAAAAAAAAAGAAAAGAAAAGAAAAAGAAAGAAAGAAAGAAAGAAAGAAAATTAATGAAATAACCTGGGCTTGAGCCTTCTGGAGAATTAACTTTTTATCACCCTATCAATTTTACAGATCTCTAATATTTAGATATATGTTTTTTTTTCCTTAAACAGGAATTCCTAGAGAGCCAGGGTAGCACTAACTAGCTGATCTGCTCAGGGAACACAGTGCTTGCAAATACATAGAAAGGTAGAATTCTTTTCTGGTGTGCCTTGAAGAATTACTTTGCCTTCCCTTTGTCCGAGTTTCCATGGAAACTCCTCTCCTGGAAATGAGCAGTTCATCGGAGCCCTCATCCTGAATGTAAGCAGAACATAGGGCTGATGGATGCTGTGATCTATTTTAGTGCAGCCATGGCTTGCAGAAATCCAGGAATAATTATTATATTCATAAGAAGGTCAGGCAAACATGAAAATGAGCATAATGGGGAAACAATGGCTTGGGTGGCAGCTTTAATCTTCCTGTTGCCTTTGTGTAGATGTCACTGGGTGAGATGTGCTTCTTACTTGTATCTAAAACAATGAGCAGCCGGCAGCAGAGAAACCCACAGATAGCAAAATCAGTCCATACCTGCGCGAGCCTATCAACATCATGACAGTGAAAGAAGTTGTTTCAAAATAACAGAAATGGACACAGAAATCAGTTTGTCGTCTGTTGGAAAACAACTTAGAAGAAAATCCACTTTAAATGGAGATACCAGTAATGGGGATTATACTTTCTGTTCTGAAAGGTTTGGTTAAGAAATCCCATGATGTATTTGAGTTGGAATCATGAAGCAAGACTTCCCAGCTTCCCAAGGGGGAAATGTTATAAGATGGTGCTGTGTCAATAGCGCTGTGCAATACAGGGTTAGAGTCCCAAAGCCTTGCAGAGGAATAGTATTAGGAATAGTGGGGAAGAAGGAAGGCAGTATTTATTAACAGTGTAGTGTATGCCATATAAGGACCACCAGTCAGCATCACCTGAAGATATGTGGAGTAGGTTATTATACTGAGAAGCACTGAGGGTTTCTCTTTCAAGTGGTCCTTTGGCATTGAGTCTTCCGTCATAATGATACTTGCTTGGCTCAATATCTAGGATTTTGTCTGTCTAAGACACATGTACATCCTGAGTAAGGTCCCCACAAAGCTGGGGCTGGAGAGATGGCTCAACAGTTAAGAGCACTAAGCCATCTCTCTGGCTCAAATATAATTATTCTAAATAAGGAGATAAAAATAAATCTAAGTACTCGGGCTGGAGAGATGGCTCAGTGGTTAAGAGCACTGACTGCTCTTCCAGAGGTCCTGAGTTCAATTCCCAGCAACCACCTGATAGCTCACAACCATCTGTAATGGGATCTGATGCACTCTTCTGGTGTATCTGAAGAAAGCTATGATGTGCTCGTATAAATAACAACAAATAAATAATATTTTTTTAAAAATTTAAGTACTCTAAGACAACCAAGGTGAGACATACATTTAATCTCAGCACATGTAAGAGGCAAAAAGATAAGTGGATCTTTGTGAGTTCTAGACCAGCCTGGTTTACATAGGGTATTTCCAGTCAGAGTCTCAAACAGTCTCAAGCAAAACAAGACAAAAAAATTAAAAGTTAAGTAGTCTCTAATACTTAATAGTTACTAAATATTATTTCAACTCAATACATAACAGATATCTTAGCCTGGTGCTATATATAGTTCAGTGGTAGAGCACATGCTTAGCATAGAGAGCCTAACTAAATAATCGGCAACCAAAACAGAAAATGCATAGATACACGCTAGCATTGAATGTACTGATGTCTGTGTATCACTGGGGTTTTCAGATTTCTTCTGTCCTATGTCAGTCAGGTTCTAGCTATGGAAATTTTCTTAGTTTCTAAAAATATACGACTCCATTTGGTTTTTCCTTCTTCCTCCCTGAATTCAATGCTAGTATTGAATGCATTTTCCAGGAGTCTCATTTCAGAAGAATTCTGTTCGCTTCTGTGGTGTTGACATCACTGTGAGGTGGAAGGAGTCACTCTTCCTCCTGAACAAAGAACTGGAAGAGGGGGAACAGGTATCACCCTAACATGATCTCCACTCTCTCAACTCTCTGGAATTGCAAGCATTCATAATCTTTAGTTAGTTGTTAGGCCACTTGGACTTAACCAGAATGATGAGGTTTGAAGCTGTGGAGGTAGCCTGTGTTGGCTATCACACCATTTATCTGTCAGTGGACTCCCTTTGTAAACTTTGTATACTTTGTAAACTTGGCAAACCCTCATGGTAAGAAAGTGGACAGCCCCCTGGCTGAGTAGCTCCAGAAGCCAGGCCCCTCCCCTAGACCTAACTGTCTGTAATGCCCTTTCTACCCTCTGTAACTGTCACAAAAGTCATCCCTAGCCCCTCAATAGGACCTTCTCCAGATTAGGCAAATTTTTGGTGAAATTCTCAGCAAGAGTCACCAATCTCTGCATAGGAAAACCCAACAATCCTTGAACTTTCCACAGATACCCACCAATCCCTGGGCTCTCCCAAGCTCAGGACTTAAAATCCCACCTATCCTCACCCTGAAAATCTGTGCCCTGGAAAATTCTGCCCCCTAAGAAACCCTATATAAGCCCTGCCCTTTGTCCAATTCCCTGCTGTCAGCTCCCCTCCTAGGAGCAGAGGCCGCCACTCCTGGATTTGTCCCTCCACATGCTGGATCCTCCAATAAATCTCTTTTATGAGATTTGCTGCTTGGTGTGACTCTCTCATCAGAAGACGCAGTGAAGAAAAGAAAGGAAGACTAGAAGGAGCCAGGCTGAGGCACCCTGAGCTCCTTAGTTCAGCCGGGCCTATTCTCCTCTAGAAGCTACAATGTCTCTGCTGAGGAGGCTTCCTCTCAGAGCTGTTTGGTTCCCAGGCTCCCATGTCTCAGGATGCCCTTCCATTGGGATACCTTCTCCCTTCAGAGCTGCGTGCTTCCTAGGCTTCCATACACCTTCCCATCCAAGTAAGAGCCTTGCCTTCTCATTGTAAATAACAAGGGACAGCTTAAGGGACTGGTCTCTAGAACATGGTTCTTTACGCACGCTTGTGAAACATGTACAAAACATCTTATGCAATACGAACAACACATCATCCTGAAGAAAGCAATGTCCCCATGTCCCCAGATCACTCACACTAGTGGGGTGACAGGGCCTTATCATTTTAGGGAGGACAAGTGGTATAAGGGTACAAGGTCTGCCTTTTCTCCTTCTGTCCTAGTGACTTAATTCACTTCCAGTTTTACTGAGCTCATTCCACATTCCAAGTGTAGGAAGATGTTGTCTATATGAGAGTGAGTCAAGCACACGCTCCACCCTCAGGCTGGGGGTGGGGAGGGTTAGACACAGCAATGGACTCAGAAGCAAGGACCCTCCTCCCACAAACTTCCCCTGTCTCTTCACACACAGGCAATCTGCTTCTGGGAATTCAAGTAGAGATTACAGGAAGCTTCAGTGATGTATAGACTCTGGCAATCGCTTGCCTATGCCCCTGATCTATTTCATCCTATACTCTCCAAATTTATCTAAGCCAACCTTGAGCTATAGACACAGATTGAATAGGATTCTTGGCTCTTGGCTTCTCAGCTCTAGGCAGGGACATTAATAAAAATGAAGACTGCCTAATTACTATAAATTTTGCTTTTGAAATCCTAGAAACTTCAAAAAGGCAACTGTCTCCTTAATACTCTCTACGTATATCTTTGGCTACTCCTTTGAATTTCTCCTTACTCTGTATGTCCTCTACTCAGCATGAGTCCAGGAGAAAAACAGTGGTTGTTTGGTTATGTGTGTGTGTGTGTTTAACATGTTTGTTAAGAAATGGGCTCTCGTGTGTATAGTAGAGGATTGCAAAGCTGAGCATCAGTGGGAGGAGAAGAATCAACCTCGGCCCTGTGAAGGTTCTGTGCCCCAGTGTAGGGGAATGCCAGGGCGGATAAGTGGGAGAGAGTGGGGTGGCAAGCAGGGGGTGGGAGGAGGCAACAGGGGTTTGTTCTTGTTGTCTTGGGGTTTTTTTT
>NW_022196912.1:55588568-55592661 GCF_008632895.1 Mastomys coucha
CTGGCCTCAAACTCAGAAATCCGCCTGCCTCTGCCTCCCAAATGCTGGGATTAAAGCCGTGCACCACCACCGCTGGCAATCTTTTTTTGGTTGGTTGGTTGGTTGGTTGGTTGGTTTTTTGAGAGGAAACTGGGAAAGGAGAAATCATATGACATGTAAATAAAGAAAATATCTAATAAAAAAAAACAAACATCCATGACAAACTCAAAAAAAAAAAAGAAAAGAAAAGAAATGGACTCTTTAATCAGATAAACTTGGAAAAATGTACTCACTTGATCTACATAGCAGAAAAACCATACTCTTTAATATTAAAATGCAACTAATTTTATCTAAAACTTTAGTTCCTTATTTATTTAGTCAAAAAACTCTGATATCAAAACATTTTAATACTCTAAGAAATCAGTTTTCATGGAGCACAATAAGTATAAACTGATGCCTGTGTACACTTGGATAAGAACAGAAACGTCCTCTCCCTGTACGTAAAACCAGATGGATCATTCAGGCAACAAGTGTTTATTGAGCATGTGCTATCTACCAACACCTACTCCCACTCTAGCCTATGACTCATCCAAATCTCAGGGATCTTGTGAGCACATAAGGCACAGTATGGTAAGAATCCATTTAGTTCGGCACTCTGTCATGGGGACATTCTTTCTAGTAACCAGAGTTTACTGCATAGGCTTCCCCGGTGGCCAACCTCAACACTCCATGTCTATTTCTCAGATTGCACTGTGCCTGAAACAAACCTCAGGGTCTCCTTTGGTTTCCTTCCCAGTTCACCTGATTGTGACAGCTCCCTCCTCTAGCTGTCAACCACCAACGGATCTGGGGAAGTGGGAGCAAATCTCTGGAAAGAATGCTTTCAGCCACGTCTTAGAGCCTACTTCTAGAACATATTGGTCCCACCAACCCCCACCCCATGCTATACTACATACTTCTTTTCCAAATTTCCATAATGTATCATGTGACTTGTATATCCAACTCCCAAATCCAAGTCACTTCAATTTTTCTATTCTAGACCAATCAAGTCTAGCTGCAGAACTCTCTCTTCCATTGCTTTCTGAACTGTGCAGTCTTATTTGTTCTTCCCATCTCCCTTCATATGCTTACTTTTAACTACATTCACTGGAGCAGAGTCAATGCTCAGGCACAGTGTGGCTGCTTGGTCTTTCTTTGCACTTTCCTTGGCATCTCATTTACCATAAACGCTTCAGCTATAGTAGAGAATGTAATCAAATCTTGAAATATGACTTAGCATTCATCTTTGCTGAAACAAATTTGTGAAGACCAATTGTCTTAGTCGGGGTTTCTATTCCTGCACAAACATCATGACCAAGAAGCAAGTTGGGGAGGAAAGGGTTTATTCAGCTTACTTCCACATTGCTGTTCATTACCAAAGGAAGTCAGGACTGGAACTCAAGCAGGTCAGGAAGCAGGAGCTGATGCAGCAGAGGCCATGGAGGGATGTTACTGGCTTGCTTCCCTGGGCTTACTCAGCTTGCTTTCTTATAGAACCCAAGACTACCAGCCCAGGGATGGCACCACCCACAATGGGCCCTCCTACCCTTCATCACTAATTGAGACAATGCCTTACAAGTGGATTTCACAGAGGCATTTCTTCAAGGGAGGTCCTTTCTCTGATAACTCCAGCTTGTGTCAAGTTGACACACAAAACCAGCCAGTACACTGAACTGTGAACATTCTGAGCAGACGTTTTAAGAAGCCATATTAGACGCTTGAATAACTTCTGTGTGTTCTTATGAACTGGGAGAAGAGAAGGTGTTAATCACTCCCAAACAGCAAAGGCAAGTGAATGTCATGATGGATGTCATGCTTTATTTCTCATGATTAATTTGAATACAAACATCTCAAAATAGATAATACATTTTCCCACAAAAGACATAAAACATTTTTATTCTTTTAGATTCTCAGTCAAAACTTTTCATTATTTTGTCTGTCTAGCCAAATGTAACCTTTATCTCAAAAAAAAATTAAATTAAATACTACAAAACTGCCCCCCCCCCAGATTGAGCCCATCAATATTTCAACATGGATGGGGAGAGACTCATGAGGCCTCCTTCCTTCCTGAGGGATGGACTGTTGGCAGCCACTGGCTTCAGGGAAATGAGGTGTCATTTTCTCCAGTGGTATAACCACTGGTAAGTTGCCCTTGCTCTTAATAAATAATAGATAACCTTCTTCCCTTAGTCAAGAAACTCTAATTTAGTTGATTACCTACACAGAGATCTGAAAGCACAAGGGTCACTTGCTGGAAGAAGAGGGATTTCACTGGGAAATGGGGGGAAGCAGTAAGAATAATAAAAGGTTAAAATCAATTAAAATGTATTATTTGCATTATGAAGTTATCAAGGAATAATAAATACTCTGGGAGTCTGCAGTTAGAGTTACTTATGTACAAGGTTGGGATTCAACTCTTAGCTCCTTCCCTGCTCCTCCCCAAAATTCTCTGAATACCATTCTTTAGAATATATCTAGGGTACATCAAGAGTTAAAGTGATTTTATGTAAAAGTGATAGTTACCAAGTCACTGTTTGAACAACTGGTTCTCTTCATAAATTGTAAAAAATAGATTGTTTGATATTTTACATTATGTCTCTCAAGTATTTGTAAACTATCTATCCTCACTAGCTTCCAGTGAGCAATGGAGAAATTTAAGTTTTCATATTATGGTTTGCATATTGGGTCCCTAAGACTATAAATGGATCATTCAAAGACAAAACCAATTCATGGAATTCAAACTATAAAACTGTTTCCTTCTACCAAGCATTGATCCCATATGCCTCTTATTCACAGCAGAGGCAGGCAGATCTGGTCTACAGAGCAAGTTCCAATATAGACAAGGCTACCTAGAGAAACCCTGCCTTAAAAAACAAAACAAAACAAAACAAACAAACAACAAATAACAACCAAAACCCTGTGTCCTCTTATTTCTGAAGTAAAAGACTGAAAGGTACCATGTGTGATTTCCTAACTAGTCTTATCTAAGAAAAACCCTAATGCAACCCAGAGCACAGACCTTAAATTCTGTCCCATTCTATAAATAGGGAAAAATAAGAACTGGAGTTTTAGGAGTTGACCAAGTTCCTAGAGAAATAAAATCCACTATACAACCAAAGTCTTCGAGATGTAAAAGTCACAAATTGCCAGGCCTGGTGGCAGATTCCGGTATTTCCATCATTGGAGAGGCAGAGGCAAGAGGATTCTGAGTTTAAGGCAAGCCTGTGCTATGCAGAGTGTCTGTCTCAAACAAATGACAAGAGTCCATAGGACACCGCATTTAAACTCTGCATTACATTTGTACAGACAATGTGAATGCAGAGACCATCGTTGTATTTTATTTTTAGAAAGGCTGATACTGCACCTTTTTCATGCATTTGCCAGAATCAGAATATATTTTCTGGATCATGTTTCATCTCCAGTGTTAGAGTTGAATTTGCTCTCTAACAATTCACAGCACTAATTTCTATAGGGAAAAAAAAGCGATATGAAGTGAGCTATTTATTGAGGTCAATCACTTAACTTCTTGTACTATTTTGAGATAACTAGGCTAATAATGACTTTTTAAAGTGTGTCCTTTATCAGCTTCTTTTGTCCTTTTGTAGAAACAGTGTTGGTGATGCAGCAATGACATTTGTTCATAGGTCGATAAATGCCAAGAATTCAAGTATTATCTGAGATTTCCCTTACAGGAGTTTGCTACATATTTTCTTAGGAATTGTAGTGCTTGGAAAAATACATCATCATAATAAAGGGTCTCACATATGCATGACTGATACAAAATATATTTACAAAATCTGTTCATACCAGTTCCCAGATCTTGGCTGGCCTTCAGCTCAACTCTTTTCCAGTGTATCTTCAGACGTATTCAGTTGAGAACCTAGCTTCTGAATTTTTTAACAGCTGAGTAAAATACAATACAGAAACACACAAAAGTGTCAAGTAACACTGTTACACCATACCGAGAGTATTTTTAAAGGCATATTTTCCTCTTATCTCACAACAATCACACAAAAAACAGACCTAGAGGTTAAGTACAGCAGTGATTAGCCAGTTCACAGCCAACATTTTTTTT
>NW_022196912.1:55592671-55609851 GCF_008632895.1 Mastomys coucha
TGCCTCCCAAGTGCTGGGATAAAAGGCGTGTGCCACCACCGCCCGGCCAACAGTCAACATTTTCACATGTGAGTAAATATATATTTGATAATGATGTATATTTATCCTGCATATCATCTAAGAATAGAAATATAAATGCATATATAACTTCGGCGTGGTAAAAAGGCAAAGTCAGGTCCAAATTCACATCATAACTCTGCTAACCTGGCTAGGATTGACCTCAAGTGCACTAGGAAATTTTCTAGAAGGATTAAATATATAAATAAATATTTCTTAGAAAAAAATGAAAAAGTTCTAATTTGTAGAAAAATGACATTTTTGTATTGTTGAATTTGTTGTTTGATTATATTTCTTTTTTTATTATATTTCAAATAAAGGCGGCAATGCATGTATATTAGAATGGGAATTTCTGGCTTTTTAAATGACTTATTCATTCCAAGTCACCCTGGTCTACAAAGTGAGTTCTAGGACAGCCAAGGCTACACAAAGAAACTCTGTATTGAAAAACAAGCACGCAAAACCAAACCTCAACATGAATCAAAAAATGGAGTTCAATATTTGAAGCAAACTGGAAAGATGAAAAAGTGGGTGCCTCATGTGCTAATGAAAGGATTTTTAAAATCACTCTTCTGAATTACTATCCTCTCCTACTCTACACAACAAAAACTGAATCATTTCTTTTTAAAGCTTTTTATTGATTGTGAATTTCACATCCTGCACCCCGGTCCCATTCATCTCCCCATCCCTTCCTTCATATCTGCCCTCTGCCCACGCAAACCCTCCCCAAAAAGAAAGTAGAAAAAAGTTTTAAAAAGAATTAAAACAAAGCAAACACCGTATCATAGTAGAAGCCTTAGTGTGTCACAGTGTCTCCCATAGTACACCCTTTTGTCCACACACCTTTACTTGCAGATGTTCATCGCAATGAGTCTTTAGTCTGTTTTCTGGCTTCTGCCACCCTATCAATACTGGATCTTCATTGAGATGCCTCTCCAATATCCTGTTGGTGCCCTGAGCCAGGAAGATCCTGCAGCTTTGAATTTGCAGGACCAGCCCCTTCATGAGCCCCAGCAGTTCATAGATGGGGTACATGTTGGGGTGGGCCAACCCAAAGCCCTGGATCTGGGCCTGGGTGGTAGCTAAGTTGGTCAGCTCATCAGTTCTCCTGCATCCTTACCACTAGGGTGAGCTCTCCAGCACTGCCTCACCCAATGCCCCACCCAATGCCCCACCCAATGCCTCAGCCAGCAAGGGGCAGGGTGGGTTCTGCCAATCTCATGTCCTTGGGGCCAGCTCACCCATGCCTTTGTCACCAGGGCCATCTCTACCCTGTTCCCTAGACAAAGCGCAGGACCCATCTCCCAAGTGCTGCAGCCAGTGAGGGGCAAAGGCAGCTCTTTCTGCTCTCCTTACTCTGAGTCCAGCTCTCATCCACCCCAGACAGGGAGAGGGGAAGGAGGGGAGGGCATCTATCCCTGGAATCATTTCTTGATTGTGATTTGCCACAAAATCTCAATTACTTATCGACCAAGAAGGCCTTCCCAGAACCAAACTAGCACACAAAACACTGGTAATCGTCACTGCTGGGTGGCCTGCAGCAAGTCTGAAATGCTACAGATTTCTGAATCCCAGTGAAATTACTATATCTGGGAATCTTATAAGCAACCTGATGAGATACATTGAGAACTATAGTACTTGTACAACATTGATGAACAGAAAGTGCCCACTAGATACGACCATACCTGACCACACATTGAACAACCAACACTTCCAAAGCTGGATGAACTGATAGGGCTACTCAGTTTTGCCTCGTTCTCCAGAGTGGACTAACCTGCCGCAATCTTCCACCACTTCTTCAAGGACCTTAGCAATCTTCTGCAGGAATAGCTTTTCCACAACCAGAAGATTGCAGAAAATTCAAGAATTCTTCAAATCTTGAAGCATGGACTTTAAGCTAGAGTACTTAAAACAGACATACCTCATTGGCAAAGATGTGTTGATTTTAATGATTCCTTTTTTGAGTGATAACAGTGTAATTAGGCCTGATTTCAATGATTTAAAATCAATGGTCTAAAACTACAATTCCTTTTGCATGATGTCCATTTTATTTCCTACCATGTTTTCTATTTTATGTCTCCCACAGAACATATTCTATGTGTATTCTTCTATATGTTAAGTTTTTAATATATATCATGAAATTTCTATTTTTGTGAGCATAAATTATAGTAAGTGAGAACCCTGTACTCATCACTCTAGTTTCAAGCATAAAGAGAACATTTTTAGTTTCTTTCTGTCATTGTCACTCTGAGAAGAATGAGAAGAAAAAAACAACAGATTTTGACTTCTCTAACCTCCTTGGTTTCTATGTTGCTATGCTCATGATACTTCTTCATATGTTTCTCTAAGAGTACAGTCTTTCTCTCTTAGCTTTAACTTATGGCCATGATGCACCATTCAGACATTTGCCATATACTGGCAAAGTTTAAAATTTGGTATTCTGAAGCAAGATCCCAAATGTCCCTCCCAGCAATCCTTCCAATTAGAGAGTTACAGAACAGTGCCGATCACAGGAGGCCACTCTGGGAAGAGACCTCTTTACCTCATCTTAAAATTCTACAAGTCAACAAAATTCACAGTTTGTACTGATATTCCTACACCCCTTTCCTGGTAACTAACACCTTTCTTCTTTGAAAGTTTTTCCTGAAGCTTGTGTTGTTAAAATAAACGGCAAATGAGAGCCCACCTGGAAGGAGATGTGCAGTTAGAGATCTACAGCGAAGAGCAGCATCCTTTCAACACTTCTCTCCTTCTGCTGGACCACCCCTCTTCTCTGGCCTCCTGAAAAGGAAAGTAACCCAAGCTTATCCCAGGACACAGCTCAAGCTGCTTATTTATCCTGGAGGACTTGTTCAGTGTGAATCTGATTCATTTCCATAATCACTCTAATTTGATTTTTTTCACATTTGCTGATTACAATATAATAGTCCGTTGATGGGAATGACTGTAAGACCATCTGCTCACCATTCAAAAGCCAATATGTAGAAGACAAGAGTTGGTGGAGAGCAAATGAGGACTAGGCCTCTGTGAAAGGAGGGAGCAGCCATCATCCTCAAAAATGTGCAAAAATTCCAGCAATACTTATTTATTACATATACAATAATATAATAATAATTCCTGGGCTGAGGAACTAGCTCAGTGGGGTTAAGAGCACTGACTACTCTTCCAGAGGTCCTGAGTGCAATTCCTAGCAACCACATGGTGGCTCACGACCATCTGTAATGGGATTTGATGCCCCCCTTCAGGTGTGTCTGAACACAGCTACAGTGTACTCATATAAATAAAATAAATAAATCTTTAAATAATAATAATAATAATAATAATAATAATAATAATAATTCCTTCCACTGTATTTCTAAGAGAATGTGGGAGAGGGAGTAATATGGTCTTTCTTTTTTTTTTCTTTAAGTAAGACTGAAGGAAAGAGTCAATGAATAGCAGCAAATCTGTTGTACTGTGCTTTCAAAATGATACAGTTTATTTTCTCCCATTCTTGGAATACAGTCAGAGAGAAGGTAGAAGATCAGCTGGATTTTCAGTAGGGGGAAAGGGGTAATGAACTTTAACCTGAGCCCACAGCCACATTTTGAAAGAATTGCAGGAAACAGCTGCAGTCTAGGGTCTCAATAAAGGGATGCAGGGATTCCGTGTGACCTGGCATTCAGTGTCTCCAGTGGTCACTCGGCTCCCTTTGTTTCTCACGCATTTGCTGTGCTGGGAATGTTCCCTTAGCTTTTCAGATTTATCTAAGATCTGTCACTCCAACTTTGGGCGTCCACCTCCTATGGCAGCCTGAAGAGGTGACCCCCGAAGTGAGCCAGTTGTCTGCTGCGTCTTTCATGCTATAAATGAAGCGTCTATCTATAAGAAACTGGCTGTGGGGCTTAGGAACATTATGAATAATGCCTTCTCTGGCAAGTGGGAACTTCAGACTAACTTGCAAGGGGAATGGCCTTCCTTCTCTCTGGAACTCAGATCCTATACCAGTATTCACTGATTTAAAGGGGGTGGGAGTGGGGACTTAGATTTTGAACATAATTTCCAGATGGCCTAGAATAAAGCAGTATTTATAGCCATCACCTATCTCTGACACATCCAGCAAAATCACTTTGTTTCATATGAAGGACAATGAATAACATTTATTTTTTGTGTAGGTCTGAACTCCAGGTCAGTTCTTAAATTTAGTTTGTATCAGCAGATGTTTGTTTGTTTTTCTGAGACAGGATTTCTCTATGTAGCCCTTGCTGTCCTGGAACTCACTCTCTAGACCAGACTGGCCTCAAACTCAGAGATTTGCCTGCCTCAGCCCCTGAAGCACTGGGAATAAAAGCAAGCACTACCACCCATCAAGAAGACTTTCTTTTAAATCTGAATATTTTTTTCTGTTTACTTTAATCTAAAACTTGGATCCCAGAAAGGAAGAACACTAGAGATTACTTCTGCAGCCAGATCTCTGAACTGATCAGATCTCTGGATATTTAATAATAAAAATACGATCAACAAAATGTCTCCGTGGAAAAGACACTCACTGCCAGGCCTGAGTTTGATCCCAGAAGCTAAATGTGTGTCAGAGACCCTGAAAGCCTAGACACATTCTCAACAAGGTAAAGAATGAAACTCGGAGTCAATACCATCTTTGCAGGCACTGAGTCAGAAATTTCCAGAGTCTGAGCTCATGGTTTACTCTTCGTACACATTTAGGCATAGTAAAACTTTGGGAAGACCGCTCTCTCAGTTCCCTCAGGCACAGACACCCCTTGCCCAACTACAGGCCATGCTTGTCAGAAGACCAAGCAGGCTGCCCAGCTACAGACGTTCCCCACACTTTTGTTCCAAATAGACCTATCTTTCGTTGCCTCTTCCCCATTCCTTACTGTGTCCCAAACCCAATTCTGGCAGATATACTGTACCCAAACATAGGCCACACCTACCAGAAAACCAGGTAGGCTGCCCACCAATAGAACTCCTCTACTCTCTCAGTGGCCCCCTCCTCATTGCCGTATCCTAACCCCCAACTCAGTCAGAGACTCCCTCCTGGACCAGAAGCCATATCAGTCACCAAAACTCCAAGTAGGCCCACATCATGAGAGGAAACTCATGCCCAACACTGCCTGGATGGCCAGGAAGTGGAAGCTGGATAGCCAGAGACCTAAACTAGAACCAAACAGGACTGGGGAAAAAAAGAATCAATGAAATGATCTTTAATGATATTCTGCTATACTCATAGATCCCTGCCTAACCTAATAGTCATCAGAGAATCTTCTTCCAGCAGATTATAGGAGCAGATACAGAGACCTACAGACATACATTAGGTGGAGCTTGGGGGACCCCAATGAAGAAGGGGAGGAAGAATGTTAGGAGCCAGAGGGGCCAAGTACACCAAGAGAATACAACCCACAAAATCAACTAAGCAGGGCTCATACAGGCTCACAGAGACTGACACAGCAGCCACAGAGCCTCTGTGGTTCTGCACTAGGTCCTCTGCATATGTGTTGTGATTGTTTAGCTTGGAGTTTTAACAAGACTCTTAACAATGGAAGTTAGTGGGAGGGTCTCTGACTCTTTTGATCCCTCTTGGGTCCCTCTTCTTCCCCTTGGGTTGCTGAGTCCAGCCTTGATATGAGTGTTTGTGACTAGACTTATTGCATCTTTGTCATGCTGTGTTCAGTTAATATCCCTGGGAAGTTGCTCTTTTCTGAAGAGAAATGGAGCAACAGTGGATCTGGAAGAGAGGGGAGGTGAGGGTGTGGGAGACTGGGAGGAGAGGATGGAAGGGGAAAGTGCAGTTGGGATATAATGTATGAGAAAAGAATAAATTTAAAAAGAAGAGAAAAAAGCAGCTTGGGGAAAGAATTTCCATGGGACAATTATCACAACAAAGTTTTAGTCATAGCTACATAGAAACTCCCTAGCAAGGTAGCAATGCACCTGTGACCTTTACAGTAAGAAGGTATTCTTGAAGCCAACCTGGTCTACAACACGAGTTCCAGGACAGTCGAAGTTATAAAGAGAAACTCTGTCTCAAAAGTACTGACCCCCTCACCATACCCTAAAAACAGAATGACTTGTATTCACTGACAGAGCTCAGGCTAGGGGCTAAAAGAAGGATCCATGGAAAGCACAAGGACCGATTCTCTTGGAGGATAAAAGGCTCATGGGCTGCTTTCATAGGAGCGGATTCTATTTACTGGGAGACACAACTCTGGATTAGGGGCTAAACAATGTTCAGGATATTGAGGGAAGTCAGATGGAGGCAGGACTCTAAGGATCACCAGGTGTTTTGACCACTTTCACTCTGACATTCCAGGTGACCAGGCGTCATTCATTTCCTTCCTTTGAAAATAATAGGTCCATGTGATCCACATTCCTGGTTTTCCCAATGCTTACTCTAATCCGTGCCTTTGTACAAGGGTGGGATGGACAAACTGAGTTCACAGAGTTGTCTTCTGACTTCTACACATGTGCCTGGGCAAGTGCACGTGTGCACACAAAAACAACAACAATGAAGTTTAAAGGATAAAAGATGCAAAAAGAATTCAGCTCAGCTGAGAAAAAGAAGTATGGAATTTAGTCATGCTAACTTCACTTGTTTTTTTTTAGTTGTATTTTATTTTTATTAGATACTTTCTTTATTTACATGTCATATGATTTCTCCTTTCCCAGTTTCCCCACCAAAAAACAAACAAACAAACAAAAACAAGAACAAACCCCTGTTGCCTCCCCCCTCCCCATGCTTGCCATGCCACCCTCTCCTACTTATTGGCCCTGGCATTCCCCTACACTGGGGGCACAGAATCTTCACAGGGCCAACGGCCTTTCCTACCATTGATGATCGACTTTGCAATCCTCTACTATACACATGCTGCCAGAACAATCAGTCCCACCATGTATAGTCCTTGGTTGGTGGTTAAGTCCTTGGTTGGTGGTTAAGTCCCTGGGAGCTCTGAGGGTACTAGTTAGTTCATATTGTTGTTCATCCTAAGGGACTGCAAACCCTTCAGCTCCTTTGGTCCTTTCTCTAACTCCTTCCTTGGGGACCCTGTACTCAGTTCAATGGATGGCTGTGAGCCTCTATTGTATTAGTCAGGTACTGTCAGAGCCTCTCAGGATCATGTGTCAGCATCTATAGAAGTCAAGACTGTCAACCCAGGCAAAACTCAGTCTTCACTAGGCTTCCCTTCTGGGACACTTTACCACTAGTACTGATGTGAGTTCTTCCTCTGGCTTTTGGGGGGCATTTTTGTTCTTTCTACATACTTTCCACAAGTTATCCCTCAGAGCCTTCCAGATAATTTAAATGGTTTCCAAACAGTTTGAATTAAGCATCTCCAAGAGAGAAGAGTTTAATCTTCTCTAATTATCTGACCTGATTCTGAACTGTGAAAGTTAAATGATGCTAATTAGAAGGATGGGTTGGGAATGGAAGGGGCTGGAGCTTTGTTTCCCACACACCCTCCATTAGTCATTTTCCTATAAATACTTTCTCTTCCAAAAGGAATCCTCAAAGGTTGGGAAATTCTTGGTTTTTATCCTTCTCTGAGTAGTTAGCTTGATCCAACCAGACCTTTCCCATTTTGTATGATGCTCAATAAATAAGTAGAAAGGATATCAGTTCTTTACAGCATCAGGGCTGTTTCTTCAGTGTGTAGTTAAACAGCTTTATAGAGGAAATGTCATGAATGGATATGCTTATTTTCTGTTAGTTCACAACAAATCACTTGAAATCTCAACAGCTCAAAACAATGCACATTTATCACCTCAACCATTTTCTGAAGCTTGGGAATCAAAAAATGATGTACATGATGCTCCTGTCTGAAGGTCCATACAAGACTTCAGTCAAGCTACAGACTTTGAGATAAATCTTTCTCTTAAGTTTCCTCTGGAGCCATTTCCAGAATGGGCCACACATAGGGCTCTTGCCAGGCAACCTCACCTCCCCAGCTACCGACTGCTTGACATGAATGCTATTTCCCCATAGTAAGAGAACAAAGGTGACAATGTGGCTTACTGTCTAGCTCTGAAAGTTGCATGGCATCATTTTTGCATCTTTTCATCATTTCAAGAAAGTCAACCAGTCCAGAGCACACTGAGGGCAGAATGTAGGCTTCACCTTTGGAATTTGTGAGCATATTTTTAAATTCACCCAGAGTGGACTCAACATGTAAATCAATGTCTCAGCTGTTTCATACTCAATGTCTGAAATCCAGGTGCTGTGGGCATAGTCCAGTAGTAGAATGCTTGTCTAGCATGCATGAGGCCCTGAGTTCAATGCTCAAAACCATAAAGAAGGGAAGGGGAATAAAAGGAGGATGAAGTAGCAATATAGGGAATTGGCATCCCCTGATAACCCACCATTGACCAGAGTAAATGAACTGAGGAAGACATATAACAGTGACCTCTGCACACATACTCACATGCATGCATATATACACATACCCACCCAACACATACACAAACGTATACTCCCTGTGGAAGCTGTTGGGGAGAATCTGCAGTAGGTTTTCTTGTGCTTTAGTTCACTTTAGTTTGGTCTTTGCCAGCTTCTAGAAAGGACTTCTATTTCTTGGCATGTGGTGTTCCCTCCCAGCATCTTCAAAGCATCTTCTCTGTCATCTTCCTCTTTGTAAGAATCATGTGATTGTGTCAGATTCACGAAGATAACACCCCCTCTTTAAGAGCTGTAACTCAGTCCGCTGCAAGGCTCCCTTGATCATATTTACATGTCAAAGCAACACGTTCACAGATTCCAAGAGTCAGTATCTGGATCTATTTAAGGAAAGCCAGTTACTTTCAGAAGGACATTGGAGGTAACTTGTTGAGGGAACGATCCTGATATACCTTGTTAACACCAAAAGGGAAAAAAAATATTTATCTTAATTACTAATTGTTCATAACCAAAATAACTTATTTTATGTACTAAGATAGTATTTGACCATCTTTTCCCCAGTAAAATCCTATTGGCCTGTTAGACCATACCTGTTTGCACTATCTGATTGGATTTAAATTACTGAATTAACCAGAATTGAATATATAATACATATATATGTCATATACCTATGGCTCTGAAAAATGTTAGTTTCTTTCATTAGTGGCTCCAACTCACGTTTTTTTTTTAAAGATTTATTTTATTTTATGGGTATGAGTACACTGTAGCTGTACAGATGGCCATGAGCTATCATGTGTGTGGCTGCTGGGAATTGAACTCAGGACCTCTGCCGGCCCGCTCGCCCTGGCATAATTCACTGTAGTTGTCTTCAGAAGAGCTACCAGAAGAGGACATCAGATCTCATTACGGGTGGTTGTGAGCCACCATGTGGTTGCTGGGATCCCAACACAGGACTTTCGGAAGAGCAGTCAGGGCTCTTACCTGCTGAGCCATTTCGCCAGCCCCACAACCCCTCATTTTTATCTCCACCACCTACCTCAAAAGAATTGAGAAATATTTCTTTTAAAATTATGAGATCTACATAAGCAAGTCCCTTCTAAGACTGGAAAACAGAATGGTGGGTTTTAAGACCCGATGGCAGGCTGGGCAGTGGTGGTGTACACCTTTAATCCCAGCACTTGGGAGGCAGAGGCAGGTGGATTTCTGAGTTCAAGGCCAGCCTGGTCTACTGAGTTCTGGGACAGCCAGGGCTACACAGAGAAACCCTGTCTCGGAAAAAAAAAAAAAAAAAAAGACCCAATGGTGGTTTGGTCCTCCATATCCACCCCACAAATCTGTGGAGGTGTAAAGAACATGGCATAGGCAGTCCATGGAGGGGGCACCTGTCATGTCCAGAGAATTTCAAAATGAGTTGTGTTCTGTGAGAGACACATTTCTATGCATTGTTGGTAGGCACATGCTTTATTTTGAAAAGGTAAATATTGTTCTTGCTTCTAAAATAAACAATAGCACAACATATTTTTAGAAATGTAAATAAGCCTGAGTACAGAATGCTCCGAGTGGCCTGGTTCCTGTTTGTAACAACAAAACTCAAAATGATAACATGTCTGAAGAGAAAGAAGTATGTAAGTTAAATAAGCAACCTCAAGGTGTGTGTTATATAACACAATTTGAAAAGAGGTACCTGCCAATTTCATATATTAAATAAAATCAGAATCCATAAGTTCATTAGAATATTGAACAAATGGTTGTTAGGTATTAATTATGAACCAGGTTTTGTCTTTCTAAGTCATGAACTACATATATGAACTATTTGTATTAACTATATTACTTATTTTGATTTTTTTTGTTGTTGTTTTTGTTTTGAGACAGGGTTTCTCTGTATAGCCCTGGCCATCCTGGAACTCACTCTGTAGACCAGGCTGGCCTTGAACTCAGAAATCCGCCTGCCTCTGCCTCCCAAGTGCTGGGATTAAAGGTGTGTGCCACCACTGCCCAGCATATTACATTACTTATTAATAAGTAAATTGTAAAATATCAGGTAGTGATAATACAGGTAGTTCTAAAAGATCATGTCACCCATACAGGTAAGGAAAGATCAGAAGTTATAGAGGCATGGTTCTCAGTAAAACCGAATCTCAGAGCCATTCAAAAGATGTGTGTGAGACAGCCTGTAAGGTTTTGGGAAAGAGGGCCCAGGTGGTGGGGAAAGCAATGTCAAGATCTCCAGGCCAGTAACCTTGAGCTATTCAAAAGAACAAGAAATACAAGCTGATCCATCACCAAGTGGGGGTAAGTTCCACTCCATTAGGCAAGAGTTTGGCCTGCATGGACTTCTAAGTCATTGAAAACCCTTGGCTTTTGCCATGGGCTTTGAAAGGCATTGATTCTGGCACCAAAATGACTGGCACCAAAATTTACTTTCCAAATAGATTGAAATCTGCTCTTTGAGGACTAAAGGTGGGGGCGGGGGCGCATGTAGGTAAGAAGGCAGCCGATTACTAGGTAGCTTCTGCAATAGCCCAGGCCAGAAACAGCGATTACAGTAAAGAGTTGGCAACTGTGGAAGTCACAAAAAGCAGTTCTGCTTCAGGGCTGGAGAGATGGCTCACTGGTGAAGAGCACCAGTTGCTCTTCCAAGAGCCCAGGTTCAATTCCCAGCACTTACATGGCGGTTCACAAGTGTCTGAAGCTCCATTTACAGAGGATCCAACGACCTTTTTGGGCTTCTGCAGGCATTCAGCACTCACAAGGGACAGGGACATAACACACAGGCAAAACATCCGTGTGCATTAAACGATTTAAAATTTAATTGATCAGATAAAAAAATATCCATCTAGCCGGGCGGTGGTGGCACACGCCTTTGATCCCAGCACTTGGGAGGCAGAGGCAGGCAGATATTTGAGTTCAAGGCCAGTCTGGTCTACTGAGTGAGTTCCAGGAGAGTCAGGACTACACAGAGAAACCCTGTCTCAAAAAACAAGAAAAAGAAAAAAGAAAGAAAGAAAGAAAGAAAGAAAGAAAGAAAGAAAGAAAGAAAGGAAGGAAGGAAGGAAGGAAGGAAGGAAGGAAGGAAGAAAGAAAGAAGAGAAGAGAAGAAGAAAAGAAAAGAAAAGAAAAGAAAAGAAAAGAAAAGAAAAGAAAAAATAATAAATAAAATAAAAACAAACCAGGGAATTAGCAGAAATCAGAGTCCGGGTACCCTAAAAAAACAAACATCAGGTAGAGCTTTTGTTTTTCCTTTGTGGAAAGGCCTGGTAAACACAGCAAAAAGACCAGCTTAGTTAGGGAGAAGATAAGAAGGACTATCTTAGGTTTAACACTGGCAGCTTGGGTAAAAAGGACCCCTAGCCAGAATCACTAGTTTGAAGTATTCTTTTCTTGAAGGGAAATCATCATTAGTTAAAGATACAAAAACAACCTCTGGTCCCAAATAAAATTAAATTATGTTGAATATAATGCCTGATGATTATCATAAAAATCCCAGTTTGTGAAGTGCTAAGTTATCTTAGTTTTCTGAATACCTGGCTTTTCTGGGTAAGCTACCATGTAGGGCTTTAGCTTTCAAATGATTAAATTAATAAATATGTCTGAGCTTTAGTCCTCACTGTAACCATTGTAAAAATTATGATGGCCCACTAAAGTGCTCCCTCCCACTGCATTATAGTGCTGCTTTACAAAAAAATGACAGGTCCCAGCATCCACAGCAGGGGGTTCATTCCTTCAGGGAAACTGAGGCCTTCTTCTGGACTCCCAGGACACTGTACTTCACAAACACACACACACACACACACACACACACTTAAAAATAAAATAAGTCTTTAAAACACTTTAAATTTTAAGTAGTCTATAAGCCAATTGGAAGATATTCAAACAGTATTCATGGACTCCTTTTTGTTTTTCTAGAGCTAAATATTGAACTCAGGATCTAGTTAATATACTCCTCCACTAACCTATACTCCTTGCCATTTTCCCCTTTGAAACAGAAATAATATTTAATTAACAACAACCTGCTAATCTTTTTTTCCTTTGCTAAATTCAAAACTCTCTTTAAAAACCTGCCAAGAGCTGGCAGTTGCAGTGAATTTAAAAATGCATTTTTTTTTAATCTGTGTTTGTTTTAAAATATAATCACAGTAACTGCTTCAGAATTTACTGGACTTTCAAATGCTGGACTTTGAAAGGTTATTCAGACTTTAATAGCTTTCTGACTTCACCAGAATGAGCATTATAAACGCCCCCACACAATCTTGTAGAAGCCTAAATGTCTAGGAAGAGTTCAAGGAGGTTGGGTAAGTCAAATGCTTAATGTAACAGTAATTTTGAATAATTTTACATTGATGTATTCATTTGTATGCATTTCCTAATATTTTGCTAGATCTTGCATGCAAACAAATATCTCTTTTTCATAAAATACAAGGCTCTAACACAGGCATAGTGTGTTGACTTCCCTTGGCCTCAGAATGACTCCGCAGTGACAGCAGTATTTTTTAAGAGACTTTCTGGGTGTGGCAGGAAAGCCTGACAAACTTTGATAAAAAAAAAAAAGTTGTAAGCGAGGGATAAAACCATTTCTTTTTCATTCACTACTTTTATGGGTCTTTTTTTTTTTCCAAATGTGAACCCAAGTAGGATTACCATTTCTCTTGAAATTCAAAGTAGAAAATTAGAATTGCCAATATATTTGAATTCAGAATGCAACACAGGAAAGAAATAGGAAATAAAACAAAAAACAGTTATCCCATGTTACATGTGAACAACGCATGCTTCCTTCAGCAGTTGTCATGCAGACCACTGTCTTTTTCTCCTTCCCATGGGCCATATGCAGAAAAAAAATGGGGGTCATTCTTGTTTTCCTTTTCCCCTTGGGTTCCTGCTCCCCTATTTACTTACAGAAAGCATGGCCTGCCTTATTCAGGGTTTAGGGTGTTCCTGGACTGCCCCACGCCCTCCTGCTTCATAGTTCATGTTCAGATGAAATTATCGAACCGAATTTTCTTGAGTGACAGACAGAATACCCACACCAACACCAATCAGCATGTGTATGATACATGCCAGCTCTGGGTCAGCCTGACTCCTTCCATGAAGCCTTCCTCTGCTCTTAACTCTAGTCGACAACAGACTCTACCTTCCTGTGAACGCTGTAGTCAGCCATGACTTCAAAGAAAGAAGAAAGCTGAACAGAGTGGTGGTAGAGAATTTGCAGTTCCTCAAAAGGGAGATAGCAGCATATGCCACAACAGAGACATCCTGAAAGGCTGCGTGGATCCGGATTTCCCAGCCTTATGCTAGGGGTACCATGGTGGGGGATCACAGGCCACTTTACTAATCTCTCCTATTTACCTGGAGGGATATGAGCCCTTCTAAACTCTCACCAGAAAAGCCAAAAACAAACAACAAACAAACAAAAAACCTAAATGGTTTTTTAGTTCCTGGAACATTGACAAGTAGTAATGTATGCATTTATGGGATCCAACCTGAGATGTGTATACGATCTGAAATAAGTGAACGGGTCTCATGAGCACATCCATCCCCTCCAATGCTCACAATTCTTTGCTGCTGTTTCAGTGAAACGTTGGATATTTTCACCACTCACCCTACCAACCCATCAGCCTTGGCTTTTGTGAAAAAAGCAAAGTAAGGAAAACGGTTGTTTGTTTCTGGCTGACTTATTTCACTTAGCATGATGTCCTCTGAGTTTTTAAGTTTTTGCAAATGTTGGAACCTTCCTCCTTTGTGAGGCTGAGTAGTGCTCTATAATACATGTATTAGTTGTCTGCTGGTGGACAATTAATTTCAATACAGCTTTGGCCAGCAATGTCCTCTATGACTAGATTAAGATAATTATCTTAACAATAGGCATTTAGTGGAAAGAAGATAGATGGTGGATAGACATTCTAGACCTATCTATTAGAATTCATGCAACCTTAAACATACAAATTTATGCTGTTACAGCTTGGGAGGAAGAAGGTTGATGGTTGTTACATGATAGGAATGGGTAGGTCTCACCTACACCTATGTTTATTCTTTTGTAAGATGGAAATGGCAAGTGGAGGGGGAGTCTAAGGTGCTGAGAGAGCTGTGCTGGGGTGAGGTTCTGAATAGAAAGCCCTACAAAAAGGGAAGGATGTGTTCACCAAGTGGCTGGTTCCTTCCCCTTCTCTCTGAGAAGTCACCATCACTACAACAATCCTCAAACCAAGGTCCCTACGCTTCCAGAGTGGACACTGGGGACTGAGGGAGATATTAAGAGGAGTAATGGAAAGACCATATGCTGAAGTACTGGGTCAAGGGAAAACCTTTCCATGAGTTTATTAGGGTTTTTTTTTTTTTTAATTAAAAGTCCCTAAGGAGGTAATATTCTGTATTTATTAGACTACAATCCCCTTCACATTTGTTAAGAGTCAGAGAACACCACTGAGAGACAAGAATTCTCAGACCCAAGGCAGACAGCAATTGACTTTGTAATACAATAAAATGCTAAGCCTTACATTTCCCATAGTGATATGATTAGGTTAGTCTTTATAAGCCTAGCTGGATACTGGAAAGTCTTTTTGGAAATAAACAAGAAAAGAAAGAAAGGAAGGAAGGAAGAAAGCAAGCAAGCTCTATTTTCAGCCTGTTCTGCCCTGCTGCTGTATTATCCCAAATTGGCCACAGTTTTATTTGAAGCATCCTAAAATGGAAAAAAAAAAAAAAAAAGGATAACAACAATAATAATAATCTCCTAAAATGCATTTTAAAAAAACCCACACTGCAAAATTGGATCTATTTCTAATGTGAATGTGAGAAGGACAGGCCTTGGCAGATACTCTGATATCGCACCTACTGCATTTGTAAAACAATCCCTCTACCCCATTCCTGGCCTCAACCTGCTATTGACCCAGCTCAGTCTTACACCCAAGCAAGGCCAGATGGGCTTCCTCCCCCAACACTCCCAGGCGGTACTGGCCAGGGCTGGGGCATTGTCTAGCTAATGGAATTCTGGAAAGAGGCCAGCACTACTATAGCCAGCCTGTGTGTGGTAGGGTTTTTGTTTTGTTTTGTTTTTAGTGATCACACACTTCAGTCTAAACTGAAGGTGGCATGGGGGTGGGGAAGAACGTAGAGGAGACTCGGGACAACAGCACATGGATGAACTTTTCAAGGGCATAAGAAATAAGCTCAGTCAACTGATGAGAAAAGAAAAATCATGCCAAAGATTTAATTTCATGTGAAATTAAATCTCATCAAAGAATGCAAAGATGGGAAACCCAGGATCAGAGGATCAGAGGCCTGTGCCCTGAGCAGACCTTGGGCGCAAATGCTGCAGCCAGTCCCACAACAACCCAGAGGAAGCTCCACTCCCAGGCACTCTGACACACCCAGAACCCTAAGGATCAGAGGTGAGGAAGACACATCTGTCACAACACCAGGAATAACTGGGACCATCAGGACTCAGGCACACAGGAACTCCACCAGATCAGTGGCACTGGTTCCTTTGGTCTGTCTAGGCTGGTGCCCTGAGTAGGCCTTGGGCACAAACTCTGCAGAGAGTCCCATAATGCCCAGAGGAAGCTGTACTCCCAGGCACTTTAATTAGTCCAGGATCACAGGATCCCAGAAACACAGAATCACAGAGACAATTTGAATCTGAGGAGTTCTGACATAACCAGGATCACAGGAAGGACATACCCCAGTCAGATTTAGGCAGGGCAGCTAGCACTAGAGATAACCAGATGGCCAGAGACAAGCATAAGAACATAAGCAACAGAAACCAAGGTTACTTGGCATCATCAGAACCCAATTCTCCCACCATAGCAAGTCCTAGATACACCATCACACTAGAAAAGAAATATTCAGATCTAAAATCACTTCTCATGATGATGATACAGGACTTTAAGAAGGACATAAATAACTCCCTCAAAGAAATACAAGAGAACACAGGTAAACAGCTAGAAGCCCTTAAATAGGAAACACAAAAATCCCTTAAAGAACTATAGGAAAACACAATCAAACAAGTGAAGGAAATGAACAAAACCATCCAGGATCTAAAAATGGAAATAGAAGTAATAAAGAAATCACAGAGGGAGACAACCATGGAGATGGAAAACCTAGGAAAGAAATCAGGAGTTGTAGTCGCAAGCATCACCAACAGAATACAAGAGATAGAAGAGAGAATCTCAGAGGTAGACGATACTATAGAAAACATTGACACAACAGTCAAAGAAAATGCAAAAAGCAAAAAGCTCCTAACCCAAAACATCCAGGAAATCCAGAACGCAATGAGAAGACCAAATCTAAGGATAATAGGTATAGAAGAAGGTGAAGACTCCCAACGTGAGAGGCCAGTAAATATCTTCAACAAAATTATAGAAGAAAACTTCCCTATCCTAAAGACAGTGATGCCCATGAACATACAAGAAGCCTACAGAAATCAAAATAGCCTGGACCAGAAAAGAAAGTTCTCCTGTCACATAATAATAAAAACACTAAATGCACTAAACAAAGAAAGAATTTTAAAAGCAGTAAGGGAAAAAGGTTAAGTAACATATAAAGGCAGGCCTATCAGAATTATACCAAACTTCTCACCAGTCTCTGGTGAGAGAGCTAGAAGATCCTGGGCAGATGTCATACAGACCATAAGAGAACATAAATGCCAGCCCAGGTTACTATACCCAGCAAAACCATACCATATATGGAGAAAACAAGATATTTCATGACAAAACAAAATTTACACAATATCTTTCCACAAATC
>NW_022196912.1:55609945-55628650 GCF_008632895.1 Mastomys coucha
CATAAGGAGCAAAACTACACCCTAGAAGAAGCAAGAAAGTAACCTTTCAACAAACCCACACAAACATAGTTCCACCTCTAACAACAAAAATAACAGGAAGTAACAATTACTTTTTCTTAAAATCTGTTAATATGAAAATTACCAACTTATCCTAGTCGATTCAAGTTCAAAAGTATGAGGAATTAGAAATTTGTTGGCTATCATCTGGTGTTCTCTCTAATTTGGTAATTGGAGAAATAGGTCCAATATTGTACAATCCATATACACTTTCTGCTTGCTTGTACCTGACAGTGTCTTGCCGGGTACCACATAACGGTCTTGAAACCATGCTTCTCCTACCTCAGCCTTTCTATTAGTAGGACTGTTTATTTCATGTTTTTACACTATACTATAGTTTTCAGAACAGCTTACATATTTCAAAATCATTTATACAGCCAAAAGAAACATAAACAATTAACTTGGGAGGTAGCTTATAAAAGAACAACAAAGACTGAGACTGAATGCTTTGCTTGATGTTTGTAACTACTGTATCAATTTTGAAGAAGAAAACTTTATAAACCCTTTCTCTGACATCACAGCCAATGAATCAAATTCTTACCTTCACCTAATGTCTGTGCCACCCTCTAAGTAGAACCATTGTTCATTGAGACAGTTGGTGAATGACTACATGGATAGACCATCTTAATACACACACCATTTCTTAAATGAATGTAACCTGTTCTCTGTGGGCTGAGAATGAAGACAATCACTCAAGTCAAATAGCTTTGACCATAGCAGGAAATCTGTATCCAAAAATTGTGCCTACAATTCATTCCTTTGTGCAACAGAACTGTCAACTCTTAGGTTAGTTATGATGGAGGTATTACAATGAACTCCAATGTCTAAAAATTGTTCTTATTTTGGGCTTGTACCACAGTAAGAGCCAAGATTTTAAACTCTACTAAAAACAAAACAAACTAACAAACAAACAAAAGACTTTATCTATTTATGTTCATTTAAAAAAAAACTAGTAGTGATGTATTATTTTAAATTATATAGCTAATATGTTTGGAGTTATTTAAAATTTATGAGAAAAACGTATGTATTTTCAGTATTGAAGCAGACAAGCATCTGTGTAAGACTGTTTATTTGATTGTTTTATATCAAACAACTTTTATATTACTCATTTTTAATGTTACAGTATTTTATAAATTTTAAAGAATATGACAAAATTTTAAAAAGGTATTGCAGATATTGAAGGGGGGTCTCTGGGAGGAGTTGGGGTACAAAATGGAAAGAAAAACATGATGTAATTCTATTTACTTAAAATGTTTTTAAATGTTAACAAATTCAGATAAACTGAAATTATGTATCTTTTCTCATCATAATGCAATAAAACTTAAATCAATTAAGAAAAAAAGAATGCAAAGATGGAAAAAGCCTAAAATCCTACCTACCAAAGATGTGTCAACAAGCAAGGCTCGGGGTTCAGGGATATGCAGTCTTGGTAAACTGCTTTGAAGGGCAAAGGGCTGGCTGTCAGGAAATGAGCTTTAAGCAGAGGAAATGGAGCGGTCTAGTCAGAGGACTTACTGGGCTGTTTTTACCAGTGGGAGCTTTTGATTTACTTTTGATGCCTTGTCTTTTTCACAAGTACAAAAAAAGAAAAACCGGTGTAAAAAGTTAACATCTGGGGCAGCCCCACCCCCCATGGCCCTCTTACAGAAAGCTGTCTTCTTGCAGTCCAGTCCTTGATCCCGCCCAAACTGCTGGGTGAAAAGGGCAAGGGGGGGGATTAAGAAGTTGAGCAATGGAGCTTTTCCTCTGGCTACTAAGTTGGCATTGAAATATTCCACATTAAGTCATCTGCTGGAATTCTCACAAAGCAAGCCAAAAGCACAGTGTTGTGTGCCAGGGGTGTGCTGAGTCCTCATTGTCACCCTATGTTTATGTTTATACACAGTCTATTGAAAAGTTTGCTTCCAGCATCTGTACAGGTCTCATAAGATGCTAATGACAATTGTTGTCCCTAAATCCTCACTCGTCAGAAAGTCTAAAATGTTCGTAGGAAATAAGTCTTCAAAGATCAAAGAGTATACCAGACTCTTTTCAAGAAGCTCAGACTCAAGATGAATGCCAGCTCTGGGTGGGGGGAAAGAAGCTCAAACTCAAGATGTTGTGATGAATGCCAGCTCTTTGGCCTGTGTTTTTCTTTAGCGGGGGTGGCAGCAGAAGCCTATGAAAAGCACCTTTATAATGGTACTTCTAAAAAACAAAAACAAAAACAAAACCTCCTTAAATCCAATTCTGTGGGCTACAGCACTAGGCAAGCTGGGCTGGTAGTGTACAACAAAGGACCTGATCAGTGAGACCTCGAAGTTCCTGCACTAGCTATACAGAAGTAAATAAAAGAAGGAAATGAGACATAAGTAATGTTAATCCCAAACATTTGAGGAGAAAGACTACACACCCGAATCACCAAGGCCAAATTAAGTAAAGCAAGCCTTTTCACTCCTGGGCGTGGGCTACCTCCCACTAAGCCAAGAGGTTAACATTGGACATGAGGAATACAAGGATTTTACAACTTAGGGGTAGGGAGTTTCCAAATGGCTGCAAAATAGGAAAGGGAAAAGAAGCAGAGCGTGACAAAGTGGTAGTGACCCAGCAGTCAAAACTACTCTATGAAACAAAGGTAAGGTTCCATGATGACAACTTTCTGAAAGGAAGACATGGAACAGGCAGTTAGAATCATCTGTAGTTAAGGTTATAAGTGGGACACAGGTCCAATCCTTGAGAAACCGATTTAATCACAAACAGGAAGGGGCCTCGTTTGTCTCTACTATAAGGTGGCTTCAAGCCCAAGATGGAGGCAGGGTAGTTCTTCAATAAGATGCACAATGATATAAATTATGTCTTAGTTAGGGTTTTACTGTGGTGAACAGACACCATGACCAAGGCAATTCTTATAAGGACAGCATTTAATTGCAGCTGGCTTATAGGTTCAGAGGTTTAGCCTATTATCATCAAGGCCAGAGCATGGCAGCATCCAGGTAGGCATGGTACAGGTGGAGCTGAGAGTTCTACATCTCCTTTTGAAGGCTGCTAGAAGACTCACTTCCAGGCAACTGGAAAGAGTGTCTTAAAGCCCATGCCCATTAAACCCCACTTAAAGCATTCCACTGCTCTTCAAATCCAAAGCCCCCAAATCCACATTCTTCCAAACAAACTCATAGCCAGGCCTACCACAATAATATCCCAGTCCCTGGTAATACAACTTCTGCATTAGTCAGGGTTCTCTAGAACTACAGGACTTATGGAATGTCTCTATATTGTAAGGGAATTTATTGTGATGACTTACAGTCTATAGTCCAACTAACCCAATAATGAGCCTCTGTGGATGGGAAGCCCAAGCCCAAGAATCTAGTAGTTTCCCAGTTCCACGAGGCTAGTTATTCCAACTGGTCCTCTGTAGAAGTAGATTCTAACAAATGTGTTGGCAAGTTAAGTGCGAGCAGTTGGAGAAGAGCGAATCTTCCATCTTCCAATGACCTTACGTAGGCCTCCAGCAGAAGGTGTGGCCCAGATTAAAGGTGTGTACCACCACACCTGGATCTGGGACTTACTTTCCCAGGATGACCTTGATCTCCTTGCCTCAGTCTCCTGGGATTAAAGTCGTGTACTAACTTGCCTGGTCCTAAGCTTTTCATGGCCATTGTGCCTCAAGATCTCCATGTCAAGATACAGGTCAGAAACTTGTGTCTTCCAATCTCAAGATCTGGGTCACAGGTGTGCCCTCCAATTCTGGATTATAGTTCATTCCAGATATAGCCAAGTTGACAACCAGGAATAGCCACTGCACTATGCTCAGAGGGAACTGCTCCAACAGTGGGAAAACCCATGAATAGAGTTGATGTGATACCACTTTCCAACATTCAGTGCCAAGGCAAAGCTTCGCTCCAGGCCCCAGGCTCAGCCCTGTACCTGGGCTTCATGTTCCCTGCTCTTGAGATGCACAGACTTAGCCATTCTCAGGCAATCCCAGTGACTTCAAGAGAACATCATCTGTCCTGGATCTCCTCTCCCCAGGGCTCTAAGTCAAAACCAGGTCTCATTAACACCTTAAAGCCCACTTTACTTACCCTTCCTTTTCCATTCATTCTTTTCTACTCCATCATACATTAAAATATATATTCACTCATAGCCAGGGTAGTGGTGGTACATGCCTTTAATCCCAGCACTCAGGTGACCGAGGATCACTGGGTTTTAGGCCAGCCTAGTCTACAGAGCAAGTTCCAGGACAGCCAGGGCTACACAGGGAAACTCTATCTTTAAAAAAAAAAAAAAATCCATCCATTCAGGAAAACTAGTCTCAACTTATTGTTCCAAGAAAAGCCATGGACTAAATGGCTTATGTTCCCTAGAAGCTAAAAAGTGGCAAGAAGTGTTAACGCTTCCAAGCAAGTTAAATAACATGAGCTGTCTTCAAAAACATTAAAGGAACATAGTTTTTATTCATGGAATTTCTGGGTAGAATTTTTTAAATGACAAGGCTATCCCTTGTTTTTATTCCCTATTCAATACTTTTGTTTTCTTTTTTTCTTATTTAGAGACAGGATTTCATTGTGTAACCTGGCTATTGTGGAATTTACTATAAACCAGGCTGGCTTCAAACTCACAGTGATCTGCTTGTCTTTGTTCCCTAGGTACTAGGATTAAAGGCCTGTGCTACCACCATACCCTGCAAATTTTATTGAAATTCACTTATTTTTTTCAGAATGTTTTAAGGTGTGTGTATGTGTGTGTGTGTGTGTGTGTGAGAGAGAGAGAGAGAGAGAGAGACAGAGAGAGAGAGAGAGAGAGAGAGAGAGAGAGAGAGAGAGAGAGAGAGAGAGAGAGAGAGAGAGAGAGAGAGAGAGAGAGAGAGAGAGAGAGAGAGAGAGAGAGAGGGAGAGGGAGAGGGAGAGGGAGAGGGAGAGGGACAGAAAGAGAGTAGAGGGAAGTGCCTGAGGAAGCCAGAAGAAGAGGATATTGGATCCCCTGGAGCTGGAGTTAAAAGCAGTTGTAAGCAATCCAAAGATGATGGGCATCCTAGAAGGGAGGAGGGGAGCAGAGAAAGAGGGAGAAGGAGAAAAATGATAAATGCAACTAGAGATGATTATATTAAGCTAATTAATCTCTTCTTATAAAAAGCTGTTTCTAGCTCAGAAAAGATCATTTCCAACAGAAACATTTATTTAATAGATACAATATCTTCAAGGAAGATTACCTCCGTCAAAGGTAGAAGGAGGTATAAAGTAGTTAGAAGAAAACAAAAAAACTAACCAAAGAGTATTAATGAGGCTACCTTCAGGTTTAAGAATACCGTAACAGATATGAAAAACAAGGAAAAATCATTTCTGAAATCAGTCACTTTTGACACAGAAATATATTGCTCCAGACATTTAAGCTAAATAGTGGGGTAGCAAAGAGTTAATAGCCCCAACAATCAAGAAGGGCTGCGTCTAGACACCAGACCCCACAATTTACTGTTCTGGGAAATCTGAGTACATTATTTAACCACTCTTACATGCAGTTTCTTCACTTAAAAATTACATAATTAACAGGTTAGGGATAGTTCATAGCATACATTAGACACTCAAGCAACAGCAATAGGTAGACGGCTGCTTCATATTTCCATCCTGTGCAAAGTGCTGCTAGAGAGATTCACAGAGAGTGTGAACTACGTTATTCCAGAGCTGTAGCTGTGTAGCTTAGGACACTGGAAGTAACTGGAACCTGCGGGCCTCAGGCTTACCTAATGGCTACTTAGCAGTTCTATCAGAACTGTGTTCCTCAGCCAGACACACTCCTGACCTGCCCTTATCTACAGCAACACTCCCTGATAGTGGAAGTGGAGACAGAAATGGGCTATTTTTAACCTCTAGCCTGGACCATAAACCTTGCATGCTGTAGTGGTCTCTTATAATCCAAGCCACTGTTGAGGGCATAACTAATTAAGAAGAGGGGCCTTGGGAGTTCCCCTCCAATTTGTTCTAGAATTGGGAGTGAGGGGACAACAGTGTGTGTGTGTGTGTGTGTGTGTGTGTGTGTGTGTGTGTGTGTGTGTGTGTGGTGGCAGGAGGGATTGGGGGGCTACAGAGAAAAAGAAAGTGTGACATAAGCAGTAAGAATGATGAGGGTGTGGCTACAGACAGTCTGTAACCTGACTACAAGTCAGAAAGAAAGTGTTCAAGATTGTCTTCACATGTGAAAAACAAGTAAAACTCTTAAAAGGCTCCAATGCATGGTATCTAGAAATTTTTAAGGAAAGTTTTACAGACATAGACATTTCTCTGAAAGAAACCTTAGGATTTTCAGAATAATATGTGGTTATTTTTATGTAATGCTACTGCACATCTAATAGCCAAATACACGAATACGCTAAAGGAAATATGATTTTGGCTAAAGATCCAAGAGAGAAGAAATAGAGAAAGTGACCTCAAAGACACCTGCATTCCCAGGAGAGTGACATCCAAGCCAGCCTGGGCTACAGTGTGAGGCCTTGTAACAAAACACTAAAGCAAAGAGAAGAAAAGTAAGATAAAAGCAACAACCAAAGGATGAAACTATACTGATAAACACTATAAAAAGGAAAGCAAACAAGTCTATAAAGGGAGTGCCCTCTCCAGGAGACTTCTCCTGTTTTTCAGAACCTAAGAAGATTTGTTTTTAAATGGATTATTTACACAAAAGAGGGTAGAGGGACCTGGGGGGTAGCAGTGGCAGGGCTAGATACCAGACCCAACATTTTGTTTGTCTTTTTGAGACTGGGTCTCACTATGTAGCTCTGCTAGCTGAGAATTCCATATATATATATATATATATATATATATATATATATATATATATATATATATATATATATGTATATATATATATATATATATATACATATATATATATATATATATATATATATAATATCAGATAGCCCTGGACTCATAGAGAGTCTGCCTTCTGCCACTGCCTCCTAAGTGCTCTTACCAAAGGCTCGATGCCATCACATATGGCAAGAAAAAACTAAGTGTACATTTTTAGGTGAAAGAAAAAAAAAAAAGAAGGTAAATACATCCTTGTATTAGTCAGGGTTCTCTAGAGTCATGGAACTTATGGAATGTCCATATATATATATATATATATATATATATATATATATATATATATTTCAAATTGCAGATTTCAAATTATTGGAATGAATTACAGTCTGCAGTCTAACTAACCCAACAATGGGCAGCTGTGAATGAACCATCCAAGAATCTAGTAGTTGCTCAGTCCCATGAGGCTGAGTGTTTTAGGTGGTCTACTGTATAAGCTGGAATCCTGAAGAAGTAGGTTCCGACAGATGTGTTGGCAAGTAAGTGCAAGCAGGCAAAGAAGATGGAAGCCAACCTGGTCCACAGGAAAAATTTTAGGGCAGCCAAGGTTACAAAAGAAAAACCTTCAGGGGTTGGGGGGAAAGAGGAGAAAGGAGAGAGAGAAAGTTGAAAGATGGTTCCTGGAACTTCAGAGCTAGATAGGTTATCAAAGGCAATAAATCCTCTTGTATCTTTCTCTGTTCCTAGTTCATCCATAAATCCCTTTTACAGATTAATTTTGCTTTTGTTTTGTTTGTTTGTTTGGTTGGTTTTCTTCAAGACAGGGTTTCTCTGTGTAGCCCTGACTGTCCTGGAACTCACTCTGTAGACCAGGCTGACCTCGAACTCAGAAATCTGCCTGCCTCTGCCTCCTAAGTGCTGGGATTAAAGGCATGTGCCACCACTGCCCCACTTACAGATTAATTCTTTAATGAAGTTGGAGCCCTCAGGTCCCAATCACTTCTCAGAGGCCCTACCTCTGTTAGAAGGCCAAGCCTTCAACACAGGAGCTTTGGGAAGCATTCCAGATTCAAACTATAATACCATACAAAGTATAATGTTCTCAAGAGGTCAAAACCATGGAACAACCGTTTATAAAACTGTGAATGGGATGGCTGGGGTCAAAATTTGTGTAGTTTCTAAGTGTCCCACATAATAAGGGCTTTATAATATCTATATCCAGCAAAAAGAACCGACGCTAAAAGCAAGCAGAACAAGCAAGGACTTTGAACCCTAGCAATCAGATTTCAGAGGCAATACTTGATTGTGATCTCCTGTGGCTAGCAGAAGACCTGTGTCATGGTCTGAGTGTGAAATATCCCCTGTGGACTCATGCATTAAACACTTGGTCCCAGCCATTGCTTGATTTTATCTTGAGGTGGAAGAGAGTTTAAGAGGTGGGACCTCCATAGAAGAAATAGGTCATTTGGAGGGTGGAGTGTTCTTAAGGTTATATCTCTGCTTTTGTCTCTCTCTCTCCCTCCCACTGTCTATTCTGACCACCATGAAGTTAAGAATCTTCTCTGTCATGTTTTCCACTTCCACGATCATCTTTTATTTCAATTATTTTTTTGAGATTAATTATAATTATGCCATTTCCACCCTTCCCCTTCTCCCTCTAAATCTTTCCATACAGCACTCCTTGTTTTCAAATTCATGGTCTCTGTCTCTGTTTTCATTCATTGTTGCCACACACACATATATACATATATGTGCATATATGTGTATATATGTATGTATCCATGTACATACATATATATACATATATATATATGGAATATATATATGTATTTAGAAATATATATATGTATATTCCTAAATATAGTCTCTCAGACTGTTTAATATTACTCCTATGTGTGTTTTCAGGGATGACCAGTGTCGAATAACCAGTTGGTGTGCTTTTCCCTGGGAACAACTATTTCTCTCACTCTCAATATTCCTTAGTTGACTGTAGTTCTTTCTGTAAGATGAAGGCTGTGGGCTTACCCACATTCACTTTACCATGTCATTGCTGTTGTTGTTGCTGTTGAGATCATGCTTAGGCAATCATATTAATGAGATTTTTATGAGTATAGTTTCTGACATTGCAAGAAGATACAATCTCACAGCAAACTTCTTGATCCTCTGGCTCTTAGGATCTTTCTGACCCTCTTCTACAATGTTCCCTGAGCATTAGGTAGAGTAGAGATTTCCCTTGTGCCTGGGCTCCACAAATCCGCACTTTGATTGGTTGTGGTTTTCTATAAAATAGTCTGCATTTGTTGCAGACACAAAGCTGCAGTCAGCTCTAAGATGCAACAAGAGTAAGCTTCCGAAATACTTCGACGTCATTGCCCATTGGACTTCAAATTAGTTTTGCTCACTTAGAATTAGCTTTACTGTGCCTTCACAACCATGGGGTTGTGACCCATTGTTTAAAAAACAAAATTCTAAAGAACCTTGACTAATATAGAAAGTCAGATGCCTGTTAGGGGAATTCAAAAGACAGATAATTATGGCTGGGCCGGAAAGTGTGGCAGTGGGTTAGTGAGAAGCAGAAGCAGTCAAGAATGAGCACAGGAATTCCTGGGGAGAGTAGAGGAAGGGAGGAGAGAGGTCCGACTCTGCATTTCAGCATTTGATTAAGATGTGGCTTCCTTCGTGACACAAAACACTTAGCAGGGAAGTATAAAGGTTTACTTTTGGACATGTTGCCTGAGAAATTTCTAAAGGAAAAGGGGGGGGGCGGAGCTAAAAAATGTAACAAGAAAGAAAGAAATGGACGGAGGGAGACGGGGTGCATGGAGGGAAAATACAATCTTGAAAATATTTAGCAGTGGGTACTCCCCGAGGGACAGAACGGTACAAAAGTTCTAAAGCCACAGTTTTCAAATGTAGTGGTTGCAAGATTCCCACGAAGAAATTCTTACAAGTGCAGGTCTGTGACCCCCCTGCTCTCCTTGAAGTAACTAGTTATGCTTGTGCGTGTCTCTGGGGAAGTAAAAGAAGTGACTCTTTATAGTTTATGGTCTAGAGGCAGAGCGAATGATGGGGTTGGGGATAAAGCCAGTGGGAGCATTTGCCTAGCATGGTGAGGCCCTAGGTTGATCCCCAATAATAGGGAGATAAACTAAGAAGAGGCACAATGGGCTCTTTGAGTTTAAGTTCATGGAGGACACTAGGCTGCAGTAACGATGAGCAGCCAGGATGATAGGAGGAACTGACATATGAATTGTGACTGTAGGAGCAAAACAGAGTGCCTTAAGAAGAAGAAAGAATGTCAAACGCTGACACACGAGCAGCATTTTTTGTTCTCGGCCTAAAGATCCCAAGGAGCACATGATCCACCCACAGAGATGGGAAGAAAGCCAGATACGCCTGTCAAAGCAGGCACAGATTTCATATCATGTTTATTTTACTCTGATCAAAATGTATATAGACTCATATCTTCTTATGTTGAGCCAGAGAAAGTATTGTGGAGCAAACCTGCAATCTCAGCATTCTGGTAGCACAGGTAGGGAGACTGAAAAGTCCAAGGCCAGCCAAGGTTATACAATGAGGCCCTATCTGAAAAAGACAAACAGCAACAAGGACAACAACAACAACAAAACTACAAATACAAGGGACAAATGCTCTCTAGGGCATAGTTTTTTTTTAGGTTAAGATTAGTACTTCAGAGCATAGGACGAATATTAATTCAGTAAATGATGAGCATATCATTCAAATCCAAGTCTGGGTGACCCCAGTGAGTCAGCTACAGAGGTCACACTCTTCTTCGAATGACAGCCAAGTATTACATGTTTAGGAAACAAAGGAGGGGTGCATTCCTTGGAGAGGAGGAGGCAGAAGTGTTGGGAAAGGCCATACCCGAGCTAGACCTTGATCGAGAAGCACTTGCTCATTCACGTGGGGTGAACAGGGTATTTCCAGCAAAATAGTCTATGTGGCTAATGACAGGAAAAAAAAAAAAAAGGAAGGAAGGGAGGGAAGGAGGGAGAGAGGGAGAGAGGAAGGGAGAGAGAGAATAGAGAACTTTTGAAGCCCAGAGTTCCTGTGTGGGAGATAGAGAGTCTTGAAGAGGAAGATGGGAGACAGGACTCCATCCTGAAGTATATAGCCATTTTAAATACAGCACCTCCAGGGCAGCTTTTGTTAGGAAATCTGATAGCACTGTTGAGGAAGACATGGCACAAGGGGAAGAGAATGTTCTCAGGCAGGTCAAGCAAGAACCTAGTCAGAGAGATCAGGAAACCATAAAGTAATGCAAGCTGGCTGGTTTGCATCAGGCCTGGGAGGGAGGTGGCAGAAAGAACTACTTTCTGCATTGGGCAATGGGACAACAGGGGGGAAACAGTCAGAGGAAAGTGGACACAAATCCTGAAGGCTGATTGCCTGTGGAACTTACAGGAAGCTGTGTTGCAGAGATAGCTGGGGACTTGGGCCTGGCACTGTAATCAAGGGATTGGGCGATGGCTGAAAGAGTGCATGGTGGTGTCCGTTCTGGGAAGCGTTTACAGTTCTCATCTATTGGGAAGGTAGCCAAACTTCAGAGGTGCTCTTTCTCCCATTGTTTTCAACAGATAGCTTCTAAAACAAGGAGAGCCGCAGACCAGGAGCCCCTGTACGAGTTGTGCCCATATTCTTCATTTTCTACCAGAGATTTTTTTTTTCAGTTTATTTGAAACTGGAGGCAATCTCATTTATGATGATAGATTTTTATTTAAGGCATACAATATTTTACAAAGCATCTTTTAAGATACATTCTTCAGTTTTGATGTTTGTGACTATTTCCCATACCAATGGTTCGGTATTAATGTAGGCTTTAGATTGATTAGACAAAGGGAAAAAGTAAGGAAATTGAAGCCAAACTATCATCTTTCTGACTATGACAGTTTGAGGGTTGAAAACAATTTATCATGTAAAGAACTGCCTCTTCAAACAAACAAAAATTAATCCGTAAAGAACGACAAGAGCAAAGGTAGAGCCTTGGTGAAAAGGTGCTTCCCACGCACGCATGAGGTTCCAAGTTTGGATGCCTTCATAAAGCCAGGATGCTGACATACATCTGTATTCCCAACACCCCCTGGGGGGCACATGAGAAGCAGAAACTAGAGGATCCTGCAGCTCACTGCTCAGAGTAGAGACAAATGGATAAGCTTCAGATTGAGTGAGTCTGTCTCAAGAAAATGAGACGGAGAGTGATCAAGGGAGACATCTGATATCAACTGCTGGTCTCCACATGCTTGTGTGTGTGCACATGGGTGCACGTGGGTGGGTGGGTGGGTGTGTACAAACACACACACATGAATACACATATACACACAAACACATAAACACAAATATACACATAAATACACACATACAAATACACACACAAACATATACATACACACACAAATACACACATATAAAAACACACCCACAAACAAACACACAAATACACACATACCAATATACACACACTCACACACAAATGGCAAGAGCAATATTTAGTAGCAACTGGCCACCAAAACATTGCTATGACTTAGCTCCTAGCTGTGACAATATCACAGAAAAGGTTTCAGATACTTTATCATTGGTATGATATAAGTATAAAAGACTGAGGGAGGATGGAGATTGCATAATTTTCTTAGAAATGGTTCAAAAAGGGAGTTTCAAAAGCAAATATATAATTATTACATGGAAATAGCCACATTACTGGACAGGAAGTCTCATTCCAAGACAAAAAAAAATAGTTTTACTTTTGAACACCGTCTCATTGAGAGACTAATGTGTAAGAAAGTAGACTGAGTAAGTCTACATTACAGAGACAAAACTGTGGAGAAAGTGATCAAATCAGCTCACTCTTACAAAGCCAAACACGAAGTTAAATTAAGACTTTTTTACTTATAAGAAAAAAAATGAAGGGTGCTAAGTTTAATTACAAAGGGCGTAGGATGGAAGGGCAGAGATAGGGGTAGGCATTAGTAAGTAGTAAGCTACTAGCTAGAAGAACAAGAGATTATTTTCCCTTCTTGAAAGCCCACTGAGCTGTAACTCAAATCTCTGCGGAGATCCTGGAGTTGCCACATTACCCAGTTTGCCTCCCACCTAGTCCGGCAACAAGGGCTGCCTGCAAGCTGCCCACCTTCTTCTCACAGCTTCTCCTCCCTCAGCCAGTGTAGAAATGTAAAGAATAACTTGTGTCTTCCTTCTCCAGATTTTTATAAAGTGTACTTCAGCTTCTTAGCTCGGGAGGATATTTTCCCACCTGCTGCCTGGCTTTGTCACTGGGAGCGGAGGGCACCGAGAATCCGTTGTTTCTTTTTGGCTGGCATCTGTTTCGGCTCATTAGATCTGTTATTTCTGAAGTGGGCGTGATGGTTAATACCTGTAATCCCAGGATTCAAGAGGCCTTAGGGCATGAGGACTGCCTCAGTTTTAGCCAGGCTGAGCTACACACTGAGAGGGGAGAGAAAGAGAAACCAACCTTTTCATGACATAAAACTCCAAAAGGCCATAGCTGCCTAGAACAGTCTCCAAAGGCTGATTGATCATAACCGTGATGGTTGTAGAGGGGTCAGACTGTTGCAAGTCCACAGCCATATTACCTTGGGCTGTCTTGACATCTAAACAACCACTTAATACCCAGCTGTGCGTGGCATGCTGTCCTCGCGACTGGGAAGTGAACTCTTCTGCAGTGTATGAGCAGATCCCAGAGCAGATCTTCTATCAACTCCAAAGCGTCCTCAGAGAGCGCCTGAGGCCTACGGATCTTAGGGTTACCATCGCTGGGATGAAACGCCATGTCCAAAAGCAAGCTAGGGAGGGACAGGTTTGTTTGGCTTACACTTCCATATCACCGTTCACCATCGAAGGAAGTCAGGACAGGAACTCAAACCCAGGCTGGGACCTGGACGTATGAGCCGATGCCATGGAGAAGCGCTGCTCACTCGATTGTTTCCTGTGGCTTGCTCAGCTTGTTTCTTATAGAACCCAGGACCACCAGCTCAGGGATGGCACCACCCGCAATGGACTACTAGGCCCTTGCTCATCAATCAGTTATTAAGAAAATACTCTCCCCTCCAGGCTGTATACAACCCTATCTTTTTTTTTTTTTTTTTTAAGACAGGGTTTCTCTGTGTAGCCTTGGCTGTCCTGGAACTCACTCTGTAGACCAGGCTGGCCTCGAACTCAGAAATCCTCCTGCCTCTGCTTCCCAAGTGCTGGAATTAAAGGCGTGAGCCACCACCGCCTGGCTACAACCCTATCTTATGGTGGCATTTTTGTAGTTGCTATCCCCTCCTCTCCGATGACTTTAGTTTGTGTCAGGTTGACTTAAAACCAGCCAGCACACCTACCACAGAGGCTTGCTTTGCTGCAACCCGGCTCTCTGACGTACAAACCGATGTTTTTGAAAGCATTTTGATTTATGACTTTTTTCTGTTACTATAAAAACTTCACAAAATTGTTACCTCATTGGAACATGGTAATTGGAGCAACCAGAAATCTGTATTCCTGAGAGAATACAGATTGTATTTGGTTCCAGAATGAAGTGTCTCTTACTCCCTTTGAGTTGACAATTGTTATTTACTTCATCCCCTTTATTTCTGAGATTCTTTGGTCTCCAGACCAAAGTTCAAGGTTGAAAGGAATGATTTGCAGTGTTTATAAAGTTTTTTTAAATGAATATTTGTATTGATTTGGGCCTGAAAAAAGCTTCATCTAAAATAAAAACAAAGCTGTACGTATATATAAATTTTTAAAAATGTAAATGTTTGGATTTTATAATGAGAATAAAAGGGGCCTGGAGATGTAGCTCAATGGCTTCATGCATGATAATAACCCGATTTAGTCAGATTGCTCGAGGCTTGCAAACAATGGCCCCTAAAGTCACCTTGAAGGTGACCTTCCTAGACTCAAATGCCAGAGAGCTGCTGCCCTTTCCTGAAACTCAACATTAACTCTAAATTCCTTTTTCTTTTCTTTTTGAGACAGGGTTTCTCTGTGTAGCCTTGGCTGTCCTGGAACTCACTCTGTAGACCAGGCTGACCTTGAACTCAGAAATCCACCTTCCTCTGCCTCCCAAGTGCTGGGATTAAAGCCGTGTGCCACCACCGCTCTCCTTTTTCTTTTCATTTCAGCTAAGAGGCTTTGGAAACGCCACGTGTTCATCTTCCTTTATGAAGATGGTATGGCAGCAGGGTAGACAATAGAGCCGGGGCGGTGGTGGTGCACACCTTTAATCCCAGCACTTGGGAGGCAGAAGCAGGCGGATTTCTGAGTTCAAGGCCAGCCTGGTCTACAGAGCGAGTTTCAGGACAGCCAGGGCTACACAGAGAAACCCTGTCTCGAAAAACAAACAAACAAAAAAAAAGACAATAGAAAACAATCAAGATTAGCCTATGAGAGAAGCCTGTTGACAAAAACCCGGGGAGCCATTCCCTACTGAGCTTCATACAGCCAGTGGTGCGTGCCCAAGAGAAGCCTGAAATATACAGATGTGTGGAAGCTGGGTGTCATGAAGATGAGCTAGAGATGGACCTTCAGCTCATGGCCCAGTGCTTTTAGGGTACATGTGCTTCCTTCAGCTCATTAGCTTTAAGGCCAGAGAGGTATCTCAGCAGTTATAGTCTACCGTACTCTTGCAGAGGATCTAAGGGATTCCAGCACTCATGGGGGGGTGGGGAAGGGTAAGGGAATCATCATGACTGCCTGTGACTCTAGCTCCAGGGGAATCTGATACATTCTCCTGGACACTCAGGTGTGCTCATACTAATAGGCAGACATAAATATATACACGTAATTGAGCTGTTTTTACTGCCTTTACACTTTGGGAGGAGAGAGATCTCAGTTCATATCATTACCAGGGAAGTATCATATTGTACATTGCTGAGACTGGCTTTGAAGAGGATTTAGAATACTGTAAATAACCATTCCAAGCACAACAAATCAGGAAGTAATTGGCACTTAGGCCTCCCTTCCTTTAAACCGTTCTCATCCCTTTTCCATGGTATTCAAAATTCTAGACAGTCACCCTTCATGGTCCCTCACATTGCAGTGTCCGGAGGAGAAGAGGAATATAAGTCCAAATGACTGTGCTTACTCCCGGTCTAGGAAGCTAAAACTCTGGGTGCCAACTACAGCCCAGTCTCCAAATTCAGCTCTCCTTTCAGACACCAACTCTTTCCTTACAGCTGCCTGTGTAGAGCCATGGCCTTTTCCCCTTCAACACAGACTATGAGCCTTTTTAAAGGTGTAGTGTCACTAGTGTGGGAGTCTACCAGCAAGCAGTTGTAAAACTGCCTTATATGGGGACACTCACTGGGCCTAACACTTTAGATCACAGTAGACAAGCCTCCATGGGGTAGCTTTGAAATCCCAGGGCTGTGGTCAAAGTACAGACCTCCTGGAAGGACAAAGTGTTCTGTTTCTGTAGTACAAGGGTGTGGCGTTTGTAGCTAGTAAAATAATCTGAACACAAAGACCTCCCGGTCCTGCGAGGCTCACTGCTGGACTGACTCAGCGGAAAGCGGTGGGAAAGGAAAGTGGCTCTTAGATTTCGGAACCTCTAAAGCCTGCACCACCCCTCTCAGTTCCGTCCCAGCAGACAGGAAGGGACTCTCAGCCACGAACACGTACACACACTCACACACTCACACAGAACAGAAGATAAGATGAGGAACACGAGCCTCCTCTTCACCTCTAACTAGACTCCCACTTTATCTCCGAATCCTTTCTTTCCAGAATCCAATCTGTCACAGACTGGGGAAACGAAGCCTGCTGTTAATGATGTTCAACACCAGAGCCTCTGCTCTAAACAGGGCTGCAAAAGTCCATCATCCTCATTAACACAGGGTAGGTTTCTGAATATCACAAAAGAATCAGATGTTTAGGTTGCTGAGGTCCGATGGAAAGCTGGTGTTTTAGAAACAAAATAGTGTTTCGTTAGATATTTCATGTGTACAAATTAATTGGAGAATTAAAAAACTATCAGAAGTGACAACCACACCACCCAACACATTCTTCCACCACAATGTAGGCTTCTAAAAAGAGTACATTCTACAAACTGTTATTTTAAATACTCTGATTTCTGCAATTAAAAGCCTCAAAGGTATGAATTTTTCACAATTGTCCACAATGGTTATATATATAATTATATACATAATTGTATGTGTGAGGGGGTTACTGCCACTTCTGATAGCTTTTTAGTTCTCCAATTAATCTGTACACATGAAATGTCTAACAAGGCACTATTTTGTTTCTAAAACACTAGCCTTCCGTTGGATATTAGCAACCTAAACATCTGATTATTTCACTTAGATAACTTTCCCCAAAGAATGTGTAGAAACATTTTAACAAGGGAAAAAAACAAAAGATTCTATATAAATTTATGCTCTTTCACAAATCAGTGAGGTGTGGAATTCAAATCCCAAGGATTCATAGTCAGGATAAAAATCATTGACCAGAATCAATCAGAAACACTGTATTGATTGCATTTCTTCAAAATATCAGAAAGTCTCATGTTATAGGCACACTCCTTTGTTTTCACTGTGTGTCCTCATTGTACACAGCACTGTCACACAGGACACTTTCACACTGAGTGAACTTCTGCTCAGCCTGTTCAACACCATCCCTCTACTTTCCCCTCCTCCCTCTTCCTCCCTCCCCTTTCTATCCTCAACATTCCCCCTGGGCAGTTTTGCTTTCAGTTTCAAGTCATATGCACATCCATGGTTTTAAAATCTAGGCTCACAACTGAAAGTGCAATATTGGTCATTCTGAAACTAACTTAATACACTTATAATTATCTCTAGCTCCATCCATGCTCCACAAATACAATTTCATTCATTTTTATGGCTATAAACGTTTCCATTACATCTATATAGCATGTTTTCTTTATCCTTCTTCAGGACACATGGGTTGTTCCCATAATAGCTATGATGACCAGTGCTCTGGTTAAATACTGCTAAGCATGTATCTCTATGACTTGTCACCCTGGGGTCCTTAAGTAAACTCTAACGAGTGTTGTAGGTGACTCAGAGAGTAGACCCAATTTTAGTTTAGAACATTTCTTTTTTTGTTTGTTTGTCTGTTTTGATTTTTCGAGACAGGGTTTCTCTATGTAGCCCTGGCTATCCTGGAACTTACTCTGTAGACCAGGCTGGCCTCGAACTCAGAAATCCACCTACCTGCCTCTGCCTCCCAAGTGCTGGGATTAAAGGTGTTCGCCACCACCACCCAGCTAGAACATTTCTTAAACTAATGAATTTCATATAATAATACTATTTAGAAAAACAGTTCAAAAATGTGTAGATAGTTAAAAAACAAAGTTTTATTATGAGAGTCTTTTGGAAACAAAAGGCATGTAAAGTCAACCACAAGACAATCTAGTAAGTTGGCAGTAAGTAGTCCCTGTGAATAAAAACTACTATGTTCTTAGATGATTTTATGTAATCGTTGGAAATGCTTAAAATATACTTAGCAAGATTACTTTCCCAGAAGGATTCTGCTCAATTTGTTTCATTTTTAATAATTTCAAAGCATTTTTTTACAACTGTACCGCATGACACAATTCTCATTCTAAGGGGTCCCAAAGAAGCCAGGCATGGTAATTCAGGTGTTGAATCCCAGTACTTGGGAAGCATGGCAGAAGAACGGCCAAGAGTCTGAAGCCAGCCTGGGCTGTTATGAGAGTGTCAGGCTAGCCTGTGGGACAATTTCTTTTTCTGTTGCTTCCATGTCACAAAGTTGATGTGTCGTGGAAGAAAGGGCTTCTTTGAGGTCATGGCCCATCCTGAACTTGGAAGTGAAAGGCTGGAGAATCTTAGAATTTAAAATGAGGGCATTTAATACAAATGTATGGTGTACAACC
>NW_022196912.1:55629140-55632554 GCF_008632895.1 Mastomys coucha
GAGTCATTGGGTGGTCGCGTCATCCCGAGACTTGAGTAAGGATTTCCCCAGTTCTGGGGGTCTTTCAGGAAGCAACTGGTCACGCTGGATCCACAATTAAACACAGAGCAGTGAATGCTAGTGCCCAGCTTACCTTCTGCCTTTATACAGTCCAGGATCCTGTGGCAGTTAACATAGGTCTTCCTACATCAATCAACCACGTGGAAGCAATCTTCCACAGACATCCCAAGGCTTGTTTCAAAGTGACTCTACATTCTGTCAAGCTGACACCACCAACCATCAAAGAGACCTTGACTGAAAAATGTGTATGCACTTAAGAGCATGCAGGAGCACACACACAGTTCTGAAGGACATTCCTGGGAGCAGTAAAGAATGAGCTTTGCTGTCTACGATTAAATGATAATAGATCCCCACTGGAAGGCAAGGCATCTACTTTGTCTTTGAGAAACTATGGGTGGAGTGAGCTATTCTCAAGATCTTCAGTGACATCAGCAAATCCTCTGGTGGGCCTAGAACTAGAACATGTGCTCTAGGAAATTCTCTAAATTTCTTAAGTAACAGAAGCAAGCCTTCATGTGAGGTGGTTTAGATAAATGTATTTAAACTATGGGTAAAAGTAAAGACTCATATTTCTCATTTGTGATTCATTTATGTTTTTAAAAAATACAGCTTTAAGCCGGGCAGTGGTGGCGCATGTCTTTAATCCCAGCACTTTGGAGGCAGAGGCAGGTGGATTTCTGAGTTCGAGGCCAGCCTGGGCTACAAAGTAAGCTCCAGGACAGCCAGGGCTACACAGAGAAACCCTGTCTCAACCCCCCCCACAAAAAAAAAAAAACAAAACAGCTTTATTGAGATAGAGTTTCATTAAAATGTAATTCATATCACTTTTTTTTTTTTTCAAAACAGAGTCTCTCCATGTAGTCCTGGCTGTCCTAGAACTTGCTCTGTAGACCAGGCTGGCCTCTATAGATCCAACTGCCTCTGCCTCCTGAGTGTTGGAAATAAAGGTGTGTGCTATCATGTGCAGCTTTATATTGCTAACTTCAAGTGTCAAATTCATTGGGTTTTGGTATGAATGTGGTCGCTGAATTACCATTGTTCAACTTAGCGATAGTGGGAGCTGACCAGTGAGAGTCCTCAGAGAGTGAGTGCCCCTGCATAACCATTCTGTTTTCTATCTTTAAGTTATACAAGGTGTCTGATACTTTACAGTAAAATAGATTTTGGGTTAGATGGTGTCTCAACTACTAGAAGGCACTGTCAGTGTTCTGAGTCCCTTTACCATAGGCCAGGCTGAGCTACAGTGTCAATGGCCATCAGGGTGGATGAACTCAATATGCTGTGTGTGCTGGGTACTGAACCCAGGGCCTAGCACTTAAGTATATATAGTGTACTTTCTGCCTTGTGCCACATCTCTATCTCTCAGTGCATTTTCTGAGCCAGCCTAATAGGTCAGGAAAGGAAAGAAAAAAGAATGCTTTCATCGGGCGGTGGTGGCACACACCTTTAATCCCAGCACTTGGGAGGCAGAGGCAGGTGGATTTCTGAGTTCAAGGCCAGCCTGGTCTATAGTGTTCCAGGACAGCCAGAGCTACAAAGAGAAACCTTGTCTTGAAAAACCAAAAAAAAAAAAAAAAAAAAAAAAAAAAAAAAAGCTTTCTCTCTAAAAAGAAATCTGCAAAGTGCTTCTAAAGTTATTTTATCATGGAATTTTTCTCAATATTTACTTTTATTCATTTCTATTTTAGGCAAATATGACCTTCAAATTAGGCTTAATATCATAGGATAATAGTTGCTAAAAGAATATTACATATTTTTACATATATTTTATATGTAATAAAAATTTTAAAATATACTTGCATATTATAAATCTCATTGATGAGTGTCTTCAAACTTTTATCTGCACATTTTTAGGTATACTGGAAAAATTTTTTCATGTGTGTGTATGTGTATGTGCATGTGTTTGTGTATGCTACATGCATATGTATAAGTATGCATATGTGTTCATTCATGTATGTGCTCATGTGTGGAGGACAGAGATCAAAATCAAGTCCTCTGTTGTGGTCCACCTTATTTTTTTGAAACAGGGTCACTCACTGAACCTGGAGCTCACTGATTTGGCCAGATTGGATGACCAGCAAGTCCCTGAGATCCTCCTGGCTCTGCCTCACTAGCATTAGGATTTGCAGGAACATGCCACCATGTCCGTGTGTGTGTGTGTGTGTGTGTGTGTGTGTGTGTGTGTGTGTGTGTGTGTGTGTGTGTTAAAGTTTTAGAAGAAGGTATGTGGTGGAATGTTTGTTTGTGGTGTGTGCACATGTGTGCATACATACTCAAGTGTATATGGATGAAGACATCAGAAAATATGAGTGTCTTGTTCTCATCCTCTGACTTGAAACTCATGATCCACATACAGCAGCGATAGCTTCTATCACAAGACTGGGGCCCTGACATTCCACGTGGATGAAGGAGGTGCCTATATAAGGCATCTCCTCGAGATGTTACTAGCTATTGAGGAAGAGGACACTATGTCGATGATGCAGCCTAGAGACAGGAAGAAGACAAGGGAAATGAAGGGGTGGATGAGAGTAATGAAAGTGAGTATATGTGGAGAATCATGTATGAAACTGTCAAAAGTTAAAAAGTAAAAAAGGCCTCAGAATTCTCCAGCTGCTTCCAAGACCCTGGATTACAGGAATACACAAACACACCCAGCTACATACATATGAAATTCACATGGTTTTGCAGCTTTTCTTTGCAGATTTCCAGTTTTCATCAGTGTCTTAAAGATGGTCCTAGGTCAGTGTATATCAGATCTATTGTATTCTTCGTAACTCCTTCCCAGTATTGCATCATACAGACTTGCTACGCTTTAAACGCCTCCCAATTCACAAACGTTTAGGTCAATGCTAGCATTGTGCCAGCCACTGAGTGTTGCTAGGCTCATAGTCCCAGTGATAGCTTGTAGCTTGTTTCAGTTGTCAAAGTGGCTGAATTGAGGGATGCCCTGAGGATTGGTAAAGCACACATCTGGCTGTGTCTGTAAGGGTGTTACTACAGAAGTGTGGGTCAGCAAATCGAGTGAGCAACAATGCTGGCTAGAAGCCTGGGTGGGAAGAAAAGAGGAAGACCCCTTCATTCCCCTTCACTCCCTCAGCAGGTCTGGATTCCTCTGCAGTGGCCTGGGGATATCAGACCTATGACTAAAACTTTCTACTCGAGGGGCAGTGGTGGCACACACCTGTAATCCCAGCACTTGGGAGGTAGAGACAGGTAGATCTATGAGTTCGAGGCCAGCCTGGTCTAAAGAGTGAGTTCCAGGACAACCAGTGACACACAGAGAAACACACTCAAAACAACCACCACCAACACAACAAAAACAAAAAAAGAAACAAAAAACAAAAACAAAAACAA
>NW_022196912.1:55632610-55647539 GCF_008632895.1 Mastomys coucha
CCCCCCCCCCTTTTCAGACTCTAACTGGATGAGCCAATCCATTAAATCCCCTTTATACTTACCCTATTGTTTGTTTCCATGGAGACTCCTATACAGTTCCAAACCATGGTATTGTAAACTCACATAGGACATCACAGAATATTTCCAAACTTTAAATGAAATGTAGCAATAGAACAGTATGTGTGTATGTGTGTGTGTGTGTGTGTGTGTCACTGAGACAGTAAGTGTACTATGAACTAGAAACATTCAGGAATTAAAAAGAAATACTTTGAATCTTTCTTTAGGGTTGGTAATCAAACGCTAAGTTCTATGTGTATCACATTAGCTCTGTACCACTGAGCTTATTTTGTATACTTAGCCCTCATATGCTTTCTTTCTTACAAATTTTACAAATTTAGTCTCAGCAAATCACGTGGCCTCTTTAGCACTCATATTTACTGTTGCTATGACAATGCATCTCACAGAACTCCTCCTCTTCCAGCTTTTCTGCCTTAGACGGCTTGCTAGTTATTCTGATCTCAGATATAATATACATTGCTCTTGTTCTTGTTTTGAGACAAGGTCTTGTTATAGCTCAGGTTGGCCTGGAATTTACTATGCTGTCCCAGTCACTGTTCATCTTATCTCAAGCTTTCTAGATACTAGGACAACAGGTGTATCCCCCCATACCCACCTCATATATTTTTCACTTAAAAACATTTACTTCAGCTATTTCCTGACATAAAGAAATACTAAACACCTTTGATGTTTCTTGATTTATTATTATTATTGTTGTTGTTGTTGTTGTTGTTTGGTTTTTTTGAGACAGGGGTTCTGGCTGTCCTGGAACTCACTCTGTAGACCAGGCTGGCCTTGAACTCACAGTGTGTATCACCACTGCCCGGCTGTTTCTTGATTTTTTTGTTTCAAGAAGTCAAGTAAATGGATTTACTTACCAACATCCCTCAACCTTGTTTCTACTATGCAGTATTTATGCCAGTAAAGTTTAGCAATTATTAACATAATTTCAGTAGATAAGTTTGTGCAATTGCTGGGTTTCAAAATAAAAGTATGTTCTGGCACTTAATGTTATTGATTAAGAGATAGACCCACAAAGTGCCTCACTGGTAATAAAAATATACTGAGGGTTTAGAAGAAAGATACCAGCTCTCAGTCTTCCATGAAGTTTCATAGCTTTACTACATAGTCCCAAACATTTTAAAAACAATGACTCAATTGTCTGCCCAATAATTACAGAATCCATTAGTGAATAAACCTGAGGACAAAGGTCTCCTAAACCATGTTACAAGATATTCCTCTGTGGTTTCGGTGGTTTCTTAATTATGTCTTACACAAGAGTTGTGAGCGTTAAGAGGCGAGGCCACTGCCATCTTATTATTGCTGTCATTGCACTCAGAGACTTTCAATGCATGTTCATCAAATGACTAGGTTAGCCATTGAGTAGTCATGGTTTAAAGCACTTCTGGCCACTAGCCCTAATGTTTCTGTCGCTAAATATAAGTACCACTTACTGCCTATTTCCTGAGACCCTTAAAACAAACAGTATAATTTGACAGATATTATATTTGGTGAAATGATTTATAAAATATATCACTTTAAACATCTTGTCAGAATAATCCAGAAGATAGATCTCTGAGGACTGTCTCCTTTAGCATCTTCAAAACCAATTTTTCAAAAATTCTCATCTACTCATGTGTCAGTGATAGTTTGAGCTAGAATTGTGGATGAAACCATCTGAAAGAGAATAAAGGGTCTAAAACCTTTGAACAGGAGGTTTTAACTCCTGTCAGTGCCTTTTAGTTTTAAAGTGTTAGTGGAGATACATCTCAAACCAAAGTACTGAGAGGTAATTGTACTTTCTTAAGAATCCAGAGGAGTCGGGCAGTGGTGGCGCACACCTTTAATCCCAGTACTTGGGAGGCAGAGACAGGCAGATTTCTGAGTTCGAGGCCAGCCTGGTCTACAGAGTGAGTTCCAGGACAGCCAGGGCTATACAGAGAAACCCTGTCTCGAAAAACCAAGGAAAAAAAAAAAAATACAGAGGGCTGACAAGGGTGGGGTTTCTAAATAGCAAAGTGTTCAGCAGACATGAGACCTACAAGTCCCCAAAGTGCAAATAGCTTTTTATGTGGACACTTGAACATTTGAGTTGCTGTCAATTGCCTGTGAACTCTATGAATTCATAAAACATAAGGGAAGTGTCACTATGCCCTTCATGCAAACTCCGCCTTAAGCTGCAGCCACCTTTCAATAGGCCTGAGAGTCCTATAAGAAAAGACCCAGTATCCACATTTCTTATTCAACAAAGGGTTTCAGTGGGAACTAACAGAGGTGCCTAGCTTAAGGCATATCTTTAAAAATGTAAGGTTTACAATTAGGGGAGAGTGGTAAGTGCTTTAATATTTGAAGACTCATGACTATAATGAAGAAAGGTAGCTTATATGGATTATGTGTCAGATATCTATTGCCTTCTTTACAATCTCAAATGGAATGTGTATGTATTAAATTTGTCTTTTTTCAGAACTGAACAGCAAAAGTGTCGAGAGCCAAGGTTAAAAAAATGTGGCTTCCTGAGCTAGAATCTCAAACTAAGGTGATTTAGAGTGGCAGCTACATTGAGATTCATCAATGTGGAATTTATTTATTCTACTTACACTATGCAATGTGGGATCAGATTCTCCACGTGCCCTAACTTCCTTCCTTAGAGAAGCCATGAAGCAATAACTTGTGATTGAAGAGTGATAAACCCAGCCTACATTTTTGCATCACTGAGACACCTAATAAGCATACTTTAAATTAAAAACACTTTGCACAATGGAGAGTCCCTAACAAAAAGAGGGGTGTGTGTCTGAAATGAAATCATCCTCCTATTAAGTCCTTGATGTATACATAACTGACCTTATAAAGATTCTAGAATAATAGCATTACTTGGTAATATAGCCATTTTATAAAATTCATTGAAAACATACAACAAAACTTCACGCTCGCTGCACTTCCTGTACTTTAGTGACTACTGTCTCCAAAGGAGACTCCCTGTGCTGACCTTCCCCAGCCTTCTACAGGATGCAGCCAGCAGAAAAGCATCCAGAAAAGGCAGGATTTGGGAAGTCAAATAGAAATGAAGCCGTTAGTCGGTCACACTCGCCAGCTGCCTATGTCAAAGCATGTTTTCCTTGCTCCTGAAACTCTTCGTGTTTTCCTTTGACCCTTTCTATGTGGTTAGAGGAGTTAGTGTTATCTGTCTGTGTTATGATAGGTCTTTTTATAGACTACATCTCATGCCTCTTCATACATCTAATTTCTGTGAGTGTTTATGTATTATACATGAGTAAATAAAAAATGTTAGACTATAGATTCAAGATGTGAAAACAAAGGTAAACTTGCTTGAGCTTACAGTGGCAATACAGCTGTGCAGAGTTGAAAGCCAGCCTGGGCTGCAGGGATCCTGCCAAATGAATGAATGAATGAATGAATGAGTGAATGCTTGATTCCTAGAATCTTAGTTAGTTTGAATTTTTAATTTTTTTTTTTTTTTTGAGACAGGGTTTCTCTGTGTAGTCCTGGCTGTACTGAAACTAGAAATCACGTTGTAGACCAGGCTGTCCTTGAACTCATAAACCCGCCTGTCTCTGCCTCCCAAGGGCTGGGATTAAAGGTGTGAGCCACCACTGCTCCGCCCTTAGTTTTAGTTACTTTTCTTTTTTCAGAGGTGAGGACCGAACCCAAGGCCTTGAGCTTGCTAAGCAAGCACTCTACCACTGAGCTAAATCCCCAACCCTGAATCTTAGTTTTATAATACCTACCCATAGAAACACCTGTAAAAATCTATAAATTCTAACTCACATTTTAAACATTATATTCCTTCCATCTCCTTCCTATTTCTCTGTCCCTTATTATTTACTGAAAAGCAACGTACAGGTGAAGGCATATAGGAAGGCAGTCTGGCAAGCCTGAGAGATGACCACATGTAGGGGAACTGAGCAATTAAACAGCAGGGGCCATTATCTCCTTACTGTCAGGGCAGGAGAACATCAACAAAGAGGGACACTATAATAAGTCATGAAAAGAGGATATAGGAACCACAGGTCTAGATATGTACTCATGGTCATACATAAATGTACATAGTGATACACACATGAACATATAGAGAGACCATGTAGTAGAAGTAGTATGTGTATACATCTGTTTCTTCACTGAGAAATGCCCCGAAGCAGCACCATCCAGCACCCAGAAGCTGGTTTTTAATGCCACTCCCCTCAAAAAAACAACTTCTTAGAGAAATGGCTAGTTTTAGTATAGGGACAAGGAAGTGAACCTAGATCATCCAACTGTGCCAGAAACTGAGGAGGTGCTCAAAGAATACTAGGGACGTGTCAAAGGGACTCAGAAGTCACCCTGAGCATGTGCCTCATGTTTGCAATATCAACATTTAAGGGGCTGAGGAAGGTAAGTGACAGGCCAGCCTGGGGCTTGTCTCAACAAAAATGCCTAGCACTCAGAACACACGAACAGGAGGATCAAGAGACTCAAGATTACCCTCAGCTACACAGTGATTTCCAATCAGCCCGCAGCCAGAGCTTCATGAGAGCCTACCTCAAAAATAAAATAAATAAGTTGAGTGGAGTTGCACATGCCTTTAATACCAGCACCCAGGTGGCATAGGCAGGTTGATCTGTGAGTTCAAGGCCAGCCTGGTCTACAGAGTGAGTTTCAGGACAATGGGGCTACATAGATAAACCATGTCTTTAAAAACATAATAAAAAGCAAATAGATAAATAAGAAAAGAAGAAAGACAGAAAAGCCAAAAAATGCATATAGCATCTACCTTGAGAGAGCTCATTCCCACTATTCAAATCTTAATTTGCTCACCAAAGTAAACCATGATAAACTAAATTAGAGCTTACTAGGCAATATATGATCTCAGGAAATCATAATGACATAAATAAATCAATCTATAATGAATGACATAAGTAACATAAATAAGGAGTTTAATGGTAAGTAATATAGACAGAACAAAAACACTAAAAATTAGAATGTTTTTAACCAATATAATACTTAATCAGGCAATAAATGCTAGTGGTAATAGACAAAAGCAGGTTTAGCAGAAGGGTATTTTAGCCTCAAGATTTCTCTTTACAGAGTAATTCCTAATTACAAGTTATAAGAAAATAGCATGCTTCCAATGGGGGAACTTTGCAAACATAACTTGTTTTTGTTTGTTTGTTGTTTTTGAGGCAGGGTCTTATAGCCTTAGAGATCCTGAACTCACAAAGATCCTCCTGCCTCTCCCTCTCCAGGTTCAGGGATTAAAGTGCCACAATGCCTAGATCACTAAAATAACTAATCGAAACATCACCAATAAGAGTAAAACACTGACACCACATGCCAATGATTGGATCTAAGAAAAATAGCGTAATTGTGAAAACATTGTCAAAAGGGAGGTTGGCTGGACAGAATTAGGAAGAAATTATCAGATAAAGCCAAATTCAGCTCAATGGCCATTTGGGCAACACCTTACCTGTACTCTTCATAAACAACATGGCATCAAAGGCAAGGAAGGGAGAAGGAACAGTCCCAGGGTCAATGACATTAGCTACCTCCCCAGCCTGGACTGCATCCCTGTGTCATAGAGGACATTGCTGAATCGCCCGGCCAGGAGAGTGCCTCTGGGTGAAAGGTTGCAGATATTTTTGTGTTACATTTGCAACCCTTACCCAACTCTAGCAGCTCCCTCCAGTTCCAAACTCAAAAGGGAAGGATACAGTCTCAACCTCTCTGTCAACTCTCTTTGACTGTGATGCCAGTGAATGGATAGCCATACTAAGAATACCATCTTGAACTGTTAGCCTATGACTCCCATAGGCAAACGTGCATTAAGAAAAGTGGTGCACTTGCAGAGTCAAGTTTACTCACCATTAAAACACAGTAAATGCTGAATCACCAGTAAATGCTGACCAGGGGATTACCAGTTGTTATCAGTGTTAAACAGTCATGCAGTACTCATGTTATTCATAATTCAGCAAAATGGCTCCTTCAAGTTTCACTTCAAAAAGACCAAAACTAACATACGTATCATATACACCCTAGCACCATGTTACATATGCTTACAAAGATAAGGAAACCTCGTTCAGAGGGCAAATGCCAAGAAGGAAGAGAAAGAAAGAAAGAAAAGACTAGATTCATTATTCTTCTCCCTTTTATTTCAGGTGAGAGAAGGCCCAAATCCAAGTGTCTACCCATTACTAAATTACTGTTCCGTAGTCTGACAGGAATGACAATGACATCCTGTTTGTGCATGGCCAATTAAGTACTATGCTGCACCTTAAAACCTCCGGGCCAATCACACTTCCCCAAGGCTGTGCAATCAAAGTCAGGATACTCATCACAGAATATTGGTGTCTTCCTGGGAACATGCATAAGCTCTCTTTCCCGACTCTGGTCGGCTTGCTGCTTCTCCCTTCACATCAGAGACCCCTGAACATTCATGTCTGTCACACACACACAAAAGAAATTTAATGCTACTTCTTCAAAATCACTTTCATCCTCCAAGGGTTCTCTATACCAACATCTCTGCTTCCCTCTTCCAACACTGGGTTTGACAAAAGCATTTGCTTGCTTCTGTCCATTATCATTCTAACCACATTTGCTACATAAAGAAGTGACAATACAGTCTCTTTTATGAAATGACAATACAAACAATATCTCATTGAGAGAGGGAGCCATCCATATAGCTCATGTACACGAGGAACAAACTCTAAAAATGGCATTACATGAGAGAATGCCAGGGACTTCAGATTATATACTCAAACCCACTATGTCTATGGTACTTCAGAACAAATTTCACTTGTAAGCTAATAGTAACACACTGAATGTAGACAAATACCTGAACACTAAACAGCATCACTTGACCCTTTAACTTTAAGCCAGTATATGAGAATCCCATGATGAGAGGAGTGTGGTACAGAGCTTAGTATCCTATTCAAAGTAGCTGGTAAGGGGCAATTATAACTAATCGCAGTTTTAGCATTCTGGTTTAAGAAACCAAGTCTTATTAATTAGCAACTTTTTCCTCTCTTGATGGTCTTCTACGTCAGTGCCAATACTTGTGTTACAAAGTTTTTCCAACTTACCCAGCAGCTCTCAAGTTACAACATGTCAAATCTACTAGAAATTCTAGATTTGTCCAGTAGACATAAGCAATTTACTGGTAAAAATTTATCAGGTAATTTATCAGTAAAAGAACACTTGCCTACCATGCATACACTTCTAAACTCAATTGCCAGCACCTGGAAAAAAAAAAATCCTAAGTACAAATCATATAAAAAAAAATTAAGGTATACTTGAAATGGAACTTCATAATTTAATAAGACAAGAGTTAATAACAGATACTGGGGCTTAGACTAATGGGTAAAATTAAGAGTAAGTTTTAAATTTATTATTTATTGTGGTGCTGGAGATTGATATGTCTAATTCTATAGCTATTGAATACAAAGAAAAGTACCCCCTAAGCACACAATCAACTTGCCAAAAAATAAAGACAAATATCACAAGTGGCCAGAGAATAAAAGACAACCTACTTTCACCAGAGCATATTATTCTAGCAGCTCCCTTGCCAGCAAAAAGTATGGAAGAAAAAAAGACAAATAGGATCACATGATTTAAAGAGCGAATCAGGGGCTGGGAAGGTGGTTCAGGATGCTTGTGGCTGGAACTGATTCCCAGCCCCTGTGTTGGTTGGTCCGGTGGCTCACATCTACCTGTAACTCTATCTCCAAGAGATCTAACTCCTCCTTTGCCCTCCATGGCTATCCAGGAAGTGCCCATGTGTGAGTGGCTTCCACTCACACAGATACCAACACATACATATAAACAAAAACCTAAGAAAGATAAATCTTTAAAGTGCTAATAAAAATTAGTGCCAGGCATAATGGTTCACGCTTATAACCCTATAATTTAAGCACCTAGAAAGCAAGAGACAGAAAGTTCACTGAAAATTTAAGGCTAGCTTAGTCCACATAGTAAGTCTGAGTTCAGAAAGGACCATACAGAAGTTTATTACACAAACATTCAAATAGTACAAAAAGCCTCATAATAACTTTTGCAAAATATTATTGAATGGACATACTTTTACTCCAGTAGACATGAGCAATTTACTGGTGAAAATTTATCAGGTAGCTCAGTAAAAGAACATTTGCCTACCATGCACACGCCTCTAAACTCAATTGCCAGCACCTGAAAAAAAGATCCTACTAAGTACAAATCATATAAAAAAATAAAGGTATACTTAAAATAGAACTTCATAATTTAATAAGACAAGAGTTAATAACAGATACTGGGTCTTAGACTAATTGGTAAGATAGTTTAGTCTAGTTTAGTGTTGTTTAGCCAAATGCATTCTGTTACATGAATTTCTGTATAAATTTAAGCTACAATTTTTCACATATACAAGTCATATTTTAAGCGGTAAAATAGGTACACAAGGTTACGACATTTGAACAGAGAATATATTCAGCATCATAAGCAGTCCCATTAATATCATTAAAATTTGGACAATCTAACATTACAAAAAGAGAACCAGGAAAAAGCAAAAAAAAAACAAAAAAAACAAAAAAACAAACAAAAAAAAACCAAAAAAAACCCCTGCTACTAATACACAACATGATTGAGATGTGTTCAGCAAGGCCTAGAGCGGATAGTTCTCAACCTTCCTAATGATGTGACCCCAGTAGCAAAGATCCACTTTGCTACTGTTATGAATCATAAACATCTGATGAGCAACTCAAGAGGTCGTGACCCAAAGGTTGACAACCACTTGCCTAGAAGGTGGGAAACTACATAGGGAAAAGTAATTCAATAAAAGAGAAGGGAAACCTAAGGAGATGTGTACCAACAAGCACAATACATGTTCCAAAATTGTGAGATCTGGATTCTAAGACTACAATTTTTAAAAATAATGCGGGGAGTGGGTGCTCACATGAAATACCAAGCATGTGGAGGTCATGTGGATTCTGGGGATGACACTCGGGTAATCAGGCTTGGCTGCAGGTGCCTTCACAGGCGGAGCCCTCTCACTGGCCCACGATTTTAAAGTTTCAGAAAAGAATTTTGTCATCAGGGAAATCTAAACACCAAAAAGACAACCAGTGGAGGGGACCAGATTGGTCCTGAGTTGCCATTCAGATGAAATCAGTTATTTTGAGTGTTGGTCATTGCTTTGGTTTAGACGTGGAATAAAGACAGGACCGTGGGAAGGTGGGGAAGAATGTAAGCCATCTGGGGTATGCTCCTCCCAGAAACTCTAGGACTTAGCTCCTTTGGTACTTCCCAGCTCTAAAGAGGTGAACAGACCTCTTCCTCCTCTACATGTTCCTGGCATCACAAGCCAGTGCAAGAGAAACAAGGATCATGGGCCCACAACTCTGAAACGGTGAGCCAAAACAACAAACCTTTTCTCTTTTAAAGTTATCCCAAGTATTTTGTCACAGTACTGGAAAGCTGACCAACACAATTATGCTGGTCTAACTTCTGAGAAAGTCTTAAATTTGACATAAGATTTTACTATAAAGTGTTTTGAATGAGTCTGCTTGAACATCCCCAACTACCCATGCTAAGCACATCTCAAGATGCTTGGCTAGTTCAAAAGCAAAGCCCCTCTTTTTACATGTATAGGTAAAAATTGATTTAGAGGATTTGACACTTAAAATATTTGGCACTGATTAAAATTCACTCAAGGTTTTGCTAAATGCTTATTATAAAGCCACCACCACCACCGTATAGACAGAATGGTAACTCATGTCTTTAATCTTAGCACTCAGAAGGCTGAGGCAGAAGGATCACCTGGGTTCAAAACCATCCTGAACTAACACACCAAGTTCCGGTTCACCCTAAGCTGCAGAGTGGGACTCTGTCTCAAGAAATAAGAAAATAAAGGCAAGCACTGTGCTTCTACAAAAATACTTTTTAAAGGGTTTGTAGAAGCTCGTGCCTGGAATCCTAGTACTCAGTAAGGTGAGGCAAGATTGACAGTTCAAGACCAGCCTGGGCTTCATAGTGAATTTCAGTCCAGCTAAGGTACCTGTGTAAGACGCTGTCTTCAAAACCAAAGATAAAAAGGTCTAAGTTATATAGTATTACCATTTTTTTTTTGCTTTTGTATTATTACAAGCTTCTTTCAATTTTCTTCCCAGTACGGGAGATGAAATGAAAGTCCGCAAATGTATACTCTCCCAGAGTCATCTCCCCAGTCTCGCTTTCTTTAACAACTGGATTTTATGTTAATGCAATGGTTAACTTTAATGAGTACCAGAATCACCTGGATGTTGTAAGCACCAAGATTGCTGAGCCCAACCCTAGAGTTTCACATTCCTAGGTATGGAGTGGAGGCTGAGGCTTTGTGCTCCCAACAGGTTGCTGGCTAACAATGCTTCCAGGCCATCGCTGTGCTATACCAGCTGCTGTCATTTAGAAGCAGTGTCAGAGCAGCCTATTCACAGCTGCACTGTATGGGACAATCCTCTAGAGAATGGTTTCAGTGATGCTTTAAAGATTTTTCCATTTTTTTTTTTTTTTAGTTATATGTATGTGTTGAGGGCAGATGCACATGAATTCACATACCTAAGGAGGCCACAGATCTCCTTGAGTGGGAGTTACAGACAGCAATGAGCTGCCCAGTGTGGATGCTGGGAACTGAACTCTGGTCCTCCACAAGAGAATGTGTACCCTTTTAACCCATAGGCCATCTCTCCCAACTTTCAGCAATGCTTCAGTTCTCCCTAATAAAACTTGGGGTAAAGACCCACCTCCCTCAAAATAGGGCTTACTCAGACAAATAATTTAGGCTTTTTTTTTTTTTTAACCCAGTTTACTTGTAAAACCATCTAGCCCATTATGGGTAAAACCAATTGCTGCAAAAGAAACAGAAACTTAAAAACATGAGCAGAAGAGGTAGGGAGCTAGCTCAGTGATAGCATGCAAAGCTCTGGTTTCAGTATCCAGTATGGGATGGGAGGTGGTACAGACCTCCACATTGAAAGGAATTTAAAAACATCAAGCATCTTGAAGATCTACACTTAGTTTGGGATTTTTTATTTCTGTGAAGCAAAGTACTATTTTACCACTACCAAGAAAATAACCAAAACCTTTACTTTTGTTTCTGGGGAAATGTTTAAGACTTTTATCATACTCAAATGCTATAAAAATGACTGAGACTTCAAAGAACTGGGAATGTTTAGACTTTCAGAAGTTCTACCATGCTGCCATTTTGTGCTATGGCACACAGAGTCTAAGAAAACCATACTGTGAGCTTTCATCATTCCCATTCCATAATGTCTTTTCTTCAAATAAATATGCAAGGAACATATTCTAACTACTAATGTACTCAATGATACTGTGTGCCAAGTCCCATAACTACCAAAGCACTTAATCCTTTTATTCCACAAAGTAATCCCCAACAGTAGACATGATCCTCAGCTGACAAACGAAGGAACTAAGAAACAGGTATTAAACTGACCCAGACGAGTCTAATGAGTAGGTTCCACTATCAAGCAGGGGCTTGTGTGGCCATTATCAATGATATATACTGCATCTCAACAAATCCCTATTCAGTAAGAATGGCTTATACACATCATTTCCCTCAGTCTTCTCAAGCTATGTGAGCCTACACGTTACTGAAACACTGGCAAATATCAAAGGATTTGCTCAAAGAGCTGTATGTATAACAGAAAAATGCCAAGATTTAGCATTCTAACTCCGAACCTCATGTTTTTAGTTGTACAATTATTCTTCTCCAAATCTATCCTCTCCTTAAATGGCTCTGTATTTTGAATTTGTATAAAATTGAAACATTCTCTGGCTGTAGTTTATTGGGAATATCTTTGGTCTTCAAGTATTTTAACATTAGTTTGTGATTAGTTTGTGATTTTTTGGTATCATTTGCTCATATGGAAGTCTCAACTAAAAAAGAACTTGAGTATTCTACATCAGTACTATCCATCTCCAGAATTCCTGCAAAAATGAAATTTTAATATAAAATCTTAATCTAAGTGTGACATTACATGCTGGTAATTCCAGGCAGCACCCAGAAGGTAAATACATAGACCCTATTTCAGAAAAACAATAATAAAAAATGGAAACTTCAAATGATAGTCTAACGCAAGACTCCAAGTTGCATTAATTTATTTTGAAGAAACATTTTTGTGTTTTGTTACTGCTAAAATCATTGTTTATATGATAAAACCATTACATTAAATAGAACACTGAAATACTGTATCAGATTTCTCTCATGGCCACTGTAAACAAACTCTTCTAAACAAACCATTCTGGTAAGTGGTTTCTTTTCCATGTGCAGTGCTAGGACTCAAACCCAGAGCCTTATACCTGATAGGCAAGCACCTATCATACCCACAATCCCACCAAAACATTCTAAATTATGTGCCCTTTACTCTTGCTCCTAAGCCATTATCCAGTTTCCTACAGACTAGTCATTGACTTCTATCTATCTACATAGCCTAACACTGCAGATTTTAGCTTCTTGTAAGGATTTTATGATTATTAATGAATCTATCTAGGCTAAACCATGACATTTATAATCTATTTTAGCATAAGCTTGGATATATGACTCTTTAAATATCAAAGGATATTTTAAAACTTTGCTCAAGAGTAGTAATTTGAATTTAGACTATTTACCCCAATTAATACTTTGTATAAACAAACTCATTTCCAATATAGTAACTATTTTAGAAATATACTTTAGGTACTGGAGATAATAGTTCATTGATGATTGAGTCACATACATGGGGCCCAGAGTTTGATCCCTGCCACTTTAAAAAGACAAATATATTTTGAAAAAAGGGTATTTTTAACTTAAAATTAAAAACCTATATAGATTCATTAGCTTATGTGATTAATAGCTCTAATAGGTGATAGAATTTTTGAATTTAAAGTTTTCATTGAAATGGCTCATATAAATACAATTTTATGCAATGGCCATTCTGCTGTTCTATAAATAAGAATAACATGGACTTGCTGGTCCAATTCTAAGGTACAAAACAAGGGTCAAGAGCTAGTTAGCACAAACTTTGTTTTGTTTGAGACAGGGTCTCTTTATGTATCCCTCCCTGTCCTTGAACTCAAGAGATCTGCCTCCCAAAAGCTGGGATTAAAGACAGAGAGTGAAAATTTACACTGATTTAGAATTGAAGAAGATAAGCTTTATTATCCCATCATGGACTTAGGGATTTGAGAGAGCATACCGAATTCAGTATAAGGGGTGTATGTGGAGGGGGCAGGGGGAAACTCCCAGAAAATAGTCTTCTGTGGAAATCTTACCAGAGAAGATCCAAACTAGTATAAAACTAAATATTCCAGCTGATAAAAGCTCTTCTTACACACCTAATTAAAAACTGCAGAAGTGGAAAAACATATAAACACAAAGTGAGATGGGTTTTGACAGGGTTTCTCTGTGTAGCCCTGACTGTCCTGCAACTCACTCTGTAGTCTAGGTTGGCCTTGAACTCAGAAATCCACCTGCCTCTGCCTCCCAAGTGCTGAGATTAAAGGCGTGCGCCACCACTGCCCAGCTCAAAGTGAGATAGATTGTTATCCTAACGCTTTGAGTTGTTTATTGGTAACTATTCTCTACAGCTCTATAAATAGAGACACTCTAGGTGACCATTTCTAGTGCTTTGACATGGAAGCTCCACTGGGTGCTACTTCATTTTCTAACAAGAACCAAAGTTCCAAAAATTCACCTGTGTCACTGAGAAAAAAAAGGTAAAAGCTCACAAGCCAAAGCGAGTCCTGCTAGCAAAGTGCACTTCCTTTGGTGATTTCAGAACAAACAGCTGTTGGCTTCAAACACAGGAAACACGCTGATTTGCTATATGTGATTACTGGAAGGAAGTCTTCCTGGAGAGAAAAATTAAAGCTCTCCCCTCCTTGTCACTTCATTGTTTTTATTACAGTAGAAACAGCAACAGTTAATTGTCTTAAAATGGCTTTGCTACTTCTCCCGTTCATTTTCTAGGATCTTAATTCCTATCTGCACGACTGTACCATTTCTTCCTACAACCAGAGCTAGGGAGCTCTGAAAATACTGTTCGCCGATTAACAAAAAAAATTAAAGCTCAGAGCACATATTGAAAGGTACCTTACATTTTCATTTCACGGCGCATCAGGCGATTATAAAGCTTTTGTTTCTCCCAAAATGCTACAAAAATATATGAAAAAAAATCCGTTTCCATCAAGTAAATAGTAATAAAACAAGTATCTTTTAACTAGATTATTTAGAGACTATGTACTACAGTAACTCCCTCTAACTGAATTCACCACCACTTTCTCTATAAATCCATTCATGTATTCAAGCATATGTATTTAGTCAACATACCCATATTTACATCAGTCATTTTTAGGTTCAAGTAACAGTGCGCCTCTGACAATGAACTATTTCTACAATAGCTCCAAGACCCAAAAAAGTTGTTTTAAACCTTTGTAGACAGATGCATAGCTATTTCTAAAGACTATACACCAAAACATGCTTGTCAGGAAAACTAACCCATGCATTTAAATATACCCCAAATATTTTAATTAATGATAGACCAACTAAATTAAACATTTTCTAGAATTAAAGAGATAGCATTGTTGCCAGAATAACCAGAATAACATTAAAAGCCACCTGGTTAAAACCTCCAAAAAAAATTAATAATAATACTCCCTTCTTATCCCAGCGTGTTCAACTTAAATGTGTGCATGTGTACACACTGATCTACCTTAGCATTTTCATTCATGAGCATTCTGTGTTTACAAAGCCTTGCTTGCAATTTCTTGGCAAAGGCTTCCCCCCAAAAGATACAAAACACTAGGCATACACTCTTCAAAGTTTTATTTTACTAACTTCAGGTCAAATTTCCACAAAATTGTTTTCTGGTCAATT
>NW_022196912.1:55648451-55663233 GCF_008632895.1 Mastomys coucha
GGTGATCGAGCTACGAGACTGCTGGGGAGGAAATGAGTAAGTTATTATTACTGTGAGCACATTAAAAAAAAAAATGGGGTTTCTCTACTTTCACCAAAAATAAGCACATGAGGGACTTAATAAAACTTGTTGTGAGTAAACATACCAAAAGAGATAGTAAATGTACTCAATCCAAAACGAACGATGAATAACTGTCACCGAAAAAGGCTTTCTTTGATTCACTCTAAACCGCAGTAACGTGTACTTTTCTCTGCTCTCTATGATCCCCGAACCTCAAACGCTCGTTCTGAAGACAACCCCAGGCACCACTCTCTGATGCCCGTCCACCGTATCCACCACTAAAGTGCCTTTCCTTGGCAGAAAACTTAAAAAAAAAAAAAAAAAGCAGCCCTATCTGGGAGATCTAACCCGGCACGTCTTCACCGCCGTACCCAGGCTCCCTTTCCCTGGCTCCATCCCCGATTCCAAAGCTCTCACCTCCCGGGCTGGAGTTCGGCTTCCAATGGGGGAACATTGGCTGGTGGCTCTCCGCGCGAGGGACGCGCCACAGCTCCTCTCCACCGAGACCTCTGCGCCGCTCTGGCGGCCGCCCCACCGGGAAGCCCAGACTCGGCTTCTGGCCACGCCCACCCCCACGGCCCACCCAGGCCCCGTGATCCCATTGGTCAGGGCGGCCGGGCGGCCGTGCCACTCCCGCCCCGGCGCCCTAATTGGTGAGAGTGCCTGCCACTCCCAGGACGGGCAACGCCAGGGCTCGCTCTCGGCCCTTCGGCACCACCTGTTGCCCTAAGTGGGGAACGAGGCGTGGCCAAGGGCGCCGAGCTCCGGCCGCAGGCTCTCCCCCGACCCCGCGCGCCTGCAGCACGGGCCACAGTGACGCGGCCCTCCACGCGCGCCAGCCCCTCCAGACACCTAGCGGCTCCGGGCAGGACCGCGTCCACCCTCGGGCCTCTTCTCCAACGTGACCCCGCGCCACTCACCTGGCTGACGGTCCTCCGTCGTCCCGCCTCCGCGGCTGTCAGCCGCCGGGGAGTCTGTCCCCGGGCAGCGGCGAGGCCTGACGGCGGCCAGGCCGACGCCGCGCGCCAGCCGGGCTAACGGTGCTCGCCAGCCTCGCTACCAGCCCCGGCTCCGCCCCTCGCGCCGCGCTTGCCCGCGGGGGTCGGGCGCGCGCGGGTGCTGGGCCGCGTCTCCTAGCAACGCCCAAACAAGGTCACGTTCCAACCCTTTCGGCGCCTGCCGCCGGCGCAGACGGGCGGAGCTTCGGCCGCCGGTTCTCTGTCTTTCGGCCGCCCCAGGCTGGGTGCGGGAGGGCGTCGCCGCCGGTACAGCCCCTCCTCCTGTCACCCTAGGGCGGCCTCTGGGCGGCGGCGGTGACTCAGGGTCTCGGAGGTTTGAGGACACTGGCCGGGCGGGTCCCTTACGTCACGTCACAAGGCAGCCTGGGGGGAGTCTGCGCGGCCGCCCTCCCCAGCAGATGCTGGCTAGGATGGTAGCCCACCTTTTGTAAGCCAAGCCTTAGCTCCTAACCGAGTCTAGCTGCGCCCCACAAGTTGGAACTGGAACCAAGGCCCCTGTGACGGAGGAAGAAACGCACTTTGGAAACGCTGAATATTCCCAGTGGCCCGAGAAAAACGGGTGATGAAGCTGCAGCTAGTAACTAGTGGTTAAGCCACATTGGGTTGCATAATGTAATTGTGTCCCACTGTGTTTGACCGTAGGAGGCAGACTGTCATTTTGTGAAGAACATTCCAGTCTTTGTAAAACAGAATCAACCAAATTGGTCATGAACTAATTATAAAATGTGACCAGCAATCCTTTAAAGATGTTCATAAAAACAAAGAAAGGGCATTTTAAAAGCTTGGTAGAACCCCACAGGAAATGTTTATCTTGAAAGCTATAATAGTGCACTTTAAAAGTGTACTTTTAGCTGGGCAGTGGTGGTGCACGCCTTTAATCCCAGCACTTGGGAGGCAGAGGCAGGTGGATTTCTGAGTTTGAGGCCAGCCTGGTCTACAGAGTGAGTTCCAGGACAACCAGGGCTATACAGAGAAACCCTGTCTGGAAAATCAAAAAAAAAAAAAAAAAAAAGTATTTTAAACTAGAGTCTGGCCAAGCACTTGAGAGGCAGAGGCAAGCAGATCTGGAAGTTTCAGGGCCATCCTGGTTATGTAGAGTTGCAGGCCAGCCAAGGCTACTTAGTGAAACCCTGACTGAAAAAATAAATAAATAAAAAATTTTTAAAATAAAATTATAAATTGTCCCTAAGAAATTTGCTGATCTCAAAATTACCATAGCTAGCTAGTGGTATTTATTTTATGAATAACAGAAAGGGTTGGGCTTGTTTCTCTTGTTTTTGTTTCTTTGTGGTTTTGGTTTTCTGTTGTTTTGTTGTTTGGGTTTTAGGGACTGGTTTTTTGTTTTGTTTTTGTTTTTGGTTGGTTGGTTTTGGTTGTTCAAGACGGGGTTTCTCTATGTAGCCCTGGACCAGACTGGCCTCAAACTCAGAAATTTGCCTGCCTCTGCCTCCCAAGTGCTGGGATTAAAGGCGTGTACCACCCTCACCACCACTCACCTTATTTCTGTTGTTTTTAATAGCTGATATAAAAAAAGGAATAATTAGCACAGGGCCTAGCTTTAAGACAGCATCATTTAGGAAGAAAAAAGCTAGAAATCTTAAGTGACATATTCTATAAAGTTATTGAATGTAATCTGAGCTAAAGATTGTAATTAAGTATGGGACCTATTAGCCATTTACAGTTATTAACCTAAAAACTGAGAAAAGCTTTTGTGCAAGAACTGCTGTCCTTGGGAATTTTAACAGGGATTCTTTACTAAGCTAGAATTGCTTGCAAATCTCCTTAAATAATTTAAGGTACAACTGCACCATTTACAGTAGTTTTGAGATCAAGACCCTACGGTGTTTCATGCCCAGTTGCATGTTTGCAGTCTTAGAAGCAAAGTAGGTGAGATCTGACAACACAGAGACTCCAGCCTTGCAGAAGACATCTTGCTGAACTTCAGTGTGTCATTCTGAGCTTCTGACAGGAACAGTCAAAGCCTACAGCCTGTGAGTTGAATTTGAGAGGTAAGGATTGTTCTTATCTCTTAAAATACTCCAGCAGAAAGAAAAACTAACATAGGCAGACCATCTGTGCCCCTCCAAAGCTTCAAGTATTTGGCCTCTACCACTGTATAGAAAAATGTCTGGTATGCCTAATCTATAAGCAATAATAACCATATAAAAACAGCAGCAAATGATTAAAAAGACAAAATTTCTGAATCCCACTCTTCGTTTTGCTGCACAGAGCCCATTTAGGTGTTTTACTTAGGTGCTCTTTGTTCCAGAAGGATGTTGCCTTTGGGCTGTATAGTTCAAAACCTGCACTGCTGCACCCTAAGGTGCCCTGGAGAACCTGTGGAGGGTCTGTGGGAGATTTTATTTTTGAGAGCAATACTGCCATCTGTTGTACTGTGTTTGAAACTACAACTGTTAAGTTTGAATCTACCTAAATAAGGGCAACTTTGAACCTCTCCTGAGACACTGACAAGGTTAGGCAGACAGTTAGCCTGAGAACTTCCACTTTTTTAGTTTCAGTTCTCCAGACGGAGCTCAAGACCTCTCCAGTCAGAACCATCAAAAGAGGAAGCAGAGATTAATGAGCACTTTCAAGTAGATGTTCTGATTAGTTAATGATAAGCCATCTTGAGCAACTATTTTAAAAATGTATAAACTTTTGCTTTCCAATAACTCTGCTGGTGAACTGTTTCCATATTTAACCACATCTCCAACATCGGAGCAGTTCTGATGTTTGTACTGCCTCTGAGACAAAAAGCGGGAGGGTCCATTGCTGATGTTCTCGGAATTTCTCAATGTACCCCGAGATTTCCCTTCTCGTCCTGACAGAAATAGGGAGAAAGTCAGTGGTACCTGCTGGATAGTGGTAGGTTAAAAGGATCATAAAACAAAAAGATTTTCATCCTTCAGTTTCTCTGAATTACATTCTATATTTTATCTCTAGGAAACCTGCTCCAAATTCTAATGCAGATCCCAGTAGAATGTTTTTATTAACAGGCAGAAGTGTTTAAATTCACTGGAATCATGTCCATGTAGAAATTGGCAGACTACACATTGGAGCCAAACTACCATAGTTCAAGTCATGTACTGCCAATGTTGACTAGTCTCCGATCTCTATTAAAAAAGGTGACCTTGTTCAGTGTAGTCCCATCTAATTTTTTTGCCCTACACAGTTTTGCAGAGAAATGAGTCACAGTAGTAATGTGTATTTTATTTTTTTATTTTGCTTTATGGTAGCATAATATAATAATCTATAGAGAGATATAGATACACAATTATGTGTCAATAAATATGCTCTGGATTTGATTGTGTTGTGTGTTGAATGCTTAGTCTTCAGTGTTGTTAGTATGGAGACAATGGAAAACTTAAAAGATTTACCTAATGAAGATAATTAGATCATGATGGTGCTGCCCTCAGACAGGACCATGTTGGTATCAAGGAGCTAATCATCAGAGTGAGCTGTTAGAAAAAAGACTGAGCTTGGTCTCTCTGTCTCTTACTTTCCCTTTCTCCATGTTCCCCTTTTTCTGCAGACCCCTGCCATGAAGCCCTCCACCACAGCTGATGACATCTGTACCATGCTCTTGAATTTCTAGGGTTATGAAGTACTTGAAACTCGTAAATTACCTATTTTAAACCATTTTAATCTCAGCACTGAGGTAGCAGAGGCAGGTGGATCTATGAGTTTGAGGCCAGCCTGGACTACAGGGTGAGCTCCAGGGCAGCTACACAGGACAGCTACACAAGCACACTAAGGCTTGTGCTTCATTCAGTGCAGTAGGTCTCTAAATGGCTCTTCAAGACACAGATAAGAGGATTTCCATATAACTAAGCTAAGCATACTCCATTGGAGTCAGGAGAAATGAGGTTGACCCCTTCTGACAGTGAGCTTCTTCTGGGTCTTTCTGCCCTTCCAAAGTACTAAATATTGCACAGATATGCCAATATATCACTTGGAATGAACGCCAGTGTACCAGCTTAGGAATACATTGCCTTGCTTGAGAAGACATATCTCCCTCTCTTGTGGTATTCACTCTAATACCTTTCGCTTTAGATTATTACTTGTGTTTGACAGTTTGATGCTTGTATTAGTCAGGGTTCTCTAGAGTCACAGAACTTATGGTAGTCTCTATGTAGTAAAGGAATTTATTGATGACTTACAGTCTGTAGTCCAACTCCCAACAATGGTCGGCAGCAGCTGTGAATGGAAGTCCAAGTATCCAGCAGTTGCTCAGTCCCACAAGGCAAGCAGGTGAAGCAGAGAGAGCCTTCCTTCTTCCAATGTCCTTATATAGGTCTCCAGCAAAAAGTGTGGCCCAGGTTAAAGGTGTGTGCCGCCACACCTTTAATCCCAGATGACCTTGCTTAAACTCATAAGTCTTTCTATCTTAATCCTCTGGGATTCATAGCCACTATACCTCAAGATCTCCATGCCAAGATTCAGGTCGGAAACTTGTATCTCTTAGCCTCCAGATTAGGGCCAGGTGAGCATTCTAATTCTGCATTGTAGTTCATTTCAGATATAGTCAAGTTGACAACCAGGAATAGCCACTACAATACTTTATGTGTGTGTTTAAACAGAGACCACTCTGCATTGATCAAAACAACCTAAGTGCCCTTTAAGAGTGAGCTGATAAATCTGAATCCACCCCTTAACTCCTAAGGCTCTCACATTTCAAAATTTGCCTATTTCCAAAATAGACAAAAAGATTGTTCTGTTATATGGATTATGAGTACCTTAGAGAAACTAATATTTCATTATTTGTTTGGTCCTTTATTTATTGTGAATTATATGCAAATTACTAGTTGGAAAAGAACCATGGTAAATACTCAGAGCTATTTGTCAAAATGCTGAAACCATTCTGAGTAAAAACTCCAGTTTCTTCTCTGATAATTGCTAAGTTCATTGATAAATTTGTCTCTGTTACAGAAGAAAATGCCTTGTCTTCCTCCCCTTCTTTCTCTTTCCCAGACTTTGCCCTTTGGGAAGCTATTCCCTTCCCGCAATGCTCTGGGTCACATGTGCATCGTGTTGGGAGGCATACATCTCTTCTTCAGTAGATGTGGGGGTGGACCATGAATCTTGGATTTTGAGCTGAATACAGCATGAGTTTCTCAGCTGATACAGAATTTGGATCTCAAAAGGTGTTCAGTGGTCCAATAATCACAGGCATTTGTGGACCAGGCATTTCAATTTTTGGCAAAATTTGCTCAAAAAGAGAAGCCTTCTGGTCTAAGTTCCAGAGTTGCATGTGACAGAAGCCACAGCCAAAGGTTTTGTCTGAATAGTATCCCATTATTAGCTCTTTCTCTTTTGAGTTCATAGCAGCTACATTCAACATGAAAATACCACCCTTAATCTGACTTTGTATCTGGCTTGGCTCACATTTCTGGAAAGCCCTTGAGCAAGGTCTGAGTGACATCTTTATCTACAGTTATTTTGTTTACAGACACTGGTGGCTTTTGCAAACTACTAATCTCCAGTCAATGCCGATTGCATGCCACCTGCTGAGAGGAGAGTGGGGTGGACCTCTCTTCCTTTCTGTTTACCTCTTACTCCTGCTCCTCAGCCTGCAGCCCCTGATTTGGAGCCTGCTGCTGAAAGCAGGAAAGAGCAGTTCATTCTCATTAGTATCCTAAATTTTCCCTTAGCCTTCTTAGTTACTACTGGTAAAAGTTTTACTGAATGTTTTTAAACTCCCAGCCTATGATACCTGTTTCTGACCTCTCACAGGTCCACCATTAAAAAAGGGCCAAACACCCATCATAGCAAAAACCCACTTCTGACACCAGTTTTTTTTTTTATTACAGTGTAAGATGGGCTGCTTTAGAAAGAGAGGGGCTTCAAAATGTTATGGTTCAAATATCGTGTCATCTTCTTTCTGTTTACCTGTCGTAAAGTGAACAGAAGCTCTGCCATTTGCTGCTGGCGTCTGTCTCTGACCTCAACAAAAGTATCCAAGTGTTCATCATTTCCCAGATGGCGAAGAATGGAACAGAAGAGTGGATGGCTAGAAGTTTTCTTTTGAAGAGAGTGTCAAGAAACATGCCCTCTTAAAGGCTCAAAAAGCTGCACATTTTCCAGAACTGTCAACTGACTACAATTTTGACTGATAGAGGATCATCAGATGAGAACTACAAAAATATGCAAGTGGGGTTTTGTTGGTTTTTTCTTTTTCTTTTTTTTTAAAGATTTATTTATTTTAGGTATATGAGTACACACTGTAGCTGTACAGATAGTTGTGAGCCTTCATCTGGTGGTGAAAATTGATCTTAGGACCTGTGCTCACTCCACTCACTCCAGTCAATCCTGTTCACTCCAGTTGGCCCTGCTCACTCCAGACCAGAGATATATTTATTATTATAAATAAATACACTGTAACTGTCTTCAGATGCATCAGAAGAGGGCATCAGATCTTATTACAGGTGGTTGTGAGCCACCAAGTGGTTGCTGGGATTCAAACTCAGGACCTTCAGAAGAGCAGCTGGTGCTCTTACCCACTGAGCCATCTCACCAGCCAGGGCTTATGAGATGTTAAATGGCAAGATAAAATGCAAAAATGAGTTGTTAAATGGCAAGATAAAATGCAAAAATGAGTTGTTAAATGGCAAGATAAAATACAAAAATGAGTTGTTAAATGGCAAGATAAAATACAAAAATGAAGACACCAAACTAATCACTATATATTTTGTTGTCCTATTGATATTTTTTATATCACTTTGGGGGGGAATAACATGCATATTTAGCATCTTAGTTTGCCTTCTATTGTTTCAATAAAGACCATGACTAAAAGTAACTTGAGGAGGAGACAGTTTGTTGGTTTATATATCCTGACTCATGGTCCATTCACAGAAGCCAAGGAAGGAACTCAAGGCAGGAAACTGGAGGCAAGAACTGAAACAGAGACCATGAAGAAGTAGCAACATGCTTCTGATGGGTTAATCAGCCTGCATTCTTTGACTACCTAGGGCTTTCTGACCAGGGGAGTCCCCACTCATAATGGGCTAGGCCCTCCTACATCAATTGTTAACTAAGAAAATGCCCTCACAGACTTGTGTTACAGGTCAATTTGATGGAGGCATTTTCTCAGCTGAGGTGTCCTCTTCTCAGATGAGCCTAGCTTGTGTCAAGTTGGCAAAACTAACCAGCAAATTTAGAAACAATGTTTTTAGCTTCTAAGTGACTCACAAAGTTATATATTTTCAGCAGAGATGTGATTTTAAAAATTCAGACTTAATCAGCCCTAAGTTAGCAATCAGTAGGAACATTATAGCACATTTTGTCTCATTCTCTGTACCATTAACATTACTCTTGGGTGTATTTTCAGTGCTGTGGAAAGTACTCTAAATTTCTACCTTGTGCTTCCTGAAGTGTTCCATAAAATCTGAATTTCCTACTAGTGTGTCTGATGGTAGGAACTATTTGTGGCAGATATAAAAAGTGGGAATTGGAATGTAGATAATGTGGTAGAATGCTTGCAGAGCATTCATGGAGGCCTGGGTTTGAGTCTCAGCCCCATGTGTACCAGTTATGGTGGTATAAACACCAAGTAATCTTAGTACTATGGAGGTGAAGGCAGGAGGATAAGAAGTTCAAGGTCATCAGGCTACAGCGAGAGTTTTAGGCCAACATGGGATATTTAAGACACTTCATAAATTGGGAAAATAGTAAACAAACAAGATAGTTAAATGTCTTTATAAAGAAGTGGAGTTTTAGGGGAAAAGAGTGTAGTGTTTTGAATAGGAATGGCTCCCATAGGTTCATTTGAATACTTAGTCATTAGGGTTGGTACTAAGGATTAGAAAGTGTGGCCTGATTGGAGGAATTATGTCACTGGGAGTAGTCTTTGGAGTTTCAGAAGCCTAAGCCAGGCCCAGTGGCTCTCTCACTTCCTGCTGAAATTTGGATCCAGATATGGCTCTCTCAGATCCCATGTTTGCCTGCATGCCATCGAGCTCCCCACCATGAAGATAAAGGACTAAATCTCTGAAGCTGTAAGTGTTTTCTTTTACAAGAATTGCCATGGTCATGGTGTCTTTACAGCAATAGAACACTGCCTAAGACAAGGAGGTTTTCTTACCAGCTGCATGAGTGTTTTTCTCCTTCGTTTTTACTTCTCACCTCTGTGAATATATATAACAAATGTGGCTGATTACCACTTAGTTGAGATCATAGCAATAGTTCCTGGCTTCAGCATCTCTCTTCCATGACCACCATTCTTTTATTCATTCACTCAGTTACTGAGCTTTTCCTAAGTTCACTTTTTTTTCCTAAAAGCTTCTGAATAGCAAAATACATGTATTCCCAGTGGTGTGTGTGTGTGTGTGTGTGTGTGTGTGTGTGTGTGTGTGTGTATGTGCGTGTGTTGCTAAGGATGAAATATGGAATACTGCACATGCTACATACGTGCTCTGCCAATGAATTAATTTGGTCTTGTTCACTGAGGCCCTCTTATTTATTCCTCCTTCTTTTCAGTTGGCTTCTGCTCCCCACACTTGTAGCCAATGCTGATATTTACCCAATTTACTCTCACCAGTGAAAAGTCTGTGAGGTAAATAGGTATAAAACATGCTTCACTATAGATAAGCTGAAAATCAATATCATGATTTGCCACGTGTACTCAGCCCAGCTGATGATAGTGCCAAGGTTTCCCCAAGGTTTTTTGAAGGACCTATCAAAATACCAGGCATTGTTCCATGGTGTTGCATCAACACTGGAATCAGCCACACTGCTTTCAGACCAACCAAAAGAAGCTGAGAAGCAGCAATCCTTCTTTAATTGTATGTTGGAAGTGTGTAATATGCTTTCTGATTTTACAGGGGATTACAAATAGATTGCCTGAGTTTCAGAAGATAGTTAGGACTTTTAAACAGTGTTGAGACTATAAAAGACTATAAGGACTCTTGAATTTGGAGTGTTTATATTTTGTACATAACAGTAAGTTACATGATTTGCTACAAGCCTCTGGGGACCAGGGAGTGGAATATGGTGGTTTGAGTAAGAATGTCCCCCAAAGTGTATATATTTGCATGTTTAGTCTTAGTTGTTGGACTATTTAGGAAGGATGAGGAGGTAGGTCACCAGGGTTAGGCTTTGAGGTTTCTAAAACCTACATCAGTCCCAGTCCTGCCTTCTCTGCCTCCAGTTTGTGGATCAGATGTAACCCTAATGTTTCACTGGGGCCTTTTGAAGGACCTATCAAGATCCTACTCTCTGGCTACTATTCTGGCACCATGCTTGCCTGCCTGATGGCACACTATCTGCCATGATGGAAATGGACTAACCCTCTAAAACTGTAAACAAGCCCCCAGTTAAATGCTTTTATAAGTTATCTTGGTTATTGTGTTTCTTCACAGCAATAGAATAGTAACTAAGATGGGCATTACAAAGGGAACTGGGTCCATCAAGACTTAAATAGAATTGCTTATTTATTTATCTGGTAAGAAAAGTGATTCCTAGATGGTCAAGGAAAATTATACTCTTATATTGAATAGCATAATGTCAACGTGACACAATTAAAAGTCATCTGAGAGGAAGGAACCTCAATTTAGAAAATACCTTCATAAGACTGGGCTATACACAAGCCTGCAGGGCATCTTCTTAATTATTGGTTGATGGAGGAGAGCCCAATCTATTGTGGGTGGTATCAACTTGGGCTGGTGGTCCTGGGTTCTATAAGATAGTCGGCTGAGCAAGCCATGTGGAGTAAGCCAGTAAGCAACATTCCTCCATGGTTTCTGCATCAGCTCCTGCCTCCAGATTCCTGTCCTGTTTTGAGCTCCTGTCCTGACTTTCTTCAGTGATGAGCAGTGATGTGGAAGTATAAGCCAAATAAACCCCTTTCTCCCCAACTTTCTTTGGTCAGCTGTTTTAGGTGTTGCAATAACAACCCTAAATACATAATCAAACCCTCTTTAAAGTACCTTTAATTCTCAATAGGAAACTGGACATAATCCTATGTTTTTATTATCAGCTTTTCATTAAAAACTGAGGAATCACTTAGCGGTGGTGGCACACGCCTTTAATCCCAGCACTTAGGAGGCAGAGACAGGCTGATTTCTGAGTTCGAGGCCAGCCTGGTCTACAGAGTGAGTTCCAGGACAGCTGGGGCTGCACAGAGAAAGCCTGTCTTGAAAAATAAAAAACAAAAAAACCAAAACTGAGGAATCGTCATTTTGTAGCCATCATTACCTATATTCTTTTGGAGCTTAGAGCAGTTTTGGCTCTGGAATACAAAGTGGTGTCCCTGGGTCATTTATGCAGTTCATAAATGAGAAGTACTTGACTGCTGTGCTTGGCAGCTGCTCATCTTAAGGAATATTGTCATGAATTTATTAAGAGGTGATGTGGATTCCCAAGCGCTCTGCCCAGTTCAGTAATTCACATTCACTCAGGATCTCTCTCTCCCTCCCTCCCTCATTCCCTCCTCTCTCTCTCTTTCTTCTTCCTTCCCTTCCTCCCTCCCTCCTTCCCTCCTTCCCTCCCTTTCTTTCTCCCTCTCTCTCTCTCTTTCTCTCTCTCATGTGTACACATATGTGTATGTGGATTTCATCTGGTGTTCATATAAGTTCATATAACATTTGCCCTTATAAAGCATACTTGTCCTTTTGTAAGCACTATTATATTTGGAAGTCATCATCGCAGCACAATAGTTTTTCTTGTTTGAACCTGTACTATTAGAGGCCCATTGTCTATCTGAGGAACTGCTGATAACATTATTCTAGTAATGTCTTTTCTGGATGTCCAAATTCAGAAAATCCTATGGTCAAGAATAAGAAAATGCCACTCCAAAGCTGAGAGGAAATTGGGGGAGAGGGATGGTGGTGGATGTTTCAGCATTTTCTTATTAAATCAGATCATTAAAGTATTTCTAGTATTTGGTTAAAAACAGCTGAAATCTTCTCCCAACTCTCTGGTGTCCACAGATGCTCTCTTATGCTCCTGATTTTCCCACAGTGTTCCCAGACTTCTGCAATCAGCAGTAGATGTCTGTGAACCCAGCATGAGACATTTCCTTTACCTGGGTTTGTGAATTTCCAACTTGGAAAAACAACAGCAGTTTCATAAGGATTGGGACAGAGTAGAAACACTATTCGTATTCTCTCTTCCTCTAGTCACCATCTTTTTTTTTTCTATTTTAGAAATAAAGCTATAGGCCAAAGGTATGTTTAACAGAATATAGAAAAGTCTATCAGTTTTTCACTGCATTCACTTTTAGCTAATACTACTTAGAACACTAGCTTTATTGCATACCTTTCTATGAAAGCTGACTAATAAATAGCCCCATGCCCTAAAGCTAGCCATAGACCATAGCAAAGATGTGTGGATTTTGTGTGTTACCTCACACAATGAAAGAGACTTTGCAGTGTGATTAAGAACACTGAGATAATACTATCTTGGATCATTCCAGGACCGAATAATCCACTAGACAAAAGGGTCCTTATCAATGAAAGACAGAGACAGGACAGAGTTTAAAAAAAGATATAACTAATAATAAAGAAGAGGAGGCCAGATATGTAAGAGGGATACACAGGAGGAGCTGGATAAAGAAAACAGAATGGAGAGAAATGATGTAATTATATTTTAATAACAAAATAAAGACATGACCAATGGAGGAAGAGGCTAGACAGGGACACAGATTTTTGAAAATACTATTTTGGTAGTTGGTAAGGTAAGAAAATAGCCACAAACCAATGACTGTGTATAGCCACTAGAATCAGGAAAATGAAGGAAATGGATTCTTCCCTAGAACTCCAGAATGCATCCCTGTTCACCTATTTTAGAATTCCTAACATCAACAGTATACCATACCACAGTCTATGTGCATTGTTTTAGGTCTCTGAGGTGGTAGTGGTTCTTATATGGCATTAGAAAAGAGATTCAATATGGGCATCACTAATTGGACTTCTGGGGCTATTGATAACCCCATAACCAAAGAACAATAACTATAACAAAAAACCATGAAGTTGGGGGAAGTTGGAGAGATTTCATAAGTACACATGATCAGTATTCATTGTATAAATCTATGAAATGCCCAAAGAATAAATAAAAATGCTTTTAATGAAAAAACTAAGAGATCCAATTAGAAGTTTGAATAGTTTAATGTCCTATATATAGAAGCATCAAATTTATGTTTGAAAGCATTAAAAGATTACCTAATATATGTAACTCTATCCATACACATAGGTCTTGGATGGATTGTTTATTTAATGAAGCTGGGATGTGATAAGTTTGGCCAACTCTGTTTCTTATTTGGTCTCTTTTGTGAAACATGAACACTTTTTTGTTTAAACATGAAAACTTCTGACACTTCATTTTAGCTTGTTTTCTTAAAAAATCCACTATAGTAACAGAATGTTGTGTTTCTACTTAAAGTCTAGAATTGTGGTTCTCAACCTGCCTAATGCTGCCACCATTTTATACATTTCCTCCTATTGTGGTGACCCCAACCATAAAATTGTTTCATTCCTACTTCATAACTACAATTTTGCTACTGTAATGAATTATAATTTAAATATCTGATGTGCAGGATATCTTATGTGAGATCCCCAAATGGGTTGTAACCCACAGGTTGGTCTAGAATATAGTTTACAGATTCTTAGCTCTGGCACTGTCAACATAATACTTTGTTGTGGTGAGTTATAGTTATCCTGACCATTAGAAGATGTTTAGAGCATCATCAGGCTCTGCTTATGTGCCAGCAGCATTAGATGTTCACAGTTGTGAAAAACAGAAGTAGCATTAGGTCCTTTCAATTGTTCCCTGGGAAACTAACTTGGCTCTGTGGTAAAAACTACTACCACAATTTGGTGGAAACCCTTTTAGCATCTACAGAGATATTTAGATGTTTTGGGCAAGCAAACTATCAAGACAGCATAGATGGATGTTTCTGCAAAATTCACATTTATGTGTATAGAAAGTCAACAACTGTGGGCTGGAGAGATGGCTCAATGGTTAAGAGCACTGACTGCTCTTCCAGAGACCCTGAATTCAATTCTCAGCAACCACATGGTGACTCACAACCATCTATAATGGGATCTGATGCCTTCTTCTGGTGTGTCTGAAGTAAGCAACAGTGTACTTATATAAATAAAATAAGTAAATCTTAAAAAGAAAAAAGATTTAAAGAAAGTCAACAATCTCATGAAAGCATTCTCTAGGATAACTTTGTTCTTCCTGCTGCTTCTTTGAGATCACCATCTTGTTGATGAAACATTCCAGGGCTCAGCCCTTGATTTGTCATCTTTGTCTTATCATCTTTGTCTACATTCATTTATGGATCGTTGTTCGTGAGGCTTTCTTATTTGTTAGATATGCTTCCTCTTTTAGAACTTTGTGTTTGCTAGTCCTCCTAAGTCTAACCACCTGGTTTTGATTTTCTCTCTAGCCTCTATTGATAAAATATCATCCAACCAGCCAGACCTACTCAAACTACCCTATTAAAGCTACACCCAACACTTCTCTGCCAAAGTCTGTCTACTGTCTATGTTACTGGAGTTCTAGATAGTTCCACAAATTCTGGCCTCTGGAGCCTGTGATTTTTATACATTCGGTTATATTTAAAATATGTTATAATAATCTAACCATAGAAAAGTCATTTGACTACTAAATAAGATTTAAGAAATATAAATTCATATCTACTTAAAATTATTAAACTATAAATTATTTTTTTTTCTTTTTCTTTCTTTTTTTTTTTTTTTTTT
>NW_022196912.1:55663293-55667838 GCF_008632895.1 Mastomys coucha
CTCAGAAATCCACCTGCCTCTGCCTCCCAAGTGCTGGGATTAAAGGCATGCGCCAGCACTGCCCAGCTCAAACTATAAAATTAATAGTCATTAGCCCATCAAATTTGACTGAAATGTCACAATACAAAACATTTTCCAAAAAGATGTATTTTAATGATGAAAAACAGCATTCAGTGCATATTCTTTATGATATTGAGCATGTGTTATCAAATATATAAAGTTAAACTTAAAGAAATAAAATTATTATCACAAAAGGCCTGTAATTTTAGTTTTCTAAAAAAACTAAAGTTCATCTTATGTAAGGACACTTGGGAGTAAATGCCATCCAAGTCACATGGACTTGAGATGGGAAACAGCAAGGCATTGTTAAAGCTATACATAAAGTAAACCTTACTGAAAACAGAGAATAGCCAGAAGGGGAAATGCTTAGAAGCACTGTGGATTTCTTCTCTACTGTATAAAGACAAGTTTGCCTAGCAGTTGCTGAATTATAAAATTCCTTCCTCAGGAATTCCCCTAGATTGCAAAATTGATCCAAAACAAACGTTTGCTTTAGGTTATTTCAGTATAGTAACATACAATTCTTTTTAAAAGAGGAGGCGAAGAGGAGCATATTGTCAGATATGTGTGTGTGTGTGTGTGTGTGTGTGTGTGTGTATCTCCATTTGGCAGAAGGAGTTTATCTTCAAAAGCCAATAACAAAAAGTAAACAGATCCCCCAACAATAGAGTGAGGCAGCTGCCCTGATGCAGCCAGATTTGCTGGTTTTGTGAAACTCAGTTTACCACCTGCTAGAGTCCCAGCCTAGAAACCAGCCTGTGAATGTGGGGGGCTCATGGCCTTGTTTGATGATGACAATTGGTGTCCTCTTGTCTCTTCCAGAAGGGTCTGTCTCAAGGTACATTTTGGCTAAAAAGAATTGAAAAGACAAAACAAGTTCAGCTGGTTTTCAGTTAAAGTGAAATAGATATACAATGAAAAATTGTTGCATACAAGTAAAAAATGAAATTCTTCTTGCCCCAAGTAGCCAATAGGAACAGTCTCCAGGTATTTCTCTTGCCTGCCATGGAAAGTACCATTAAAAAATGTCGTTGTTCCCTGAAAGAATTCCAAACTTTATGGAATTATCCTTATGATATAGTTATTGTGACACTTCTATGCTAAAAAGGACACAATGACCAAATATTTTCAAAAAATAAGCATATTATGAATTTCATAAAGACTCGTATTCTAATTTAGGCAACAGAACAATTTTCTTGTATCATGAAACTCTTCCACTTTAAAAGATACCATTATTCAATTTCTGATGGACAGCTGATGTGTATTTTTGGAAGACAGGCTAAGAAAGGCTAGCCAGGCTAGCCGGGATAACACTGCTGAGGTACTGCTAACGGTCGTCCCAAGGACAACTTACCAGACTTCACTGATTCCTTTTTCTCAACTTCATTGGCATCTTTGCCAATCCAAATAAAGATCTGAAGAAGAAACAAACAAACAAACAAAAACCCTCAATGAGAGTAAGCGCTGTATAGGGAGTGCTGGCCTGGTGCTGCCCACACACCCACTTTCACCCCACACAGGAAGTGGGTAAAGGTGAAGCCTGTGGAAACCCTGTGTCTTTCTCAAGGCTCCCTCTCACCAGGAGACCCTTGTATTCACATACAGCCTCTCTGATTACAGCTTATACCTGAACATGTTTGCAAGGGGTATTCTTGTTGCAAAGTGAGCTTGCTTGCTTTCTCTCACAAAAATCAACAGCTTCTTGACTGCTTTTCTGTCCATCTGCTGAGCCTGCATCCATCCCAACCTGTAGCTCTAAGCAGCAAAGGATTGCATGTAGGTGCAGGGCTTGCTTGTGGATGTCTAATGCTTTCTAATAGTACATTGCCCTATAAGACTTTGATAAAGTACTATAGTGCTCAGTATTTAAATATCAAGAATTTGAAATTTTATTTAAAATGTTACACATACAGTCTTCATAAAATCAATATGTGAACCTGTAATCTGTATACATCCGTTCCTTTGTCAAATGTGTGAGTTATTTTAATGCTGAAGCACTCTCCAGAATTATTTTGCACTTAAATTGGCAGATCAACTTTGGTCAGATTAAGTTTCCACTGTGTTCTAACACAAATGTATTGGAGCACAGAAGACACCATGACAGCATAGTATCATGGATAAAAGATATAACTTATAAAGAAATGACGCACACCTTTAATCCCAGCACTTGAGAGGCAGAGGCAGGCAGATTTCTGAGTCCAAGGCCAGCCTGGTCTACAGAGTGAGTTCCAGGACAGACAGGGCTATACAGAGAAACCCTGTCTCGAAAAACCAAAACCAAAACAAAACAAAACAAAAACAAACTTGAGGGCTGGAGAGATGGCTCAGTGGTTAAGAGCACTGACTGCTCTTCTGGAGGTCCTGAGTTCAAATCCCAGCAACCACATGGTGGCTCACAACCATCTGTAATGAGATCTGATGCCCTCTTCTGGTATGTCTGAGATAGCTACAGTGTACTTACATATAAAAATAAATCTTTGGGCCAGAGCAAGCGGGGCCATATAATAAATAAAAATAAATCTAAAATAAAAAAATCTTTAAAAAAAAATGGGGCTGGAGAGATTGCTCAGTGGTTAAGAGCACTGACTGCTCTTCTAAAGGTCCTGAGTTCAAATCCCACAACCACATGGTAGCTCATAACCATCCATAACGAGAACTGATGCCCTCTTCTGGAGTATCTGAAGACAGCTACAGTGTACTTACATATAATAAATAAATAAATTTAAAAAAAAAAAAAAGAAATGAAATGATGTTCTGGGAGGATATAGGGTTGAACCCCCAATTCAAATATGCTCCTTAAAGATACAAAGTCAGGGTATTTTTTTTACTACCTTAGTTGCCAGAAACCAATCTAAAGGCTCAGGGGTTAAGAGCAGCTGTTTAGTTTGATTTCTAGCACCCATGTGGAAGCCCACAACCATGCATTAATTCAGGTCCAAAGGATCTGATGTCCTGTTATGACTTTTGCAGGCAAAACACTCATGCACATAAAATATATACTTATTTTAAAATAGTTTTTATTTTTATATTTACTTTAATTATTATGTGTATGAGTGTTTTCTCTTTGTGTGTATCTCTGTATCACATGGCATGCTTGGTACGAAAGGAGGTGGTGAGCCTCCATGTGATTGGTAGGAATCAAACACTGGCCGTTTAAAACAATGGCCTTTAATCACTGAGGCAATTCTCCAGCCCACAATAATTCTTTTTTTTTTCCAAAATAATTCTTTAAAAAAAAAAAGAGATTTGAAAATAAGTTTGTGGCTGACGCTAAAAGTAGGTTTAATCCAGTGTTTCATATATTGTTCTATATAATTGGATTAACATATATGTTTCTACTTTTCATGGTTCTTAATTTACCTAAAGATTTTAAAAGACCAACACGTATTTATGTGTGTGTATATACATGTACATATACATATAGTGTAGGCAGCCGCTTGGACAATTAAATCCAAGATGGCGCTGGTTCCTGATACACCGAGCAGGTGTATGCTAATGAGGGTTTGACGGGGAACCAATCCAGAAGGACTTGGCAGCTCAAGCTCGGGTATATAAGGGGCTGCCTCCAGCCATTCCACACCACTCCACAGAGGCAAGCAGACCTGCAGCACCTAGGAAGAAGAAGAAAGAAGAAAGAAGAAGAAGCAGCTGCAGGAACATCAAGAAGAGCCAAGAAGAGCCGTGCCATCAAGAAGAGCTGTGACACTTAAGAACCTAGGAGATCTGTAATACATAGGTATCAAAAAAGAGCTGTAACACCTGGGCATCTAGGAGAGCTGTAACACAAAAAGAATATTCCTGAGTAAACTGTCAAGAGTAGTAGTCTCGGTGTTCTGTCGTCATTGCTGCTGGTGGGAAGCAGAAGCGGCAGAATACGAGTGGTGGCCCTTATGGGGACTTCGTGTCAAAGTGACCCGTAGGAGACTCCAGAACTCTCGACAGAACAGGGCGATCGATCTGAAAGTGCTCGGTAAGTTGAGCCTCAAAGTTAAAGATCCCGGTTAGGGACAAGTCTGCCTTCAGAGCAGGGAAAGTGCTCAGTAGTTGAGCCTCAAAGTTAAAGCTCCCAGTTAGGGACAAGTCTGCCTTTAGAGCAGGGAAAGTGCTCAGTAGTGGAATCTCAAAGTTAAAGCTACCGGTTAGGGACAAGTCTGCCTTCAGAGAAGGAAAGTGCTCCGTAGTTGAGCCTAAAGGGGAATCCTGAGGAGAGCGGAGCCCCCAGTGAATCGGGCGGCCTCATAAGCTTGTTGCTATTTGTTGCTTCTGCACCTGGGCCAGGAGGCAGAGCCTAAGTAACTGGCTCCAGAGAGGGGCAGAAGGCATAAGATTAGAGCAGGAGGGAGAAGGAAAAGTAACAAAAGTAAACATGGGCGCTTTGTTTTCAATTTTTCTGTCTCTCCTAGAGCTGTTAATGTTGAACTCAATTTTTTTGACTCTTTAAGAGCTGTTAAAACCTGTGTGGAAGCTCTTTAGGAGCTGTTTGGA
>NW_022196912.1:55669205-55669930 GCF_008632895.1 Mastomys coucha
GAAGAACCAAGAAGAGCCATGCCATCAAGAAGAGCTGTGACACTTAAGAACCTAGGAGAGCTGTAATAACTAGGTAACTTAAAGGGCTGTAACACCTGGGCATCTAGGAGAGCTGTAACACAAAAGAAAATTTCCTGAGTAAACCGTGAGAGAAGAAGTCTAAGTGTGTTTGTCGTTATTGCTGCCATCCGGGCAGCAAGACGCCGTACAAGTGGTGGCCCCGGACGGCAACTTCGTGTCAAATTGACCCGTAGGAGACTCCAGAACTCTCGATGGAACAGGGCGATCGATCAGAAAGTGCTCTGTAAGTTGAGCCCCCAATGAAAGTTCCTGGTTAGGAATAAGTCTGCCTTTAGAGCAGGGAAAGTGCTCAGTAGTTGAGCCTCAAAGTAAAGCTCCCAGTTAGGGACAAGTCTGCCTTCAGAGAAGGAAAGTGCTCCATAGTTGAGCCTAAAGGGGAACCCTGAGGAGAGCGGAGCCCCCAGTGAACGGGGCGGCCTCGTAAGCTTGTTGCTATTTGTTGCTTCTGCACCTGGGCCAGGAGGCAGAGCCTAAGTAACTGGCTCCAGAGAGCAGCAGAAGGCATAAGATTAGAGCAGGAGGGAGAAGGGAAAGTAACAAAAGTAAACATGGGCGCTTTGTTTTCAATTTTTCTGTCTCTCCTAGAGCTGTTAATGTTAAACTCAATTTTTTTGACTCTTTAAGAGCTGTTAAAACCTGTGTGG
>NW_022196912.1:55671017-55672038 GCF_008632895.1 Mastomys coucha
TGAAACCACTGGCACCATTAAAATTAATAGTACCGTTTGTGCATTATTTGAGAATTTGCAGAAATTAACTTGGCAGAGAAGGAATCCATTTTTTATTCAATGTATTCAGGCTCATCCTGGGTTGCCAGGACCTTTAAGTAGAAGAAGTGAGATTGTAGATCAATGGGCTAGGATGAAGTGCATTTTCATGAGTTCTTCTATGGAAATGGCTAAACAGTTCCAACCAAATTTTCATCTGTCTAGAGCAGATGCCAGACAGGGGGTCTTAGATTGTCCTCAATGTATGGCAGATGGATGTGAATTTAGAACTTTAAAATATGTTCATGTATTTGTAGATACATGTTCTGAAATCATTCATGCCACACCTTTGAGTAGTGAAGAGGCATGCAATGTCATCTCGCATTGCCTAGAGGCATGGGCTGCCTGGGGCAAACCCCAACAGCTAAAATTAGATAATGGACCTGCCTATAGAGCTCAAACCTTTAAATTTAGATGTAGATGTCATTTTGTAAACAGATCGAAGTTCATGTTTCCCATGGACTGCCATATAATCCTCAAGGGCAGGGCATCGTGGAGCGTGTGCATTGTACTCTTAAAGAACTTACAAAAACAAAAAGGGGAAATTGGCCAAGGCCATACCCCAAAAGAAAAATTTTTAAATTTGGATGTAGATGACCTTTCTGCTGTAGATCGTCATCAGTGCAGCAGAGGTTCCTTCAAGAGATTTATGAAGTGGAAAGATATTCTGACAGGTTCATGGCATGGCCAGGATCCAGTATTAATGTGGGTGAGAGGCTCTGTTTTTGTGTTTCCACAGGACCGCCAAGATCCCATTTGGGTCTCTGAGCGAGAGCCAAACAGAGCCGAGATGGAGGATTCTGTCGCTGTTTCCAAGGCCAATACCACAGTGGGTGGGCATAGCACTCTGGGGAGTTTTGGTCCTCCTGGGTTGCGTCCTCTGTTACTTTGCAGAATGAAAAGGGAGCATGCTAAACATAAAGCAGTGGTTTACCAAGCTTTG
>NW_022196912.1:55672486-55672751 GCF_008632895.1 Mastomys coucha
CAGAGTGCATCACCCCCTGATCTATTGTGAGCAGCCTTCAAATAAAATAAAATAAAAAAGGGGGAGATATAGGCAGCCGCTTGGACAATAAAATCCAAGATGGCACCGGTTCCTGATACACTGTAGCAACAGACTATTCCACTGCGCATGCTGCCCTCCCGAGCGGGTGTATACTGCGCATGCGCCTCTCTCGTGCAGGTGTATGCTAATGAGGGTTTGCTGGGGAACCAATTCAGGAGGACTTGGCAGCTCAAGCTCGGGTATA
>NW_022196912.1:55672860-55677380 GCF_008632895.1 Mastomys coucha
CAGAAGCAAGCAGACCTGCAGCACCTAGGAAGAAGAAGAAGAAGAAAGAAGAAAGAAGAAAGAAGAAGCAGCAGCAGCAGCAACATCAAGAAGAGCCAAGAAGAGCCTTGCCATCAAGAAGAGCTGTGACACTTAAGAACCTAGGAGAGCTGTAATACCTAGGTATCAAAAAGAGCTGTAACATCTGGGCATCTAGGAGAGCTGTAACACAAAAAGAATATTCCTGAGTAAGCCGCGAGAGAAGAAGTCTAAGAGTGTTCTTCATTATTGCTGCCATCCGGGCATCAAGGCACTGTACAATATAGCACCTATCAAGTCAGCACTGATTTTTCTCCTAAATTAAGATCTGTAAAACATTCTCTCTCCGGTGACTTTCTAAGGCAGGACCAGCTGAGAGGCATAGGCCTCAAAAGTGGCAAAGCAGCCGGGACAGGATCCTCTCTACCTCCATCTACACTTAGGAGTGACATTGGTGGATCTGAAGCCCTCTCTGCCCCTTCTCTCCAAGTAGAGAGCCTGACTTCGGGGAGTGCTTTAACCCAGGGACTCGGGTGAGATCCGCCATTTTCTTTCCAGGTGATTTTCTAAGGAGGGACAGCCGGGAGGCACAGGCCTCCCAAGTGGCAGGGCAGCCTGGTCAGGATCCTTTATACCTCAGACCACACCTAGGAGGGACAACATATCCTCTCTATACCTTTCCCACAAGTGGAGATCCTGTCTCCAGTGTGTACTCTGACCCCAGGACTCAGGATGGACAACTGATCCACAACCATCTGCACCTGGGTTTTACCAGAGGAGAGCTGATCTCCCAGAAGTGCTAACACAGGCTTACAGACCCACTGTAAGCTCTAGTCAGAGACAGCAAGAACATCTAACAGCAGAGATCAACAGATGGCGAAAGGCTAATGCAAGAATCGTACCAACAGAAACCAAGACTACTTGGCTTCATCAGAACCTAGTACTCCCACCACAGCAAGTCTTGGATATCCCAAAACACCAGAAAAGCAAGATTTGGATCAAAAATCATATCTCACAATGGTGCTAGAGGAATTTAAGAAGGACATGAATAACTCCCTTAAAGAAACACAGGAAAACACAGGTAAAGAGGTGCAAGCCCTTAAAGAGGAAACAAACAAAAAAAAAAAATCCCTTAAAGAATTACAAGAGATCATGAGTAAACAAGTAGAAGCCCGTAAAGACAAAACACAAAAGTCCCTTAAGGAATTACAGTAAAGCACAAACAAACAGGTGAAGGAATTGAGCAAAAACATCCAGGACTTAAAAATGGAAGTAGAAACAGTTAAGAAATCACAAAGAGAGACAACTCTGGAGTTAGAAAATCTTAGGAAAGAAGTCACGAACGATAGATGCAAGCATCACCAACAGAATATAAGAGATAGAAGAATCTCAGGGGCAGAAGACACCATAGAAAACATTGACACAACAGTCAAAGAAAACACAAAATGCAAAAAGCTCCTAACCCAAAACAACCAGGAAATCCAGGACCCACTGAGAAGACCAAACCTAAAGGATAATAGGTATAGAAGAGAGTAAAGACTCCCAATGTAATGAGCCAGTAAATATCTTCAAAAAAATTATAGAAGAAAACTTCCCTAACCTAAAGAAAGAGATGCCCATGAACATACAAGAAGCCTATAGAACTCCAAATAGAATGGACCAGAAAAGAAATTCCTCCTGCTACATAATAATAAAATCACCAAATGGACAAAACAAAGAAAGAATACTAAAAGCAGTAAGGGGAAAAGGTCAAGTAACATATAAAGGCAGGCCTATCAGAATTACACCAGACTTCTCACCAGAGACTATGAAAGCTAGAAGATCCTGGGCAGATGCCATACAGACCCCAAGAGAACACAAATGCCAGCCTAGACTACTATACCCAGCAAAACCCTCAATCACCATAGATGGAGAAACCAAAGTATTCCATGAAAAAACCAAATTCACACAATATTTTCCCACAAATCCAGCCCTTCAAAGGGTAATAAATGAAAAACTCCAATACAAGAAGGGGAACTACATCTCTGAAAAGGCAAAAATGTAATTTTTCAACAAAACTAAAAGGATAGCCACATGAATGGAATTCTAACTCTAACAAAAATAGCAGGAAGCAACAATTACTTTTCCTTAATATCTATTAATATCAATGGATTCAATTACCCAATAAAAAGGCATAGACTATCAGATTGCGTACGTAAACAGGACCCAACATTTTGTTGCATACAGGAAGCCCACCACAGTGACAAAGACAGACACTTCCTCAGAGTAAAAGGCTGGAAAACAATTTTCCAAGCCAATGGTCCCAAGAAAAAAGCTGGAGTAGCCATTCTAATATCAAATAAAAATCTACTTTCAATGTAGAGTGATCAAAAAAGTTAAGGAGGGATACTTCATACTCATCAAAGGTATGATCTACCTAGATGAACTCTCAATTCTGAACCTCTATGCTCCAAATAAAAGGACATCTACATTCATAAAAGAAACTTTACTAAAGCTCAAAGAACACATTGCACTGCACAATAATAGTGGGAGATTTCAATACCCCACTCTCTGCAATGAACAGATCATGGAAACAAACTAATCAAAGACACAGTGAGATTAAAAGAAGTTATGAAACAGATGGATTTAACATATCTATAAAACTTTTTATCCTAAAAAGGATATTCCTTCTCTCAGCACCTCATGGTACCTTCTCCAAAATTGACCATATAATTGGTCACAAATCAGACCTCAACAGATACAAGAAGATTGAAATAATTCCTTGTATCCTATCAGATCACCATGGACTAAGGCTGCTCCTCAATAACAACATAAACAATAGAATGCCCACATATACATGGAAGCTTAACAACACTCTACTCAATGATAACTTGGTCAAGGAAGAAATAAAGAAATTAAAGATTTTCTAGAGTTTAATGAAAATGAAGCCACAACATATCCAAAGTTATGGGACACAAAGCAGTCCAAAGAGGAAAACTCATAGCTCTAAGTGCCTCCAAAAAGAAGCTGGAAAGATCATACACCAGCAATTTGATAGAACATCTGAAAGCTCTAGAACAAAAAGAAGCAAATTCACCTAAGAGGAGTCAAAGGCAGGAAATAAACTCAGGGCTGATATCAACCAAATAGAAACAAAAAGAACCATACAAAGAATCAACCAAACCAGGAGCTGGTTCTTTGAGAAAATCAACAAAATAGATAAACCCTTAGCCATACTAACTAAATGGCACAGAGACAGTATCCTAATAAACAAGGTTAGAAGTGAAAAGGAAGACTTAACAACTGACACTGAAGAAATCAAAAATCATGAGATCCTACTACAAAAGCCTATATTCAACAAAACTGGAAAACCTGGATGAAATGGACAATTTGACAGATACCAGGTACCAAAGTTAAATCAAGATCAGATCAATGATATAAACAGTCCCATATCTGCTAAGGAAATAGAAACAGTCATTAATAGTCTCCCAACCAAAAAAGCCCAGGACCAGATGGGTTTAGTGTAGTGTTATCATACCTTCAAAGAAGACCTAATACTAATACTCCTCAAACTATTCCACAAAATAGAAACAGAAGGTACTCTACCCAATTGTTCTATGAAACCACAATTACTCTTATACCTAAACCACACAAAGACCTAACAAAGAAAGAAAACTTCAGACCAATTTCCCTTATGAATATGATATAAAAATACTCAATAAAATTCTTGCAAACTGAATCAAAGAACATATGAAAATGATCATCCACCATGATCAAGTAGGCTTCATCCCAGAGATCAGGGATGGTTCAATATATGGAAATCCATCAACATAATTCACTACATAAACAAACTCAAGGACAAAAACCATATGATCATCTCACTAGATGCTGAGAAAGCATTTGACAAAATCCAACAGCCCTCATGATAAAGTCTTGGAAAGATCAGGAATTCAAAGCTCATATTTGAACATAGTAAAAGCAATATACAGAAAACCAGTAGCCAACATCAAACTAAATGGAGAGAAACTTGAAGCGATCCCACTAAAATCAGGGACTAGACAAGCCTGCCCACTTTCTCCCTACCTATTCAATACTGTACTTGAAGTCCTAGCCAGAGCAATTAGACAACAAAAGGAGATCAAAGGGACACAAATTAGAAAGGAAGAAGTCAAATTATCACTATTTGCTGATGATATGACAGTATACTTAAAAAATTCCACCAGAGAGCTCCTAAACCTGATAAACAACTCAGCAAAGTAGCTGGATATAAGATTAACTCAAGCAAATCAGTGGCCTTCCTCTACACAAAGGATAAACAGGCAGAGAAAGAAATTAGGGAAACAACACCCTTCACAATAGTTACAAATAATATTAAATACTTTGGTGTAACTCTAACTAAGCGAGTAAAAGATCTGTTTGACATGAACTTCAAGTCTCTGAAGAAGGAAATTGAAGAAGGTCTCAAAAGATGGAAAGATCTCCCATGCTCGTGGATTTGGTAGGATTAGTATAGTAAAAATGGC
>NW_022196912.1:55678143-55700386 GCF_008632895.1 Mastomys coucha
GTACAACCACTCTGGAAATCAGTTTGGTGGTTCCTCCGGAAATTGGACATAGTTCTACCAGAAGACCAGCTATACCACTCCTGGGCATGTACCCAGAAGATGCTTGTCTTAGTCAGGGTTTCTATTCCTGCACAAACATCATGACCAAGAAGCAAGTTGGAGCGGAAAGGGTCTATTGAGCTTACTTCCACATTGCTGTTTATCACCAAAGGAAGTCAGGACTGGAACTCAAGCAGGTTAGGAAGCAGGAGCTGATGCAGAGGCCATGGACAGATGTTCCTTGCTGACTTGCTTCCCCTGGCTTGCTCAGCCTGCTCTCTTATAGAACCCAAGACTTCCAGCCCAGGGATGGCACCACCCACAAGGGGCCCTACCCCCTTGATCACTAATTGAGAAAATGCCCCACAGCTGGGTCTCATGGAAGCACTTCCCCAACTGAAGCTTCCTTCTCTGTGATAACTCCAGCCTGTGTCAAGTTGACACACAAAACCAGCCAGTACAATGCTCCAACATGTAATAAGGACACGTGTTCCACCATGTTCATACTAGCCTTATTTATAATAGCCGGAAACTGTAAAACAACCCAGATGTCCCTCAACAGAGAAATTTTTACAGAAATTGTGGTATGTCTACACAATGGAGTACTACTCAGCTATTAAAAACAATGAATTTATGAAATTCTTAGGGAAATGGATGGATCTAGAGAATATCATCCTGAGTGAGGTAACCCAGTCACACAAGAACACACATGGTATGCACTCTCTGATAAGTGGTTATTAGCCCAGAAGTTCGGAATACTCCAAGTACAATCCACAAACCACAAGAAACTCAAGAAGAAGGAAGACCAAAATGTGGATACTTCATTCCTTCTTAAAAGGGGGAACAAAATACCCATGGAAGTAGTTGCAGAGATTAACCATGGAGCAGAGACTGAAAGAAGGACAATCCAGCCTGATATAGCTGTCTCCTGAGAGGCTCTGACAGTACCCGACTAATACAGAAGTAGAGGCTCACAGCCATCCATTGACTGAGTACAGGGTCCCCAAATGAAGGAGCTAGAGAAAGGACTGAAGGAGCTGAAGGGTTTGCAGCCCCTTAGGAGGAACGACAATATGAACTAACTAGTACCCTCAGAGCTCCCAGGGTCTCAACCACCAACCAAGGAGTACACATGGTGGGACTGATTGCTCTGGCAGCATGTGTATAGTAGAGGATGACCAAGTTGGTCATCAATGGGGAGGAGAGGCCCTTGGCCCTGTGAAGGTTCTGTGCCCCAGTGTAGGGGAATGCGGGGACCAGTAAGCAGGAGAGGGTTGGGTGGCGAGCACGGGGAAGGGAGATGCAACAGGGGTTTTTTCTCGTTTTTTTGTTTTTTGGTTTTGGAGAGGAAACTGGGAAATATGACATGTAAATAAAGAATCTAATTTAAAAAAGAGATCGGTAAAACAGTAACGTATTTTGCCATTTAGTTTCAAACCTATTCTGTCCCAGATTTTTTTTCACCAAGGAATGGGTTCCTTGGAAATTTTGTTGAAATTCTCAATAGTTTGGTCTTTCCCACAGTATTGCACATATTCATGCACTTACTAATATAATGAATGCACAAATTAACAATGAGTATATATAATTTATAAATAAATGAAAAATTGAGGTTTTTGCCTAAAGCTATAAGACGTGGAAGCTGTAGACTTATTTTCATAGTAAGAAATCAACTTGTGGGTGGTGGTGGCACACGCCTTTAATCCCAGCACTTGGGAGGCAGAGGCAGGTGGATTTCTGAGTCAAGGCCAGGCTGGTCTAAAGAGTGAGTTCCAGGACAGCCAGGGCTATACAGAGAAACTCTGTCTCAAAAAAGAAGGAAAAAAAAAAAAGAAATGAAAAGAAAAGAAAAAAGAAATCAACTTGCCCTATATATTGGTTTTATTGCTAAACTCTGTGAAATTTTTCTTAAGTACAGTCTAGTACAGCCCAGACCTATTATTTGAATTGCCATTTCTCAAAGCAACTACTGTCAGTTCCCAACAGTCTCCTGTTATGGACAAAATATAGCTGTACCTGTTCCCATGCATCAAGTAGCATGACATCATCTTCTGCCAAATCATCCTGGGTGAACTCTCCCGGAACTTCTTCAATCTGAAACATTTGAAGAACTATATGATCAAACAGTACAGCAAGGGAGTTTATAATATGCAGGAGATACATGCTGTCTAGTAGTTTGGATGGCAGCAAAAGCTTGTTTGTCTGTTTTTTTCTTAGTTTAGGGTAAACAGATTTATTTTTGTAACTGAATATTATAAAATGATGGTAGAGTCTGGCCAGGATAGTATTTACTATAAACATAGAATCTGAACACATTTAGGACAGACATGTACAGTCGGTGTGAACAGAGCTCCTCTATTCTTGCAGTTTCCCATGACAAAAACTTAACAGGTTTTCTTGCCTGCCTAATCTAAAGACATTTGATAGAATGGTCTGGATATGGAGTTGTCTTTCTTTTATAAGTGAAGACTGTTTTAGTTAAGAGTCAGTTAATCTGGTCATTCTAATCAACAAACTTAATAATAGGGCATAATATAATATATGCAAGTTTTCAGTTTTTATTTTTTTAATAATTATTTTATATATATGAGTACACTGTAGCTGTCTTCAGACACACCAGAAGAGAGCATCAGATCCCATTACAAATGGTTGTGAGCCACCATGTGGTTGCTGGGAATTGAACTCAGGACCTCTAGAAAAGCAGTCAGTGCTCTTAACCACTGAACCATCTCTCCAGCCCTTCAGTTTTTATTTTTAATGGAACAAATTTTGCTTTCTGCCATTGGATAGTAATTGAGTCACTGTATTACCAAAACAAGTAGACATACATTATTAACCTGAAGCTCAAAGTTTTAAGAGATCTCTGCAATTCTTCCTGATTCTTAGGGACGTTTGACAGTTTAGATTTGGGTTCCCGATTTCTTGTACCTTCCCTTTAAATAGTCACATGAACAGCATAGAGCTTGGCCTCTGCCAGTTTATATTAGCAAATGTGACTTACCAGGAATTTCCTGTGCTCCTGACTTTGTCATGGGAAAATAGGCAGAAGCTCCAGACTAGAACAAGCTAACCAGACAGCCTCACCATCTTACATGTTTGCAGTGCCCTGAGAAGATTCTGAACTCCTTAAAATAAAAAAGCAGAGCAAAGCAAAAAGCAACCTAACATGGTCAGAGAGGAATGAATTGCATTGTATCGTCATTTTGTTTTCAAGATTTGTCGGAGGCACACTAGGAGATGCTAAGGGCCAGTGAGTCTCTTGAGAAGGCCCACCATTCTGCATGGCTTGCAATGGGTGAGCTCTAAGATATATAGACACTATACCCCAGGACTGCTTCTTGTGCTGATACACCTTTCCTGTCACTATTACCTAGCCTAATGATTCCTGGACATCGGCCCACTCTATTGGACAAATTCCCTGCAGATCAACAGGAAGATGAGCTTTCATGAATTAATGCCGTTGAAATGAATAATGACTTTATAGAATTCCTAACGTAGTTCAAATACTTTTAAGAAAAAGTTTAAGGAGATGGTTTTAGTTGTTTCAGAAAGACAAAATGAAGTTATAATCAAGAATAGAATATGCGCCCTCCTGATAGAATAGTAAGTAAAGGCTGTATAATAAGGAGGACAATGTGCCTTCACAATTACACTAAGAAGAAAAATAGGCCTGGGACAAATTTGTGATCAAGAGAAAGCATTCATTCTAGGTCAGGTCCAAGGATGAAGCCACAGGTGTACACTATGATAAAGCAAGGCCACATGAAACTGATGCTTTGAATTTACAATAAACTTATAGAATGAAACACTGCTTTGAACTTACTACCATCATCCTTCTGCAACTCCCCTTTTGTGTAACATTTTATCCATGTGGTAATTTTCTAAAAAAAACCCTTTTATCTAAGAAGGTATAAAAAGACCAGAGAGAAGAAATAAAAAGGTAGCTTGGGGGGGGGGTCTGCCCAATCCACCAAATGTATGTAAGTACATGTCTGTTTGTCTATATGTATGTATATGCATATGTATGTAGGTATATGTGTATGTATGTATGTATGAGTGAACACTTGTGGAGTTGATAAGACAGGTAATCAGGGCCAACCTGAATGTGTATGGGTAATTAAGCCTTTTTCTTCTTTATCTCCCGATGCTTCTGGCAGGAATTAATTACCAAAAGCCAGCAATGTTTGTCTGTAGAATAACAAATAGTTATAAACAGAATTGCCAAAGATAAAAATATTTTGGCCATAATCGCTGACTCCATACCTTATCGCTGCCTTCCTCAGAGAACTGGTGCCAGGCTGGTCACCAGCAAAGATTATCTTTAAACATGTATATATGTGTCAGGGGTGTGTGTACTTGATGTATAAGGTCCTAGAAAGCCAAAAGAGAGTGTCTTGGATTCTTTGCACCTGGAGTTACAAGTGGTTATGAGCTGACCTACAGGGGTGCTGGGAACTGAACTTGGGTCCTCTACAAGTTCAGTATGTGCTTTTAACCACTGAGCTCTCTCCCTATTCCTATACTACCATCTTACAGAATATTTACCAATCATCTGATCATTTAAAAGACAACTTTAAATATCACTTCTCTGCTGTGTATTTTAATTTATTTTACACAAATCATTAACCCCTCAAAAACATGAAATAAATACTGACCTTTTGCACATTTAAAAAATGAGAGCATGCGCACAGAGAGAGCAAAGAAACTGCCTAAGGTCCTCCAGCATGTAGCATCATCAAGTGGGTGATGTCACATAGGAAGAGTGTTTTTAAAAGCTGTATTTTCAACAGTGGGCTCTACAGCCATGTATATGCTATGTATCTATTTCCAGGTGGTTATTATAATATCAAATGCATATTGGTAATAATTCTTTTTCTTAAACTGCGAAAGGAACAAGAAAGTTCCAAATATCACATAAGAGAAAGAGTGAATACAGAAGAAGTGTGTATTTCTGATAATAGGTAATATGAGCATGAGCAGGCAAAAAAAAAAAAAAAAATCAAAGACTAATAGATGCCAACAGATGGTTTTAAAAATCTGATTGGGGATGAAACCAGAGTACCTGCTTTTATGAAATATATCTTCCTGAGACTGTGGGGACACCCAACTACGATTGTTAACCTACAATGCAACCTCTAAAAACTTAAGGCTCAGAGAACAGCACAAAAGAGAAGACAGAAAGATTGTAAAAGGTCAGATGAACAGGACCCCTGTGGTGCCCTATAGGGTACTACAGGCTAGTGGAAAATCACTCTGTCCCAAGCCTTTCCCTAAACTCAGGACTTAAACCCCATAGCCCCATGACTCAGGGGCTGCCATTCTGTGTTTGCCCCCAATAAGTCTCTTGTGTGACATTTGTTGCCTGGTATGACTTAAGTATTCCTTGACTCCTAATTGCCAAGATACCCTTACATTGGAAAACTATTTCAACCCCAACTTCTAGGTAGTGTCTTTTAGCTGAACCCATAAAATCTCAACAATATGGTTTCCTGAATGAGATCTGAATGAGGACAATGGTATTCAACACGCCAACATGGATGAGGAAAACTGGTTTTCTCCAACGATGAGCCCCTTCATATCCAATCCCAAGCAGTCAAACTATAATATATGTACATACAACTAAATGTACAACACTAAATGAACTGAGTAGGGGATGTATGTGAGTGTGCATGTACCAAGAAGTGGTCATGAATTTAAGAGCATGCAGGGAGAACATGAATGGCACTGGATGGGGAAGAGGGATAGATAGAAATGATATAGTAATAATGTATGAAAATTATAAAATTCTTAATTAAGAATCAGCTATTAAAAACAATAAATTCATGAAATTCTTAGGCAAATGAATAGAACTGAAAATATTATCCTGAGTGAGGTAACCTAATCACAAAAGAGCATATATGGTATACACTCAGTGATAAGTGGATATTAGCCCAAAAGTTTGGAATACCCAAGATACAGTTCACAGACCATATGAAGCTTAAGAAGAAGGAAGACCAAAGTGTGGATAATTTGGTCCTTCTTAGAAGGGGGATCAAAATACCCATGGGAGGAGATACAGAAACAAAGTGTGGAGCAGAAACTGAAGGAATACCATCCAGAGACTGCCCCACCTGGGGATCCATCCCATATACAGACATCAAACTCAGACACTATTGTGGATGCCAACAAGTGATGGCTGACAGGAGCCTGCTATATCTGCCTCCTGACAGTGCCTAACTAATTCAGAAGTAGAGACTCACAGCCATCCATTGGACTGAGCACAGGGTCCCCAATGATGGAGCTAGAGAAAGGACCCAAGGAGCCAAAGGTTTACAGCCCCATAGGAAGAACAACAATATGAACCAACCATTAACCCCAGAGCTCCCAAGGACTAAACCAACCAAAGAGTACACATGGGGGGACCCATGGCTTCACCTGCATATGTAGCAGAGGATGACCTTGTGGGACATCAGTGAGAGAAGAGGCCCTTGGTCCTATGAAGGCTCAATGCCTCAGTGTAGGGGATGCTAGGACAGGGAAGCAGGAGTGGGTGAGCTAGTGAGCAGGGGGAAGGAGGATAGAATGGGGGAGGTTGGAGAGAAAAGGAGGAAAGGGGATAACATTTGAAATGCAAATAAAGAATAAAAAAATCTAATTTATAGCAATATTAGCCAATAAAACATATAAGCATGTGTGAACCATATGCAAAAAGAAGCTGTTTGGATATGATATAATAATAATCAACAAAATAGACTTTTCCTATAGTAAACATAAAATACAGCAAGTTCAAGGATTCTCTACAATAGATGAGAAACTGTGGTCCCAACAATATTTGTCACTACCTATCATCACATCTTAAAATTTAAGGTCAAATCATTTGTAAGTTCCAAGTGTGTTTTTAATAAATGGACAGTTTCTTTAGCATTTATGTTAATTCTCACAACAAATCTGGTGAGCTCTTGGGAAGTTTTGTGTGATGAAAATTCAGTTTTTATTTGCCAGGATGAGAAAGATCTCTCCTTCAAGTTCACACAAAAGTCTAGCAAGTCCAAGATGGTCGAAGTTTTCTGATTAAGTTGAGGCAAATGGCTGTAGCCCAGGATGAAATTTCAGAACCCAATATAAAATCATGTACTGATACACACTTCATGTTTGTGTTCAAAATCAGCAAATGAAGGCTGATACAATTAGGTTTGGTTGAGGTCACAAGGATAAGGCCCAGTGATAACAACAGTGTACTAAGAGGAGACATATCAGCTCACTGGGCTATGTGAAGATGCCAGAAAGGCCCTCTCCAGACAACAGATATGCTGGTGCCTTGGACCTCCCAGGTTCCAGGATATGAGAAGGTCGTGCTTGCTGTTTTAAACACTCCAGTCTGCCACACTGGTGTTACAACAGCTTAAACTAAGATTTTGTTGTGTAGCAATTGCCTCAGGATGAGACATTACGTCTCATGGAATGCTCATTGTGACTCAGGATGTTATGAAGAGAGGTGAGACAGCCCCTCCTGCATGGAATCCATGAAGTAAACAACTGAAAAATTTCGGGAAGTCCTGAAACTGATTAGATACATTAGGCCCCCTCCCTCCCGAAGCATGTCTAAGTAGTAAGGACACTGAGAGACACTCTCAGACCAAGACAAGATGCTTGGAAGAGACATTCTCCCAATCTACCAAGCCACCTGCAGGTTCCACAGTACATTGCAAGTTTCTAGTTTTCATGACATTTCACCCATGTAGGAAATGGCTTTTGATGGTGCAGCTGCCTTTGAGTCATTCCCCGTCCTGTAAATAACACTAATAAAACTCACTGCTTCACCAAGGTGAACTTTGGTGGTTTCTGTTCTTTGGCCTGCCATTGGTTCCCTATCTGGGGTGAGTAGACAGTCATTCACAGCTCCCTAGGAATGGTGTCACACAATAGATATTCACAGTCTCCTATGGTTATTTTCAATTGCCTTTAATTCTATAAAGGACTAGAAAACAAAGCATTACTCTTGATGTTAGGTAATTTTTAAGCAGAGCACAAAGTTCTCTGTGGCCTTGTTCAATGGCCTTAATAATCCCATACTTGTTTGTTTGTGTGTTTGTTTTGTTTTGTTTTGTTTTCATTCAATCAGCCTGGGGAAAAATCTGTATTTCTCTGTTTACACTTAGATGAGGAATGATGGCTTGGCTCGCCCAAGAAACTAAGTACTACATGAACAGAACTAGCCATTCAAATTTCACAAAGAAATACTAAATGCCGATAAAGATGTAAAGTAGATATTTTTAAGGGCATTTTGATTTATATACTACTTTAGAGCTTTCTAGATGTTTCTGCATCTGTCACATCTTTAGGCCTTAAACTACTTGTACAGGGTAAAGATTATTGCCCACAGTATACAAAGAAGCAAAACCCAGGACTCACAGTTGTCCCACATTTGAAAGTTCTCTAAACCAGGACAGGATGCCTCTCCTAACAATTAGGCTCTGTCTATTTAAGACACTTACAATGAATCTTCCAGTTTTGTTGGAGCAGCCATAAAGCCGAGGTGGATGGTCTTCAGCCCGAGTTTCTAGCAAGGGTGAAGTCTGGTAGTCTCCTCTCCCTCCAAGAGAGTTCCAGAATTCCTCTATGGAATGCACAATGAGTTAGTACATATTCAGGAGCATATATACTTCATAGGATTTCACATTAATGGCAATATTATTTCATCCTAACTAAATTATACCAGATACCATTAACACTTGCAATTAACAGAAGTATCCTTACACAACTCTAGTGATAAGAAAATGATTGTTTATTGAATGAAGTCAAAACTATGAAAGTGGTGACCTTGGGCCTGCAGCACACACCTGGTTCCTTGCCTTCTTGAATTCTTGAGGCTTTGCACTTGAGGACATCAGCCACATACTCTGCTCCTTTCTCCTCCTCCTGGCTAGCACCTTTTCCTATCCAGATGAAGCCATTGTTTCGTGGCAGTTTTAGGACAAACGTGTCATTAGAATTTAATGAATTTGCATCAACGTCAACCTAGGGCATGAGGGAAAACAATCCAATGATTTAATACAATTCAATGTGGGGAGCCATCCTGAGCCTTCTGCCTGACCCCTGGAAATTAATTCAGGGCACAGGTGCAATAGATGCCTGAAACACTTGAGTAAGCATGCCTTGATCCATGACTCATGATGTTCAGCTGCCCTCAGACAATAAAACACTGCTTTAAAGTGTCACCAGTTTGGCAGTGTCGTACCCAAGTCTTTAATCCCAGCACTCAAGAGGCAGAAGCAGCCAGATCTCTGAATTTAAAGCCGGCCTGGTCTACATAGAAGTTTCAGGGCAGCAAAGACTACCCAGAGAGACTGCCTCAAAATTAACTAATTAAAATAGCCAAGCTGTCAATCAAGAACTGAGGGTTTTGGCCAGCAGACCAGGAGGTAATTCATTCCTATAATCTCATCACTCCAGGGATGAAGCAGAAGGACAATAAAAGGTCTAGCCTAAGATATACAGAAGACTCCATCTCAAAAGCAAGGCAAGAGGACTAAAGTGACAGCGCAGTGGTTAAGAGCACACACTGCTCTTCTGGAGGACTTGAATTGGGTCACCAGCACCTGCATCAGGCATCTGTAAATTGCTCTAACTCCATGGAGCTCCAGGAGATTCAACATCCTCTTGTAATTCCCAAACATGGCAGACAAACATGGCTGTCAACATAGTAGATTCTCACATGGACAAACACAAAAATGAAAAAACAAACAAACAAAAAAAAAACCAAAGCAACCCAATTGATGACTTGACAAAGTGATAAAAATAATATTCAGAGATATTACAGAGGGACAAGACAAACTACATCTGATGCCTGAACAAAGGATGCAATATCAAATAGCAAACATAAAGATGATACCTTTTTTTTCCCCACTAAAAAGAATGTTTGTGGTATTAATTAGAAGGAGCCCTGAAATCCATAAAACAGAGAGGGCAAAGAGATGACTTCAGGTTCACTACTGGTGTTTTCTAACTCAGATAAATGCCAGCTTAAATTATAGATCTGTGTAGAGGATGAAAAGCAGCTCTGGCACATACTTTCCTTGCAACCAGAAGCTGGATACACTGCCTGGGATCTGCCAAGTGCAACTTGGGTTCCTGTGTCCACAGAGAAAAGAGCCCAGATGGGTTAGACACTGAGGTGTGAGTGTGGCCTATGACAACATCAGGCATGGACAGGACCTCTGAAGTCTCTGGCCTGGTCATGATCATGAGCATCCTAGGATGGACTTGGCCTAGGATTCTGTGGTTTGGTGACACCATGCCCACATCTGTGAGAATTGGTCTGAACACACAGTCATGTATTCGGTGCATGATTTTCTGAGTAATTGTGGAGCTGAGTGTGATATGACTCCCAGGGAGACCAGGAACAACCAGTAAGCAAGACCAAAACAGAGCAACAAAGAGGAAAACAGGAGTGTGGCCAACCTGAGACTATAGGGAGAAAACATGTTTTAAAGGCTGGCATGATACATTGTTCTAAATGATGCTGCTTAGCCCACCTCACTGGACTGCCCAGATCAAGGCATCTGCTGCAGGAGAGATGGCTTGCCAGTATGTAAGGGCCTGACCCTAGAGAGAAAAATTAGAGGAAAAAGGAATGGCTGTTGGAGTTTAAAAAACAGTATCTGGAAATTGGTAGTATTCAGGAAGGTTATAACTGTCTTCTTTCACCAGGAATGAAGCATCCTGGACCAAGTCCAAGGAAATCATCGTTTGTTCAACATGAAGAACACCAGTAACCAGGTCTGATTTCAGGACTACTGATTTCTAATCTATATCTTTTTTATTGTAGACGAAGCATCCAGGAATATGAGGAAAGGTGACAAGAGGCTAGTGCCCAGATTAGGGTGAGATTGAGAAAGGAGAACTGTCTGTTTATGAAGACCAGCTTGCCAGGAAACAAGACAGAAGGCCACATAGAATCATCATAACCAATGTGTGAGAGAAAGTAAAGAGGTAAAGGCCGATTTGGGATGCTGCAAGGAAATGGGGTGGTGCACTAAATTCTGATGATGACACCCCTAAAGAAACATTACCTATGGAAAGAGGTCAGGAATTCAACAACAGAGCATTGTGATTGACTCTTTCATATGAAATCAAATGAGTGTCCACAGATATGGACTCCACTGTCAATTTAATGGATTAAAAATACTTATGATTGAACACATGAGAATCTGTGCCTAGAGTGTTATAGGTAAAATCAATATGGAGGTCAAATTTAAATGATATGACCACATGAGATCAACTTGGCCTGGAACACTCCAGTGCTCAGAGGCTAAACAGAGTAAAACCCAATTAAACCTTTCTGGGAATGTGATGACATCTACCTCATCATAAAAATATGCTCAATAAACAGTACGAGTTAACTGTGACAAACGCCTGTCTGTGGCTGGTTAAGAAAAACAAGATCAGAGAAGTGGCCTTTGAAAGTGCTGCTCTCCTTCACCCCCCATTACCATGTTTAGGCTGGCAAGAATGTATGTATGCTCTTAGGAGAACAGAAATGAGAAAACCCAAGAGAAGGCAAGAGACAGTTTCTACAGAACTTGTTTTCAAGCACATCTCCTGGTAAATGATCCAGGATACAAAAGTAAATTTGTCATGTATATGAGGAAGAAGGAGATTACAGCCTGCGGTCAGAATGAACATCGAGTATTGGAAGAGTCTATACAAGGGGATCTGAAACCAAAGAAAGTCTAAGCAAAACCAGAGAAGGGATTGTGGGCAGAGGGGTAGACTGGAGCAATTAGGCTTTAGATAAGAGCCATATCTTTTTATTCTATATAATAAGTATTTACTAACCAATTTAGCAAATTACTACAAAATATATAATTTATGGGTGACATTGATATTAACTGATAAAATACCTCATCACTTTTGTATAAGTTATTCACATATGAATTATTCTTTGAATCAGTTGATCTTTTTAAATTATTTCACAAGCCAGAGGAAAGGATAATATCTATGTACAGATGCAGCTATTAAAATTACAGGACTGCAGATGTGGTGATCGGTGTGTGATTACATTTATGTTCTCTGAGAGAAGGAGGATGTTGTTGAAAGGAACAGGGCAGAAGAGAAGTGACAGAGGCCATTTGTTGAGAGAATCAGAGCAGAATAGAAGTGATAGAGACCACGGCTGCAGCCATCACTATGATAGGGCAAAGGACAGAAGAAGAGATTGTGGGTGGAGGGACTGGAAGAGGAGAAGGCTGCATTGATGAGGAAGAGATAGGGATGAACCAAATAAAAAGAGAAGTCAGAGAGGCCTGGGTGAGCAAGGACAGCCCCATCCAGGGGGTCCCAGTAAAAGGAAACTGTGAGGAATTACAGGTTCCACCAAGAGGTGAGAGTCAGTCTTTAGAGGGCAGGCAGAGATGAGGGAGAAGGAGACTCAGAGAGATTGCTGGTAGATCAAGGCAAGACTGGTTGAATTTTCAGATCTGGGCTGAGTGGCTCCTAAAAAATAAACAGGTTTGGAATCAGCTCAAGATCTGGAGAAACACAGGGCAATGGAGTAGTGGGAGAAGCTTGTAGGATTTCAATGGTAACTATAATTCAAGGTAGGACAGATTACTCCAGTGTGGGCAGATGTTTTTGTACAAAGGCCTCCTTCTTCCCCGGGTTTCATGATCATCTGATCACACCTCATATTCTGCCCAGACCTTTCAAGGTAGGGCTGTAGCTGTCTCCTGCCTCTTGCCACTTTCACTGGCAATGATATTTTTAAAACTCATTTGTTTGGGTTCAGTGCAGTTGAAAAACCTGAGCTGCCTTCTCATTCAATGTCTCTTCTTCTAGTGTTTTACATTGTCGAAGTAAAGGGCATTTACCTGCCAGTGTGTAAAAGCTAACATTGCTGATGGCCAGGCATATTGGATGTATACACATCCAGAGCATATTCATGAAATGCATAGCTTTACCTCCACGATTCTGGTGATAGATGCCAGGTTCTTCCGGACTTGAAAGAGGCGTGTAGGGGGAGCCGGGGCCTGCCCTTCTTTCTTGGATGTTCCATTCTTATAAATAATGAGTGGTTTGTCTTTGAACAAACTCAGCAAGTGAGCAGGCTCTTTGCCTTGAGAGACACGGACCTGGGTGCACAGGGCAGGGAGACAGAAGTATGAACTTGAGCTTCCAGAGGCCAGGCAAAAGGGAATTCGGAGACATTCTCAATTATAGGGGCTTGGGGAATACAGAAAATAACTGACTTCATAGGCATGGTTCAACAATTACACATCCAAATGGGTGAGCAGCTACCTGAGAAGTATCTTTTGGCGTGGTCACACAGTTTGGAAAGTATAGGAAGGAGTACTGAAAACAACCAATATGCTACATAACCTTCAAAAAGGGCAACTGCTGACATGAGACAAAGGGGCACTCATTAAGGTCGGTACTTTACTCCAAAGGAGATTAGAGTGGAAAACGGGCAGACTGAATTGCTTAATAATTTGTTTAAGTACTTCCAAGTTACTTCACCAAAAGCAACTAAAAACTTCAACTATTTAAAAATAATTATTGCGAACCACTGCCATCTAGTGATTCAGTAAGAAACTAGTATTTCATCAACTGTAGGATTCAACTGGCTAATTCCTAGAAATTCATTAATTGTGCATCATCTACCATATTGTGAAATTTAGAAACACAATGTGTAGCGGTCAACAATTTTGAATCATTTGTGAGGAACAGCTTTAAGCTCAACTACATGGCTTAGGAGATATCTCTTCTTAGCTAATAAATATTATATCCCAACAAATAAAATATTTGATTAGCAATGGAGCTGCGTGCACCTAAAGAACCCAACCATTTTATTAATTGAGTTTGTTTATAAATATGGTTGATGTGCCCCTTACACATAGAGCCAGCTTGCTTTATGTATCTATTAATTCATACCATGATGGAAAGAAACCAGCTAGAGACCAAGTTCAGCCTCCACATCGCCAATCTTATGTTCTAAAGTATCTGACTCACCTTTCTGCTTAATTATTACACTTGAAAACCAGATCTCACATTTATAAAGGTTTGAAAATCAAACATCTTTTATGCCTTATAGAACCTGAGCTCACTTGACATCAGACATGAGGTAGCTAAATGACACATCCTTGTGAAGAGGACACTTCACACTTCACGATGCTGAATCAGAAGTGTCATAAACAAGCCAAGAAAGCTGTCTAGAAGATGATTTTTCTTTCTTTTCTTTCTTTCTTTTTTTTTAAAGATTTATTTTTATTTATTTTATGTGTACGGGTACACTGTAGCTGTATAGATGGCCATGAGCTATCATGTGTGGCTGCTGTTGATTTCAGGACTTCTGCCGGCCCTGCTGGCTCTGGCCCGCTGGCTCTGGCCCCACTAGCTCCTGCGTAATTTACTGTAGCTGCCTTCAGATGCACCAGAAGAGGGCGTCCAATCTCATGACCGGTGGTTGTGAGCCACCATGAGGTTGCTGGGATCCGAACTCAGGACCTTCGGAAGAACAGTCAGTGCTCTTAGCTGCTGAGCCATCTCGCCAGCCCCAAAGATGATTTTTCTTAGTACAGGGGAACAAATGTCATCCCCCAAACCAGCCAGAGAATATGGCTAGGTGGTAGGGCAACCAACCCCATTTATAACCCAGTTATAAAGTAAGAAGAAAGAGAAAAAAAGAGACATACAGACAGAGAAGTGCCTCTCTGCAGATAGTAAGATTAGATAGACATGCTTCAGACAGAGAGGAACAACTAAATAGGCAAAGAGCATACATTTCTTGTAAATACTAGTAACAGTCATGAAATGTGGCAGACATTCGAGCATAAGAGACAAAACAGACTTGAAAGAATGTTGATACTGAAACTCACTGGAATTGGCCCCTTAGACACAGCAGAGACATGTCGACCTAGTACTCATACTGTCTGCATATTGTCAAACATTAGTTGCTGTCCTCTCTCATAGAAACAAAGTGTGTGTATGAATGTACATGTGTGTATGCATGTGTATGTATGTGTGTGCATGTGTGTATGTATGTGTGTGCATGTGAGTGTGTGTACATGTGTGATGTGTGTATGCATGTATGTGTATGTTTGTGTGCATGTGATTGTGTTTATGTACATGTGTGTATGTGTGTACGTGTGTGCATACATGTGTATATGTATGCATATGTGTGTGTATATATGTGTGTACATGTGGGTGTGTGCATGGGCATGGGTATGTATATGTGCATATATATGTGTATGTATGCATGTGAGTGTGTATATACACGTGTATGCATGTGTGTATGTGTGTATGCCTGTGAGTATGTGTGTATATGTGTCTATGTGTGTGTGCATGCATATGTGTATGTGTTTGAGAATGTATGTGTATGTATGTATGTGAGTGTGTATATATATGTGTACATGTGTGTGTTAGTATGTATGTACCTATGTGTGTGTGATTTTGACTCAGGGTTCAGTCATTCTCACCAAGTTTTCTTTTTCCTTTTTAGAAGTACCAAATGCAGGATCCATTCTCACCCCCACTTCTCTTCCTTTGTGTCTCTTTTCCCTTCCCCCGTGTCCCCCTTCCTTCTTTGCTTTGTTCTATTCCCTCCCTGCCCACTTTTGTCTTTCTTTTCTTCTGCCTGATACTTCCATCACTTTTGGCCAATGGATTTTGTTTCAAACAAGATTCTGATCCCTAAGAGGGAAAATATGGATCTATGTATCTGTCAAGGTTGATTTCGACTTGCCTGTGTGAACCATAATTTAGGAATTTCTATGATTGAGAATGTACAAAATATTGTTCTATGTTTTTTACCTATGTTTTACAGTTACCTATTGTTGTAGATAACTGAAAATTGTCCAGTTGTGCTTGCTTTGTACTGTTGTGATTTCTTGTAGCTACTGTAGTAATTAGCATACAGAAATTCATCATCTTATACTTCAACAGGCCATAGATTTGAAGTGAGTTATTACCCTAATTTAGTCACTGGGTTAAAATCTACAAGCATTTACTCACTGGGCTAGAAGCTGGTGAGCACAGCATGATGATTTGAATGAGAATGGGTCCCATCTTTAAATGCTTGGCCCCCTGCTAATGAAACTGTTTGGAAAGAATTAGGAGTTATGGCCTTGTTAGAGAAGGCATGTTGGAGAGGGTCTTTGAGCTTTCAAAAGCCCATGCCAGGTCCAGTCTCACTCTCTCTGCCTACTACCAGTGGATTAGGATATAAACTCTTAGCTCCTGTGACAGCACCATGCCTGCCTGCCTGCTACCATGCTTCCCATCATGATGGTCATGGTCTCAGCCTTCGAGCCTGTAAGCAAACCTCTAGTTAAATGCCTTCTTCTATAAGTCACCTTGATCATGGTGTCTCTTCATCAACAAACTAATAGAACAGTAACTAAAATATGCAAAGACTCAAGGATGCATTCTCTCCCTTGCTGTTTTCAGCTCCTCAAGGTTGCCTATATTCTTTTTTGAGGGGTCCCTTTCTTCCCTAAAGCCAGCAGTGGTCCATGGGTCTTCATCATGCTACGTCGCTCTCACTCTGTCCCTCTCCTAGTTGACTCCTAAGGACACTGTTGAGTGTTTCTGCATCACCCAGTAATCCCAGACCATCTCCCTAACTTAAGGCCAGCTGAGGAGTAACTATGGTTCGGTCTTCAATTTCCATTCTCCTTTGTTTTGTAACATAAGATTTTCACAGGGTCTCAGGGTTAGGATGTGCTCATATCAATATATAAGTCTGTCTATTATAACCGTTCACAGCTGGAAATGTCTAATATCTGTGGCATATGGTGGATTCTAAGGGAAAGAGACTCTCCTTGCTTTCTTCTTAGACTCTTAAATTATTAGTTTATTGATGTTTTTATTCTATTTTTAATGGCTTCCTCTTCTCCAGAATCTGAGATGACTAGTGTGTTATGAAATATTTGAATTTCAAAATAAAAAGAAATCATAATAAAAATCATAATCATAAAAATTCTAAGATCTCTTCTGAATGAGGGAAGTGAGCTTTTATCAAGAAGAGGGCTAGGAAATGGGGAATTGCATGAGTTGGGAAAGAGAAGTTATACCAACCTGCACAGCCTGCCCGCCAAGGGACCGATCCAACTGAACAGTCAGAAATGCAGACATCGTCAGCTCATCTCTGGTAGCATTTGCTCCTTGCCTAGAAGAATGTAAGCAAGTTACTCTGGCTTGTAGTTATGTTTTAATACCCTCTCATGCAGCCATTTCAAAAAGAGACTTGATACTGTAAAATACCAAAAGGAAGCCAACAGTTCAACATGACCAAAGTGATCAAAGTTACTGTTATTTCCTAAGTACTAATCCTGGATTGTCCTGTGTATGTCAAGAAATGTATACATTGTACAAGACATTTTCATTTCCATTTTAAAGAAACTGGCCCTTTGCTTCTTATATGACTTTGCTAAGTAATCCGTGTCTGTCTGATGTCTGCTATTTTGGGAAATTCATCCCCACAGTACACAGAATCTGAGTACTATCTGCATGCTGTACAGAGTATAAAATGGTGGGTTCTACCTCATGCTGCATAGAATACAGTCATTTGTGTGTGCAGGGCCCATGGCACTTGCACTCTGGAAAGACTCACCATGTGTAGATGATCTGTCCTCTGGGATAAGTGTAGAGGATAATGTAGCAGTCACCACCATAGAACTCGCCATAGGAGCTTGGGTCAATCTGGACCCTTCCACTGTGTTCTACGCGCCAGATCTAAAAGCGATAGAGTAGACATAACCTGTTAAAAGTTCACTGACCTAAAATACTACTCACAAACTATAAGTTGTTTGCACTTTAGATTCATTATCAAGCAATGTTTTGGTTATTTTTCTAAACAGTTTTTAATCATGCAAAAGCAAAGAGGTTAACAAATTTCTTGACTTTTAAAATCTTCTCTCTTTTGTTTCCTCCACAATATTTCATCAGTTCTGAAAATCTTGTTGTGGACGGTTTTGTTCTTAAATTTTCTTGTTATTCTGTTTTGAGACGGGATTTCTCTATGTATTCCAGGCTGATCTTGAACTCATGATCCTTCTGCCTTAGTCTGCTAAGTGCTAAGAAGATGGGCATGTGCCATCTTGTCCAGTAATTTTTATACTATTGATGTGTGTGTATGCATGTAATATGAATTAGTGAAAATAATATGGTACTACTACAATAAAACTACAACAATTCAGCTCAGAAATATGCTTCTAATTTATAGTAAAAACTTTTTATCATTTGTGAAATAGCCAGTGAGCAAGAGGCCACCAGGGTTTGCATTGTACCCTGAAAATGGCACAACACTTCCCGTGTGGGTGCTAGGGAAAAGCAGGTCAGTCTATGGCTTTGGAACATGGAGTGAGCAATCCAGAGAACAGTGCAGGGTGTCTGAGGAGAAGCATCTCTGCACCATACCATTCTAGAGAACAGAGGGCTCAGCAACAGAGCCTCATCAATCTCAAGAGCCTAAACACAGACACCAGGTATTAGCAGTGCCAGTGTGCCACAGGATGCCTTCTCAGAGAAGCTGTGGCCAGAGCCTAAGCCTTCACCACAGGCACAGCTGGTAATGAGAAGTTCAGCCTGCTCAGAATGCACTCTACAAAGCTTTGTGTGCTGAGCTGCAGTGAGAATACCCAAGCAGGAGACGGACGCAGAACAGGAGTTGGATCCCCATCTGATGGTAAGCATCTGAATGCTGAGGACCTTGTTCCCACATGCCAACACCTATGCAGCTTAGTATCCTACTTCAGTTCTTTGAAAAGAGGAAAAACTATTCCCTAAGTTTATCAATTATACTTGGTTCAAGTGATGTGATAAGACCTAGGAATGTAGATACAAAGGACTTAACGCTTGTCCTCAAGGAACTGAGGAAAGATCCAGGAGAAATCCATCAATAGATAACAGATTGTGATACATTTGGTAACAATGATACATTTGATAACAATTGTGTGGTTTGGGGAAATCATCACCTACATACAGGAGAAGGCCCTTTTCAGTGCTGAGGGAGGGCTCCTCAGAAGAGGGCGTACCTGCTCCTGGACTGAGTTGCTAGGAATGGAAACTGTTGGACCATAATGCATGGAGGAGTAGGGATACTTCACATGTCAAGAGGAGACCAAGAGTCAAATCCTGAAGTTCCAGCAGGAGAGAAGAGTGCACGGGAGAACAGTGCACGGGAGAGCAGTGCAGATATTTTAGAAGAGAGATGCTATCAACCAGTTCTCACTAATTAGATGACTGGAGAGTGGACTGGATCTGAAGAGATTTGAGTTTAAGACAATTAGGAGAGGTTTAGCAATTTTGATCTAAACTGGAATAATAAATGGTCAAGTTGAATGATCAGGAAACATCTCCTTTTAGCTCATTTTGCTTCATGAATGCTTCAGACATGTGTTAGGGAGACAGTGGGTAGTAGCTGGCATGTTCTGAGTATAACCCCATACAACCCCACACACAGTCTTTCTGACAGAAAAAGTTGCTGTGCCCACCACACCTTAAAGAGACTCAACATGTACATGTACAAATGGACCTAGGCCCAACAGCAGCTCTTGGCTGTAACTCCCATGACTCAGTATATAGTTTTAGGCCTCTTTCCTTACTAAGTAAAACTCATCTTTTAAGAAGGTTTAAAGCTTGCCAAGGCAGTATTTCCCCCTCCCAAATACCATAGAGAGGCCTGATAAAAACACAAAGAGGAAAGAGAGATAAAAGTACCTCCACCTCGCCAGAGCCATCATCCACCATGTTGTGCTGGGCTGCCATCTGCGGAGAACTGTGCAGTTTTGAGGCATCAAATGGAATCTGCTTTATTTGAGCCACTTTCTCTGTGATGTACACCTTCCCAAAGCCGTCACTCTGGTCTTTATCCTTCCAGTCCTTAAAAAACTGTTTGAAAATTGGTGTTTCACCACCTTCCGGAAGAACCTGAATCTGCAATTTAAAAAAAAAAAATTACCAATGGGAAAGTAAGAGACCAAGAAGAATAGCTACAGTAGGAGAAAGAATGAAGTAATAAAAATACTATCCTCATTTCTATGACTACTCTTGTAACTTTGTAAGTCTGTTCAACTACAGTAATTCAACCCAGGGTTTTTTTTTTTTTTTTTCTCACTGCTAAAGTCATTGCTGTTTAATTTAAAAGATAAAGATGAGAAAAATGTTTCATGTGTTAACACTGCACAAATGCTTCTCTATGTTAGGTACACACACACACACACACACACAAAAACACACACAGGGTATCAGTGAAATAAATCCACAGAGAAAAAGAGCAGCCAGTCAATGTGTGACTTGATCTGGAGGACGGCTGTTACTCAGGTCTTCCTAACAGTCTAAAGAGGGGTTGATGGTCTTGATGGAAGCTATAAATGTTTTGAGACAGGGTTTCATGCAATGCAGATTCAGGGCTGGCTTCAAACCCTCTAGGCTGCTGAGAATGGCCTTGAACCGATCCCCCTGCTTGCACCTACCAAGCACTGAGATTACAAATGTGCACCACCACACACCCAGTTTTATGCATTCTTTGAGACGGAGTCCAGTGCTTCTTGCATGCTAAACAAGCATTCTACCAAGCACATCCACAGCTTTGCATAGCCCTATAGTCTGACCTCTACTTTCTGCAAACCTTTGCTCACAAAAAGACTATTATGGATACTTGTGTACACACACACACACACACACACACACACAATACACACAGTTTTGAAGCAAAATTTTCATGGGCTTTCTGGAGACTTCCTGACTCTCAAGTTTTAATGAGTCTTCTAGTGACTTCTTTTCATACATACTTGAGTATTGGTAGAATAATTCATTTTCTGTAGAAACTCCTCAGCTGTCTTCATGGCAGTCTTCCTCTCCTGTGGGTTAGCATTTTTACCTAAAGAAAGATAAAGGTATATGTAATTACAGAAAGGGATATACTGCATCGTATGTGACCACACCACTCAGAGCATGCCTAAACCTCATCTAGTCTCAGAATCTAAGCAAGGTCCAACTGGTTAGTCCCTGGATGGGAACAGACTACATGATCAAGAAATACTTGTGTACCAAAAAATTTAAATTGAATATAGCAATGGGAGAATGGCAAACTCCCCTGACATATCACAGTAATTGGCAGTATATTTAACAATGTATATTTCTGATACTCAAATGCTTTCCTTAGCTCCCTAACCCTTGCTGAATGGTTGCAAACATTTGACCACCAGCTGCACCGGCTGAGAGACTTACAGACCGTTTCTCAAGAGAGATGCTTTTCTTTAAAATCGGGATATTGTCTTTTCACCTCCTAGGAAAAAGACATCAAATCGGAAATACAGCAACCATAGAGATGGTATTTCTTACCTTTCCATACAAAAATTTGTTTTGCAGCACCATGGTCCAGAATGAAGCATTCTTCAGAAAGCAGCATAGCCATAGAGAATGGGTTTTCGTCAGCCACCAGGGTCACTTTCATGGACCCACTTGCATCTGAAACCTGACAGAAAAAGACTTGAACTCCACGATTTCATTTTGGGAAGAATCACTCTAAAGTTGCATTACAGTGACAGTTGCACACTCTGCAGATGGAGTGCGGATATACTGCACGCTTTGAGAACATGAGCCTTACAGAGTATATATAGCAGAGCTGATTCAAGACAGAGACAAAGCGTCCCTGAGCCCAATGGTACCTCAAACACGTTTGGAGAAAGATCTTTTGTTGTGGATGGGCCTGGTGCTGTTCTTGTGAACCAATCCCCTAATGAATAAAGGGGCCAATCACTGGGCGAGTAGGCGTGGCTTCCCGGTTGGACAGAGGAAGAGAGGAAGCAGGAGAGAGTTTGGTCCTTTTGGAATGGGGACAGAGAGGGAGGGGTAAAATGTAGCTTCTAGAGTTCCCCAGTGTCATGGCAGATCCGCCACCGCCACCGGCGGAATCAGATTTTAATAAGGCTTACAAGATTAGGTTTTAGTTGTTGCGCCCAGAGATTGAGTTACCATTGTTTCTGAACTGAGTTTGTGTTGCATTTTCCTTCATGCGGAGGCTCGTCTAGGTTCAAGAGAGAAAGATACAGCGGCAAGGCGTAGCTTCGCCAGATGTGCATCACAAAGGCTGTGGGGGATTTGAGGCACAGGGTTGGAGTGGTAAAGACCCACTAGTGGGAACCTAGCGAGCTGGGTAGAGAGATTGTGGAGTTCTGAATCAGAGTTTCCATGAGATAAAAACAGGTCAGCCATTGCCTACCAG
>NW_022196912.1:55700641-55747620 GCF_008632895.1 Mastomys coucha
GACAGGCACAAAAGCGGGAACATACCAGTCCTTTTTAAAAATATTTCCCGCAACAATCTTTAAAGGCAGAAAAACTGCTAATGGAAAGTTAAACTTTTGACACTATCTCTAAGACATCAGAAAAACCGTGGTTATAATCATACTGTGTAAGAGCTACCACAATGCTAGTGTTTACTAAGTTCCTTGACTTCTTCATTCCATGATCATTTATTTTAAATTTTAGAGCAAACTTTTCAAGCAGGTGACAATCCTACACTCATTATACACACACAAAAGGCTGAGTGTAGATTTGTTTAACTTCAGTCACTGGGTCCCTATCAAACGGCAGTCACTACAGTGGAGAAAGCATCTGAACAGTGTAGCTTATGGCTGTAGATACTTTTCAATCTAAATCCAGAAATTTAGCTATATGATGATAAAACTATCAAGGTCAATCATCTTCCGTTACAGTGGAGATAAAGCCTTTAAGGAAATTTTGAAGGTGGTCGTACAAAGTTGGAGGTGATATTTATACACCATCTCAATGCACTGGTTTTCAAAGGTCAGCTTGTGGAGTTTCAGGGGGGTTAAATGCTTATTTATTAAATATGAAGGCTTCGGATCCAACTTTAATCAGTAGCCCAGTTTTGCATCAACAAGGGGAGTTTGCACTCTATATATTCTGAAAGTGCCCACAGTGATTTGGCTTTCCAATTTTACTTGGCCCCAAATTGTACACTATACATTTCCACTAGAGGGAGCTATGGTTTAAGAAGAATATTCTCCTAGATTAAACTATTTCATACACAATGCTGTCCAAGAGGGAAAAGAGGTTTTGATCAATGGTGGGGGAATAAGGGACACTTGTTAGACTGTACAAAGAGTAATGAAGCCACACTATTTAGTTAACAATCTCTGTGTGGATTGTGTTAGAAATACCAGTATTTAGCTGATAGGATAATCATATTTTCCTTTCTCACCTAAGAAGAAAAGAAGCCACATCCTCATCAAAAAAAGGAAGTTATGTTACACAAATTAATAATCTATCTTCATTCAGAACAATGGACTTGGTTCCTGAAAGGGGCCAAGTGTGGTGGTGCATGCCTTTAATCCTGGCACTCAGGAGGCAGTCGAGCAACTCTCTTTTTCTAAGTTCAAAGTCAGTCTGGTGTACACAGTGAATGTCAGGATATCCAAGACTACATAGACCATAGAGAAACCCTGTCTCAAAAACAGAAGGAGGAGGAGGGGCAGGAGGAGGGGGAGGGGGAAGATATGGATGTTCCCTAAAAGCCACCAAATACAGTTTCTTCCTGTTGAAAAGAAGACAGTCACTAAGTTGTGCGGGGAAATGCTATCTGCTCCAAATCACTTCCTTAGAAAGTTGTAAGAGAGAGACACTTGAAGACTGTCGCCTTTAGTCTCCTCTACCATGTTTTGTGACTTCTGTTGCTTTCACAAGAGTAGATTCAAAACTCTGTCATTGGAGGAAACTCGAATAGCCACCTAATAAAACCACTTTCTCCCCGTGTCTTTCCACACCTTCTTCCCTCCCTTTCAGAAAGCAGAGCCTCAGAAGAATGCGCCCTGCCCAGCCATTCGCCCCTGGGCACTAGGTCAGTCAGCACCTGACCCAAGGCTGGTTCCACCCTGTTTCCTTCAGCTGACTGATTTGAAGTTCACCTTCCTGGAACAAAGAAAGCCCTTTTTGCCCTAAAAGGATACTCTAAAGAAGATGAAGGTTTTACAATCTTATCAAGGATTTATAAGAAAAAGCTCACAAAATATTTTATTCTACAAAGGAGACATTTTTGTCAGGTGTACTATACCGAAATATAACAAACTAATAGATAACTATACAATGCTATGTAAGTTACAGCAGTAGCTTTGTTATCATTAATGAAAAGAATGAAAATTATAAACGTGATCATTTTAATACATACATGTGAAAAATCACCTGCACATTTCTCTACAAGGGCAAGGAGAGCTCCCTACTACAGTAGAGACAGCCTCTGTAGTGCCAAACTCAGATTTCCACCCCAGGAACTCACCATGTAGAGCTTTGCCATCTTCCTGTTACTTATGTCTGCTACGACATCATCATCATTGTCCCCATCTGGAAGCTCAGGTTTTCTCCCTAAAACCTGAGAAAAGGGGAAAAAAGTTATGTAGAATCTTAAAAATGATGAACCATGTTACATTTATAAAGATATCGATTATAAAAACCCATGCAATTAAAAGAGCAGAGTCATGAATTTCTCATCAATCTCTATAACACAGGCCTCTCCCCATGGGTCAAAATGGCCGTTGGAATGAAGTAAACAAATCCTGTGCCTGCTGTTGTCATGCACTTCCAAGAAAGCCCATGTGAAAACTCAGGGGCCCCTACTTTTTTTTAGCTAACAAGGATTAAGTAAAATGAGATCTTCAGCTCAACTCCATAGCAGACAAGATTTCTTCTGAGGCCCATGCTTATAGAAATACTCTAGTTTCTACTAATTCATTCCTCAAGTTAAGTTATTGTTTTATTTAATTTATTTAATTAGTCTTAACCATCAACTTGATAGAATCTAAGACCACCTAGGTGATAGACCCTGGGCACATCCATCCTTGAGGCATTATATTGGTTAGGTTGAGGTAGGAAGATCTACCCTAGATGTGAACAGCATCATTCCCTAGGCTAGAATCCCAGAAGTGTATAAAAGAAGGCTTGCTGAGTATCAGTATTCATCATTCCACACTTCCTAACACTGACCAGCCACCTCAGGCTTCTGCTATGACTGAATGGAACTCAAAAGTGTGAGCTAAACTATGCCATCTCTTTTCCTAAGATGATTTTGTCAGGGCTCACACCTAGCCCTGAAGGTATACACACCATTCCCAAAGTGCGAATACTGTGGAGGATGTGGAGGTCAACCTTGTGGAGGAACAAGGGGGATGGAGAGTGAAGCACCACAGGCTCTTGCGACTCTTCGAGGAGTCGTGATCTGCCCCACACAGCATAAGATCTAAGATGACTTCTGGAACCCCAGTGAGACAGCAAAAAGGAGCCTAGGCCAGGGCAATGGCTGCTTCCCTCATCTTCACAGAAGTCCTAACAGGTGATGATGCCTCTCCTCCTTCTGAGTAACCTCATCAGGCAGGGCCTTCATTGGAGCATAGTGACAGTGTGGTGAGATACAACTGGAAGAGGATTAGGATTGGCTCAAACACTGTACATAAGCTAATGTGCTGCACAATAAACTCAGACTTGCGCCCTGATCCTGGCATCCGGAGTCAGATTTCCCTGGATTCGTCTCATGACTCTGTTGCTTCTCATCCGCTGTCCTTGGTCAAGTTCCCACAAAATACAGTTTGTACCATGGACCACAATCAAACTTTGTTTCACGTTGTGCTTCCAGTTTTGGAATAAAACCTGAGATAGAGTTGATGCTCCACAAGTATTTATCAGCGGAATAGATAAACACACCTATTAATACTTTCTATGTGTGATGCAACCCAAAAGTTCATGTGTGTAATTTGGGAAAATATTCATTTGAATCTTCTTTGCATTTGTTTATACTAAAGTCATAAAATATACATTTAATTCATCTAATTCTCCATGAGAGAAGATGTGCCTAATCCTCGAGAGACTTGAGGGCCCAGGGAAGGGGGAGGTCTGGAGGGGCACCCTCTTGGGGGCAATGGGGAAGGAGGAATGGGATGGGGAACTGTGGGACAGGGACCAGGAGGGAGGGCAATGGCTGGAATGTAAATAAATAAAATAAATTTTTGTTTGTTTGTTTTGGGGGGGTTGTTTGTTTTTTTCAAAACAGGGTTTCCCTGTGTAGCCCTGACTGTTCTGGAACTCAAGACCAGGCTGGCTTCAATCAGAAATCCTCCTGCCTCAGCCTCCCAAGTGCTGGGATTAAAGGCATGTGCCACCACCGCCAGGCTAAATTTTTTAAAAAAGAAATTTGATTCCTTAACTTAATTGACATAAATAACATAGGACAAGCCTAAAATATAAACTTCCTCTAAATAATGTGATTGTAATAATATCAATTTAAATTTAAATTCAAAAGAGGGACAGAAGGTATTCATATAGATTCAATAAATAGTTAATGACAAGATGTGAGCTCTCCGCTGTTCTTCTCACCATGCCTTTACTCCACCATCATGGACTCTAATCTTCTGAAGCCATAAGCTCAATTTAAACACATTTTCCTATAAGCTTCCTTGGTCATGGTGTTTCTGTTACAGCAAAAGAAAAGGTTACAGCTATGACATTGGTGTTGCATGAAAATATCCATTACTGGATGTCAAGTAATACAAGTGTATACAAACTTGTTGTGAGCATGTGCAGAATCTCAAGTTCGGAAATTCACCTGGGGACTAATGCTCAAGGAACGTGACGTCTTTTATTTACACAGTGAGCAATAAAATATTTTAACTCATAAAATCTAAAAGGTTGCAATGGAGGGGGGGTTGCTAAAAGTTAAATCATATCCCAAATTAAAATACTTGAAATCAAAAGCTCTTCTAAAAGCAAGTCTGATAAAAGCAAGTGTGACAGGGAAGAATCACCCAGCCTCCTCCTGAGGCCTTGGCGATCCTACCCCAACCACCATACCGTTGGGAATAAACAGTTCTGGCTAAGAGTATAACTAATCCTGGCACGTCTCCCGTTGGGCAACTGAGTCTGGGAACTGGGGTGTACTTTAAATTTTAATTTCCAGACAGCAATTCCCATGTTAGCCAGGTGTCTTAATCAGCCTCTCGAAGGATGCTACAGCAGTTGGAAACTGAACCAATACAACTTGCTGAAGACAGGCTAACTCCAGGATAGAGGTGGCATATGATCACATCTCTCCAAGGATCATCTTAAACCTCAGTTCAACAACTAAGTATTTACCAAGCACCTCCCTGGGGAATCCAAGTGAGTTTCCAAACACCTTGTCCATCCCTTAAGGATTTTACACCCTGCCTAGAAAGAACAAACTAATTAAGTTATATCACTTTGGAACTATCCTATTGATCTTTGAAACAGACTGCTCATGCACCTTTTCTACTGTTCCAGGAAAGATTGAACGTAAGTGTAGAACGTCTTCATTTTCAGGTCTCTATGGTTGGCATCCGGCCCATGAGGTTTGTGTGTGTGGAATGATGTGTCATAAAACTCCCCTTGTTCCAGCTCAGACCTGTCACTCAAGCTTAGAGCTTGCTTGTCTTTCTGCTCCTGAAAGCATCTGTTTGAAAATCTTCATCTAGCAAATTCCTGACTAGCCATACTCATTCCCCTGTTTGCATCAGGGTATCTGCAGTGTCTTCTTCTTGAACTTTAAAGCCTACTCTCCACTGAGTCACTACATGCTCCCTCTTATGGTCATGATAAAGAGTCCTTCGTTGCACTCTAGTGAAGGCCCCATCCTTCCTGCCATTGGTCACAGTTTTGTTGCCAGCTCCCTCCTGCCTTCCGCCTCACCTCATTTTCTTGTCATAAGCTGCCTAGCACATTAGCTGCTGGTCCTAATTTTATATTGTCCCTATGTTTTAAGAATATAACTTGACCAGAGAAATCCTGCCATTTGAAACATTTATGAAGCTGGAAGACATTCTGCTAACTGGAATAAGCCAGATATAGAAGGAAAGATGGCATACCCTCACTCACTTCAAAACCTGAAGTATTTGAACTCATAGAAACAGGAGTAGATAGTGGGTTCCTGAGAGCAGGGCATGGCAGAAATAAGACTTTGCTCTTGGGGGTCCAAATTTCAATGAAAAGATGATAAAGTTCTAGAAACCTAATGAGCAATACAATAACTAGTTAAAGGGCTGTGTACTTACATTTTTCCAAGAGAGTGGATCCTAATTTTACACACATATGCACACATATACACATACATACACACACATACATGAGAGAGAGAAGTGTCATTATATTCTAATCAGTTTGATTGTGATAGTTATTTCACAAATATACATGGATACAAAAACTAAACATCACTTTGTCTACCTTCAATATGTATAAGTACTATCAACCACACCTCAAACTTGATAGAAAATTAAAAGCAAGAGGATTTCCACTTATTCTGTAGCAATCATTTTTAAACTTCAGGGTATTCATCCAGCATCTGGGTGAGTTGACCAATACAGGCTGTCAACTGCCAGCAGCTAAGTCAACAGGTTCAGCCCATTTAGATTTGGGTACTTATTCTATCACGCCAAGACTCCTCAGTGGGGATCTCAGAACTCTTGCAGATGCTGTGCATTGCCAGCCTGGTGCTCTCTCCCTAGATCCATTCTCTAATCAGGGTGACATCCTCCGTGTCCCCTGTGGGAGTCATGCCCCATCCTTCCCTTGGGCTTTTCTTCTTGCTCCATGTAGCTTCTAACTGGAGTAATGGGTGTGGCACTGAGCAATTACTCCTGACCTGGCTCAGTTAGTTATAATTAAGTTCATAATAGTCCCTGTTCATTGAATGGCTGTGAGTCACACCAGTAACTTTAGTCCTGTCATTTCATCCTTATTAGAGCTCTATGACCCAGACACTATTATTCCAATGTCACAGAAAAGGGCTGATACTCAAAGAGCTGACACAGTTTCATAAAGGTAACTGATAAGATATTGAGAGGTTAAGATCCCCACTCATATTCTCTTAATGCCTAGTTAATTTGAAACAATTGGTGAGATGCTTCTCCTAAATCAGGAGAAACTTTGAGTTTTTAAATGAGACAATAAGAATTACTTCACTAAAAATGTTCAGGGACACCTCAAGCAATCTGATGCTCTGGGTGTCTGCATCTTTCCTGTGCTGTAGAAAATAGATGGCATCAAGCGATTTTTGCTCACAGGATTTCTGTCTGGTAGAAATAAAAATCACCTCGACATTGCACAAGAGGCCAGCATTGCACCTATTCAGAAGTTCACTTCCACACGTACGCACACACCTGTCCTTTGGGGGTTTCTTTGTTATAATATTTTTTGCTTCTCTGATTAAGAGCTGAGTTAAACACAATCTTTGACCTCAGTCTGTGGTGCTCCTATTTGGGAAGGATTAGGAGGTATGGTTTTGATGGGGAGGTGGCTTTGTTGGGGGAGGTGTGTCAAAGCAGGTAGATATTCAGGTTTCAAAAGCCACGTCATTCCAGTTGGCTTTCTCCCTTTCTCATGGTTATTTTCTCAGCATTGCAGCTACTGCTCCCACCATGCTTGCCTGCCTGCCTGCCTGCCTATTGCTATACCCCCTGCCACAATGGCCTTAGACTCTATTCTTTTAAACATAGAGGTTCTCAACCTGTGCCTTGGAACCCATATAGGGGCTGCATATCATATATTTACATTAGAATTTATCATAGTACAAAAATTATAGTTATGAAGTAGCAATGAAATAATTTTACGGTTGAGGTCACCACAACATGAGGAACTGTGTTCAGAACATTAGAAAGGTTGATAACCACTATTCTAGAACCATGAGTCACCAGTTAAAAGTTCTCTTTTATAAGTTGCCTTTATTATGGTGTATTGTCACAACTATAGAAAGTAATTGAGACAGTCATTGAATATTGCTATAAGACTTCACTTATTTGATTTTACTTCTTTGAAAATTACCCTTAAACATAAGCACTCAACTTGTCTAAACCACATGTATCAGACAGGGTCTGTGTATGTATTTTTCCCCTTACTAGTCACTATGTGTCTCAGCCAGTACTTCTGAGTACCATTGTATGCAATGTCAGGTACTTTTAAAGTCTGGTTTAACAGATGCACCAGACACCTCTCCAAGCACTCTATTAAAGCCACTTCATGTCACAACCACCCTAGGAGCTAGCCCTGTTATTTATCCCACTTTACAAGCACACATTTTTAAAAATGAGAAGATGAAAGAGCTGAGTACCTTGTTCAAGGTTACACTGCTTTAAGTGACAAATCAGTTTGAACTCTGGTTTTAGACTGTATACTCTTAACTAACACACCACGCCTGCTTTACTGTTACTTTCAAAGTTTCATCTCTGCACAGGAACTACTTTTGGTTCTCCCACTGGATGAGCCCAGAGTGGTGATGAGACTCCAGCATACTCTCTATTCATGGGGGTTAGAGTCTGTAGCTCCCCACCCTACAGAACTTGTTTCCACCTTTTTCTAATACCCATCTCTTTTCTTTTGTCTTCTTGAGGCTGCCTAAGCTGTGGCCATTAAATACTGAAACAGAGAAATTCTTTCACAATATCAGAGTATTGTATGGGTGAACAGACCTTAAGAGAAGTAGTGGGCAGGGACAAAGCTCAGTTGGTAGTGTGTTTGCCCAGGATGCTTGAAACCCCAAGTTGGATCCTACATAAAGTTGGGCATGGTGGCACACACCTGTAATCCAAGCACTCAGGAGGCAGAGACAGTAGGATCATAAGTTCAAGTCCATCCTTGAGTTTGGGGGCAGTCTGGGAAACCAGAGAACCATGTCTCAAAATAAAAATAAATAAAAACACTAAATAGCAAGGTTTAACAATCTATCATGTGAAGGAAATGTGACTAACAAATCACTGTCTGATGTAAAGGAAAATTCTAGAAAGTGATTTAGCCATATGTAACAAAAAATATATCAATTACTTAACTCAATAGTTTTATTGTGGCAGTTTACTCTAAAGAAAAAATCAAGCCTGGCGATGGTGGCACCCACCTTTAATGCCAGTGCTTGGGAGGCAGAAGCAGGCAGATCTCTGTGAGTTTGAGGCCAGTCTGGTCTACAGAGCAAGTTCCAACAGAACCAAAACTACACAGAGAAATCCTGTCTCAAAAAGAGAGAGATAAATTAAATATATATATTAATATATATAAATATAGGTTATATATATTTATATATAAATAACCTGAATTTTCATGAAAATGTTTTATATTAAAAAGAGCAAACTATTGAACACTGAATATATAAGGGATTGATTAAATTAAAGTGACTATTGTCAAATGATGGAAAACTATACAGACCCTAAAATTTATAAAACTATTTAAGGGAAGGAAAATATTCATATTTCAAGTAAAATTTTAAGCTACAGAGCATTACCGACAATATGAACTCATAGAACAACAATATTTATAAAAAATATTTATTTTCCTCAAATATGTTGGGGTAAATTCTTTTCTACAAATTTCATAGAATTTTAGTAGTAAGTATATTTATTTCCTTAATAAAGAGTAAAAAATGTGCTACACACACATTGCTTTGTTTTATGTGTCTTCTTCCAGAACAGAACAGAATATCTATGTGCTTCACATAGAGTAATTATCGTTTCCTGTTCGTTGAAGTCTCCCAGATTCATCACAGGCCACTCAAGTCATCAAAGCATAGGAAGTGTTCTTAATGGATTTTTAACTCTCCTAAAGCATTGTATCAAAGAAGCAATAACCCAGAGATATAGATGTGACCATGAGGAGCCTCATGTCTTCAGGAAGAATGAAGTAGCACCTAAAAGGTAGGATTTGAGCAGGAAGGACGAATAGCTTGCATTCTTCTCGGCTCTGTCAACGAAAGTGCTGGAAATAGTCTACAACCTGAGGTTCCTTTCTGCTTTCAAGAGGTTGAAAATCTATGTAAATCTAGTTTGGTTTGGGTTGGGCTGGGTTGGGTTTTGTCCACTATCAAAATTAACCATTTTTTCTGCTGCTCTTCTATCTTCAGCAAGAGCTTGGTTGTAAACAAGTCAGATCTTGACATTAAACAATGGAGCAAATAAACCATCTCTGCTTCAGATGCACGGTCTCCTGCCTCAGAACTTCCTGGTTGTCATTATCAGTGCCATGACCACCACTGAAGGTCCACGCCTCAAAACTGAGGCAGCCCACTCATGTCTTTGTCACTTTAGTATGCATGAATGTCCCTCTGTTCCCACCATAAGCAGAGAAAGCTCCAAGGTTTCATGGAGGAATATTTTAATCCTTAGTAATTTTTGCATCCACGCTCCTTTCCCTAAATGAAAATTAAGCACATGGAGCACAGAAATCCATAATAAAAATAAAAGCAGGTTCTCTGCTGTATTTACTTGCTGCAGAGCATTTTGTGCCTTAGGTAAGACAAATATTTGATAATAGGGAAGATGCTGATAAAAATAAACACAAGGACTTCTGAGGAAGGGCTGCCTCTCCTAGCAGCTGCCACTCCCTGGACATGAGAACCTAACACTTGCTCTCTGCTACGAGCTTTCCATCTTCTTAAATACATGTATTCCTCCAACGCCTTATCAGATACCAGGGAATTTGCTGTATTGGGTGGTGAGTACGGGTGTTTTAGAGTACAGAAAGCATGGGCCACGTACTGATAAAAGGCTGGGGTCAGTGAAGCACCTGTGAGATGATCTAGTACAGGGCTAGCACTCACTACAGTGATGAAATGCCCCACGGAGGTGTTGCAGTACACGGGGTCACCAGCCATTTGTCACTACTGATACTGTAGAGTGTGGTTACTGGGACTAACTGAATAAAAATATTATTTCATTTCAATGTGTTTGATGTAATTAAATGTAAATGATGATATAGATCTTGAAAAAAAATACAGATATTAAGGCCTAGGCAAATTGTTAAGGCTTAGGTAACTGTTAACTGACTAGCCTACCATTGTATGCTGTTCCTAATGGTATATGGAAAATTTCTCATGTGCTACTACCAAGGAACTTTCTCATACTCTAGTTGATTGCAGATTCTGTTGTGTTCTGTGCTTTGGTGTTCTTGGAAACCAGTCACAACAGAAGTCAGTTAGAAGAGCCTTGTATAGTTATCCGCAATATACCCAGACCTGAACCAACCGCCAGGCAGCACTTCCTGCACCTATGCATAAGCTTTTATGGTTTCTTACCTTCATAAGCTGCCCCCTGGATGGACCCCATATAAGAGAGACACTTGTACCAACATAAGAAGCAATTTGGAATGAGACTTCCATTATGAGGAGGGAATCAAATAAAGTTTAAGTGACCAAGATCTCCCTGGGAACTGACATCCTGCTTGGCAAAAAGAGACATGTGCCTGTGTAATTGACATCCTGGTTGGCCAGTTAAGAAATAAATGTTAGGCAAGGCAAGTACCCCACCATACTTAAATAATCCAACCAGTGAGGATAAAATAAGTGTACAACAAAGGTATTTTCCTAAAGAAATGCCCTATCCTTAAATCTTGACTGATGAAATAACTTGACACAGATGTTTGTGGATTTCAAGATTTAAAAGATCTAGAAGATCCTGGCTTGGAGTTGCAGCCAGTTCCCAAGTTTGGTCTACAGCCATGATTGGTCAGTCCCGGATGAATGTCCGATAAACTATCCCTGTCCGACTGAAACCAGTGTTTGTGTGGTTTGTGAGGCAACTCTTGGACCCCAACAATGACTATGATATTCTGGGAGATTTAAGAAATGCCTGGGAAAGTTGAGGTTGGTCTAGTACTCACTACTGTTCTAAAATCCATACATGAGGGGTTTAATTTTAAGAGGCAGACTCCCAAGAGAGCTAACTCATATGCACCTGTCTTTGAAATAGATTCAGTTACTAAATGGAAAGTTAACAAAAGTTAATACAGGAGCTACTGTAATATAGAAAATGTACTAAGAGACTGTTACAATGTATAAGACAAAAAGTGTACTTGCTGGTTTTGTGTCAATTTGACACAACAAGCTAGAGTCATAGGAAAGAAGGCAGCCAACATTTGCTTTTGGCTTTTGTATGTGTTACCTTCTTGCCTTTTGAATGATCTTCATTCAGCAGAATCAGGCAGGAAGAAGGTCTTATAAGGCTCCCTGAATGTACTTCTATACTTCAAATGGTGGGTGATAGATGTCACTTAATTAATATGAGTAATCAAAAAGTGCATGTGAAGTGATTGCTAATGTTACCAGCACATTGTGAGAACAGAAGCTAAGTCCTCCATATGTGGACTGTTAACCTAGTCAAAGCATCTTTCTCCTCTTTTAAATGGTCCTGCATAGTCCTACCTGATGGTGTCTTCTTAATACCAGGTCTTTATCATGTGGCCCTGACTAACTTGCAATCATCTGCTGGCCTCAGTGTCCCAAGTACTGGGATCAGTTTGCCACACCCACCTTGAATCCTTTTCCTAATGGTTTAATAATGAGCTTCAATCCCCTAGTGAACTTACACTTGCTTATTTTTTTTCATATCTTAGTCTAATGATTTGCCAAGAAGACTGTACATAGAGGCAGTATATCTTGCTGGTTTTTAAATTAATTAGAGACAAGGTCTCTTTCATATATCCCATGCAGGTCTCAAATTCACTATTTAGCAGAAAATGAGCTTTGAACTTCTGATACTTCTACCTCCTGAGTGCTGGAATTACAAGTGTGCACCCACTATATTCAGTTCATGTGATGTTGGGGAATCAAACTCAAGGTTTTAAGAATGCTAGGAAAGCACTCTATCAACTTAGCTACATCCCAACATATACATATATATGTATATATGTATGGTCCTAGTCAAATCTTATATTTTAGATTTAAAACTACAAAGCTAAGATGGATCTGTTTATATCTCTCTAAGCAAGGCAGAGAACCTATGTGATCAGCATGGCAGTGGCTGGCAATGCCCTAAGGAAAGAACAGAACAGTCAGTTCTTCCATTTGAGTTGTCTCTGTATTTATAGTATGTATAAATGTCACTACAACCTGGTTATAAAATAAATTCTCTTCTCCTCCCATTGTTTAAATCTTACCTTCTCCAACAGTCTTGCACATAGGACTTTATTTTAGTGAGGCAAGAGATAGGAGTTAGGCAAGATTACTCTAGGAGTGTCTGAGGTGTACCAATACCATAGAAGACAGCAGGGGCTATAACCCTTAACAAGTTGGCTTTTGGCTGACGTTCAGTTAGCTTTCAATACAGGGATATATGTGGGTTTCCCTGGTCCTTGGCAAGTATCTGTGTGGGCAGGGACCACTAGATGAGTCTGGAGAAGACATTAACATGGTCAGGCAGTTACTTCACATCTCAGCAAATAGGAGAAAGGAATGAACACACATCTTCTTATTGTCGGTGTTCTGAGTTACACAGAAAGAGGAAAGAGACAGTAAAGAATGTGTTAAGGCTTCCTAGCAGCAGGACAGCCCAATCTCTGATAGACTGAACTCTGGACCGCCTCGCAGGACACTTTTATTATTGTTGCACAAAAAGCCTTTTAGCAAGTCAATTACAGAGTACCCAAATCTCTCCTGACCTAGGTTCTTAGGGAACCACTTCCTAAGCAAGCACAGCCATTTTAAGAATTCTGGGTTTGCCAGGAATGTCTTAATGACTGGGGGCATGCTAAGATTCTGAAATTCCCAAAGAAAAACAACCCCATACCTTCAGGAGACAATCACCGAATATTTACAAGAGATTACTTCAAGGCTAAGTAACCATCATTTCAGAGTAAATACCAGGCACTATGGCTCTTCGAAAAATCTGCCACAACTTATTTTTACATCCAGATATATTATATTTAAAGAGAATATGAGGGTTCTGAGACTCAGATTTTGTTGTTGAGACGGGAGTTTCTTTCTGTATCCCTGGCTGTCCTGGAGCTCACTCTGTAGACCAGGCTAACATCAAACTCACAGAGATCCAACGCCCCTGCTTAAAGGAATGTGACACCACCACCCAGCTACACAATTTTTTACAAAGCATCTGCTCTTTGAAAGACCAGTGGCCTGTCCCCAAAGGTTATTTCTGTTCCATCACATCTCTGAGCCTTTTCCCTCAGTAACTAACCTCTTTTTTATTTTCACCTTCACCTTGGAGAAGGTGTCCAGAGGAGAAACGTCAAGCTTGATGAGAGGAGGGATGCAAAAGAGACTGACTACCCTTTCCCTCCAGTTTCTTTCTATGAGGTGGAGAAGATCTACACAAGTGTCTCTTAGCAGAAACATCAGCTACACTTCCATAGCCATTGCTTTATCTCATTTCATGTATGCAAGTAGTTTTAACCATCCATCCCCCTTCAAAAGAAGGTAAGAACCCCGGCTTACAAGTCACATTTAGCTACATTGGGCCAGCTTCAGTTTTTATGACAAAACCTCCTTTATTGATATTATCCAGAAAAATTCTAAGCACCAAAATTTAATTTTAGCACACTGGACATAGCTTCCGTATACTTGGATAGGTTGGAAAGGATCTGCACACCTTTTGCAATAGACTGGAAAAAAAATGTATTTTTTTTTCTAGGACAGTGCCTACCCCAATGATCTTAAATCTGATGCCGCAAGGGAGAAGGAGCAGCTGAACACTGATGAAGGATCCAGCTGCTGCACCTGCGGCAAGCATCCTGCTATTGAGAGTGCAAATGATGATAGAGAAGGTACCAAATCTGACAAATGTATCCAAGCTGTCTGGCAAAGTGTTTCAGGTTATGGAACACCCTAGGGGTTCCGAGGTTCTAGAGAGTCTAGAACATAGCCCTAAGCTGGGCATGAGGGTCTCAGGTCTCTAGTGTCAGCATTCAAGATGCTAGGACAAGAGGTTTGCTGCCAAGTTTGAGGTCAGTCTGAGTACCATGCCAGCCTGACGTCTTGCCAGAAATTAATAACTTAGTTCAAGAGAGAAGAATGTTTGCTGTGGAAGGATCCCCCAATGACTTAGTCTCATTCTCGTACAGGCTAGTCCCAAAACCTCTTGAGGACTCATTTTTCTCATCTACAAAGAGAAGATACGGCAGGAACTCCTGTAGCTCTGCCCAGGCCATGCTTGTCCTACCTCAGAAGTCATCAGGAGATTGTGTCTGAAATATGAAAGAAAGCCTTCTTCTCCCTTCCAGACAGTATCAGCAGCTACAGAGCTGTACATGTTCACACACAAGCTTGCTGGTGGTTCTGAGCAATGAACCTCCATGCAGTGATCCTGAATTGCTGAGCGGTAGGCTTGCGTGTTGAACCTTGTAGTCACCTCCGCCTCCCATGGGCCCACTCCCAAACATGTTCCACAACACCTCTGGAACTGAGGCCCAGCAACCGCTCCATAAATCACTAACATGTGGCTGTCACATTTGACTCTTACCTATACTATCAGGAGCATCTTCTAGATCACAACAGTCCTGTCCCTGAGTCAGGCTTCAGGGGGACATAGCCCAAAGGAGAAGCTAATAAATGTCTCCGCATCCCAGAACTGCTGTTACCAAAGTAGCTCCTTCTATAAGGCCCACAAAAGGTGCCACTCACAGGTAAAGAGCTACCATAGTGGCAGTTATTATTTCCTCCAGAGCAAATAACATCCATTTAATTATATAGTCTCTAAATTAATAAAAAGTTAGCTATCAAGATAATTGCTGTGAAGATGAATGAGGACTAAGGAGAAAATTCATCCTATGATGAGTAGGCTCTGTCCTTACAGACCACTGTCCACAGAGTTCCAAGGCAGAGAGTGAACATCGAAAGTCAACTGTAGCTCACTTGCTGCTCACTCCTAGACAGTTCCTAAATATTCTGTTTGTCTCATGTACATGCATGCTGTTATTAAAATTTTATTTTCGTTAATGGTAAATGTTTTAGTTTAGCCACTGTTAACAAACACTGGTTTTAATTTCTAGAGTATCCACAGCCTAGAACTTCATTTAACAGTGTATTTACACAGAGCTTGTTGTCTATAGATATGAGCGCATTTTCACTTTAGCCATATAGTAGTATCTTTGCTAGACTTTGCTTTGTAATAGAAAATATGGGCTCTCTAAAACCTGAGTTATCCTAATGGTAGCCACTCCCTTTATAGATGGCATAACACTCTATTTACATGAACAATGATTTCCTTATAAGGTCATTTAAAAAATTATTTTTATAAACATGTTATATATAGTTTCAAACAGCGTAACTCCAAAACTGTGATGCATTAGATACCCATGTGACCTTGACTGCAATAACACCGACCTGTACAAACACTGTTAACATAATCCAGCTATGACACATTGGGACGCTTGGCTCTGGGAAGAGCGTTAACACCATAGTTCAGACATCTTCCTCTCAGGGATAAATTTATGCTACAGAAGCAGACTCCTTCATGGCAATAAACAAATGCTAATCATCAAATAAATGCTGCAGGGATATGAGTTGATGGATCATGAAACTGTTTTAATATCCAGGCTAAGAGTGTTCTTAGCATAAGATATAACAGGAAGCTGACATAAACTTACTGTTACTGTTCATTGGTTCATACTTCAAAATTACATCATTCATAAAAGAAATACAAAGGAGCATAAACAATTAAATAAGAAATTTGGCCATTAATATCTGAGGTTGGTTAATCTTTAGCACAAGAGACTAAAGAGGAACTGGCTTCCTATTAGTTAGTTATTAATACTGATAACATATAATCAAATGTTATGATAACAAAAGGAACACTAAGCTGACAGAGCTAAAGCCCACCATTCTGGTTCAGTGTTTATAGTAGTTTATCTAGTTTAATATTTACATTAGCTTATGGGTTCAAATGTATCCTCCCAATGCCATGTTTCACGGCTCCCCTAAGCTACTCACTAAGTCTACCTGTCTTGGAATTGTATCATCCCATTGACAGTCTCTACTGCTAGTCTCTCACTTCCATGACAAGATAAAGAGAAAAGTTCCTCATTCAGAAGTGATTGCCATGTGGTATCAAGTCCTTATAAAGGTGGTATCTTATCAGCAAGGTCACAAGTCTCCATGTTGAACTTCGATGAGACAACAATTACCTATAATATTGTCACTTTATTGCAGCATATGGTTGACTATGCTATTACCTCTACATCACTGATCTTATCAGAATATTTACTTATCAGAATATTTAAATTCCTCCCATCAGAAGAATTTGACAAGAAGAAAAATGCATATCAGAGTTAAACAAATAACAAAAAAATCAAATAACAGATTCACTGAATTAAAAGACTGAGTCAAGCCTGGTGGTGCAGGCCTGTAATCCCAGATACTCTGAAGACTAAAGCAGGAGGATTGAGTGTTGAAAGCTTGACTGGGCTACCGAGTGATATCAAGGTCAGCCTGGACAACTTAATGAGGCCCAATGACAAAGTCAAGGGGAATAAAGAGGGAAGGGCTATAATGCAGTGGGAGACCACTGGCCTAACATGGTTAAAGCCCTAGATTCAATCCTCCATACTGACAAAAATAAAACAATCAAGTTAATGTTGCTTTGAACAGTGCTTGGCCATAAAGTAAATATAAATAGCTACAATAACTATAGTATAATGTTTGCCACTGTGCTTGTTTGGCTATCCGTTATTCAGAGTATCATTGCTTTAAAGGAAAATGGAAGAAAATATCTCCTCACAATGGAACAGTGAGGAGAAAGAGGAAGGCACCTGCTTTCTGGTACTTCCAGTACCTCTGGCACTCCATCTATTTTGTACAGGGAATGCAACCTCAGCAGCAATCTAAACAGAGTGGCAAATATGTGACCCCCTTAACTAAATTATTTTGAACAGTAAGCTGTAAATGAGAAAGTCCTCTCCCATTCAACTCTCATAACATTATTTCAGTCAGATAATAAACTCTGGTGACCATCTCTCATGTACCAGGCGTCATGCTATAGAAATGGAAGATTTCAAAATATTTAAGACACTGTTCAGTTTCTCAAGGACTTATAAAAAGGTCCCAGAGAGCAGAGGAAGAATCAACACAGAACACAGCACTACTGCAACAGCACACAAAGACAAACATAGCTGTGCCTATTGACCAACCAATTAAACTTCTCAGGCAACTCACATTTCCACCCCTACAAAGCACGGTTTTAACTAACAATAAAATAAGTGAGATAGCTACAGAAAACAGTTTAAGGAGTGTGGGTTTTTTATTCTTCTCTTATACAATGCATTTTTACTGCACCCTCCTCTCCTTCCACTCAACCTCCCCTTCCTCCTCTTGTGATTTTTCTTACATGTGTATTATAGACACAGAACAATCTTAGGTCTTTCTTACACTTATGAAACTCAAAACGCCCATGTTTATCCTCTGATGAAAAGGAGCAGGGTGGTTTTTATTCTTATTAATAGTGTTTACCCCATGAAGCTTTAGAGAGTTTAAAAACTGTATACATTGTTACAAAATGATTGCAAAAATTTTCACACCAGCACCCTGGTTTTATTATCACACTTCTCTGGTTGACTTCATTCTGACTCTACAAAGAAAAATGGAGAATGGTTCATCTAATCAAAAGTATTCCCTAGAAAATAATGCCCCATCTCTACATTTAAGAAACTACCAGTTTGAGTTAAATGAATAGTTATGTTTTAGTTAAAAGATTAAAACACAAATCCTGGGACTAGAAGGATGGATACGAGGTTAAGAGCACATATTGCTCTTGCAGAAAACTGGAATTTGGTTCTCAACACCTATGTCAAGTTTGACCAAATCCTACATCTCCATATTCCACTCTGATCTTTCCTAATACCTTGCATGCTGAAATGTGCAGTAAGGATGATACATACAACTGTCCCCAAACTGAAATCATCAAGTTCAAAATCATCCCAATTTCTATAAACTGAAGCTGCGTGAGACCTTCAGAAAGACCGGAAATGTACATAGACCTTTACTGTTTAGTTGGGGGAAAGAAAAAGCATAAACTAGATGACTGGAAAAAAAAAAGAAACCAAACTGAAGCTCTAGAGCTGTACAGTTCTGTGGGGTTCTAGGAGCATTCAGCTTAGGTCAGAGTGGTAGGCAGTGTGCGAACAGATCTTGAAGGAGCAATACTGGAGCAATAACCAGGCCAAGTGGCCAAGGCCAGTGGGCAGTAGTGTTGTACCTTACAGGGAGAGGTGGATCAGACTTTTATGGCTGCTGAACAATATATAGGGAGCTGATCTGACCTAGGAAGGAAGTTTTATGGAAGGAGAGCTATGCCTTGTTTTATTCTTGTTTTATGCAGCTAAGCTTTAGACAGCAGCTGCATACTCCAGCACTCAGGACCTCATCTGGGACACATGCTGTCGACTGGGAGTGTGGATTGCTGTCTCAGTCACTATGATTATCTCAGTTACTTTCTGTAACCCTCTACCAAAACGGACTTGCCAAATATGTGAACTATTTTCATCGAAACGCCAGTTACTCCTATATAAACGTAGTTGATCTTACAATGTGTTTTGACCGAGAATATGGCTTTGTTCATGTATTTGCCAACCCTGTAAACCCAACCTTTAGAGAAGAGAAAACTGACTTGGTCTCCAGTATATGTGCTTCATACTAATGCAACATTAATAAGCAATGCATTAGAGCTGTGAGAGACATTCACATATGACAGCAATGCCTGGCCTCAAGGAATGCGAAGGGGCCTGCATAAGGTACACATTTATTTTGACAATATACTTTGGGGAAATACCACTAAAATTTTGCTCTTTGCCTAAATAGGAAAGTTGAGAAAATTGATTTTAAAACCATCTCAACTATTCAACTCCTGTCTTTACTAACCAGATCTCCAGATCTATACATATTAAATCGGCTTACAAAGAGACTGGATAAGTTATTTTATTAGTATTATTTGTGCCTAAGAAAAACAATAGCACCCCAATTCATTGCCTTGGAGAGGCTTTAAGGTTAATATAAACTATTCATGACTATCAAAGATCCTGAAATACGAAATTCATAAGACTTCCAACATACATGACACCCTGCCCTGGGAAGTGTGTGATCCTTAGCACCCATCCTCACCCTTCCCTTTTCTTTGCTCCTCTGCTAAATAGTAAAATAAGCTGAGATGACAATCTTTATTGGGAACAAACCTTTGGTAGTTTGAATGAGAATGGCCCCCATAGGCTCATATATCTGAAGGTTTAGTTCCCAGTGGGTAGACGGTTTAGGAAAGATTAGGAGGTGTGTCACTGGTGGTAGGCTTTGAGGTTTCAAAAGCCCAAGACAGGCCCACTCTCTGCCTCTCTCTGCCTCCAACTTGAGGATCAGATGTAATCTCTCAACTACTTCCCTCTAGTGCCATGTCTGCCTGTCTGTCTGCCAGCCATCATGCTTTCCACTATGATGATCATGGACTAACAATTCTCTGAAACTGTAAGCAGGCCCCTGATTAAATGCTTCTTTTTTGTAAGTTGCCTTAGTCATGACGTCTTGTCATAGCAATAGAACAGTAACTAAGCCAAAACCCTAATGTTCAGTAAACACCGTGAGACACAATATGATTTTCCTTCCAATTTTTTCTCTATAGAGAATCCAAAACAATGTTTCAACATATAACTTTGCAAAGAGCCTTCCAGTCACTTTTATAAAAACAAGACAGGAGCCAGATCAGCCCCTCAGCAGCTACCTGCATCTCCTGTACTGTTCGTTTTTACAGCTAGTATTCACCACGAGCATTTATAATGATTATATAGTCAAGCTCATGACATTATATTTAAATAGATTCTTTCTAAATTAGAAAACAACTTGCCCCACCTTTAGTCTCTCGTCCTATCAGATGCTGTCTTTAAAAATCAAAGAAGTACTTAATCAGATAGAGAAATTCTCTTCTCCTTGGGCCATCTTTCAGCTTCCTTCCTAATGTTGAAAGAAGAGTACAGACAAGGAATAAGCTTCCGGCCTTAGGGCTAGTGAAATATTTAATTTCCCTTCACGTCCAGTGCTTATTTTAAATATGAAAAGAAGACAGACCAGGAAGAACCTTTACATAATTTATGTGCAGCCTTTCATTATAAATACTGAAGGGGGGAAGTACAGAGGAAAATATGAGTAGCTGGAGTTTTAGTGGCTTCTTCACATAGGATTGCTCTCACCATTAGGCATATGGGACGTGCTAAACACAACAGAGAATAGAACAACCACACATCCTGTGTCCCCCAGACAGTTTTGTGTCTTTACCATGTCCTGCCTGCTCTGTAATTTTGCTCTACAAAGTGCTTTGGTCTGAGATAAGGCATATTTAGTTTGAGTTTCACTCATTTAAATTGAGTGAAATAATGGATCAACAGACAAATAACCCAGTGGCCATGGCCGTGTTCCACACATACCCAACCTCTGAGCATTCAGTACACAGTCATGGACAGTCATGGACACTGGATCATTCAGTGATTGGTAAAGCCTTGATTTTGAGATTTTACTAACTTTCTCATGTAGACAATTAAAGTTTCCAGAGTTAAATAACTTAAAATATCCTCTGCACACATGAATGAGGGTGAAATGTAAAGGGTATTTTTCAGACCCCTCTATCAAGATCGCTACTGTAATAGAGTCTCAGAAGAAATGACATTTCATTGTCTTACATAAGGAGACTGGGGTGCAAACTAGGAACCATTTCTGGGTTGTATGTTATAGAGAACTTTGGCTCCCTCCAAGAAAATGTATTTTAATGCATAAAATAAAATACAAAAATACAATAAAAAACAATTATATTGGAATACAACTATCAATCTATCATCATCTACTTGTCATGTTGTTTTGTTTTGAGACAGGGTCTTATGTGGTCCAGAATGGACTTGAACTTGCCATGTGGCCAAGAACACCCTTGAGTTCTTAATCTTTTCCCTTCATCTCCCAAAGGCGGAGATTCAATTTACTGTGCTAGTCCCAGGTCATCAATATATTTTTAAGAAGCCAGTTAATATAGAGCTTCTTCCAAGTGTAATGGCGTACACCCTAAATCCCAGCACTTGGGAGGCCAAGACAGGATGATTTCTATGAGTTAGAGGCCAGCCTGGTCTACATGGCGAGTACTAGGGTAGCCAGGGCTAGATAGAGAGACCCTGTCTCAAAAGAAAACAAAACAAAAAAGACAACCAAAAAACCACCATCTTCTCCATCAGCTCATTAAACAACATTACTGAACAACAGATTTCAAAGATAACCACCAAGTTGTGATGAAGCTAACTGCTATTTTGAGGTTATCCACGATAACTGAATTGTGGTCTGAACAGTCGCAGGAACAGTCACGCCACTCTGGTTTGCTGCGTCCACAATTCGAGGAAATGCCACATTCACAAGGGCATGAAAATAAAGTTGCAATTTTTCCAACCAAGTTGAGGTCTTAGATTCGATTGTCATAGTTACCAACTCTAAAAATTCTGGGAGTTAAACTAGTTTCGCATAGGTGCGTCGTCAGTTCATCAAACAAGCCCTGCTGCAATCAGGCTTCGAAGCAGCCATGACAGAAAGCCCAGTGTCTGCTTCCTTTTACTTGAGGAAGGCCCTCACTGAAGGTTCACTTCTGCTCACTGTGCCCTTAAGAGTTGCAAGAGAGGGTGCAGCACAGACACTGGCCATACTGAGTAGAGACACGGTGCACGTATTTTTAGGAATTAAAAAAAAACCCAAAGAAGAAGACTCTGAAATGCAAACAGCATCTTAGGAGTTGGAACTCTTTTCTACTGTCTAGGATTTCAAAGTTCAATTTGTACTTTTAGGTTTTATTTGCCAACCATTAGCATTTTCATATTTTAACAATACAACAAAATGTATTGAAAATTCAAATTTCCTTCTTCAGTTTTTTGAAAGAAACACAATAAGTAAGAACCCCTAAGTGTGAGCATGCTCAGCCGTGCCACTGTGACACAAGTAATTGTCAGAGATTACTGTGATAATAAAGTACAGTGTCTCAGTTGGTATTTCTATTGTTTTGATAAAACACCATGGCTAAAAAGCAACTTGGGGAGGAAAGGGTTTCTTTCAGCCCACATTTTTCTTTTTTTTTTTTTAATTTTTATAATTTTTTTAATTAGATATTTTCTTTATTTATATGTCATATGATTTCTCCTTTCCCAGTTTCCCCTCCAAAAAACAAAGAAACAAACAAAAACAACAAGAACAAGCCCCTGTTGCCTCCCCCCTCCCCATGCTTGCCACCCTACTCTCTCCCACTTATTGGCCCTGGTATTCCTCTACACTGGGGCACAGAATCTTCACAGGGCCAAGGGTCTCTCCTCCTATTGATGATCGACTTTGCAATCCTCTACTATACATGTGCTGCCAGAACAATCAGACCCACCATGTATAGTACTTAGTTGGTTGAGTCCCTGGGAGCTCTGAGGGTACTAGTTAGTTCATATTGTTGTTCATCCTAAGGGGCTGCAAACCCTCCAGCTCCTTTGGTCCTTTCTCTAACTCCTTTATTGGGGACCCTGTACTCAGTTCAATGTATCTGTCCACATTTTTCTAATCATAACCCATCATGAAAGGGAGTCAGGGCAGAAATACAAGGCAGGAACCTGGAGGCAAGAACAGAAGCAACAGCTGTGGAGAATCACTCCTTGTAAGCTTGCTCCCTGTGGCCTGTTTTTTTATACCATCCAGGACCACCTACCCAGGTGTGGCACCACCCTCTGTGGGATGGGCCCTCCCACATAATCATCAATTAAGAATATATGCATCACAGACTTGCCCATAGGCTATACTGATGGGATCATTTTCTCAACTGAGGTTCTTTTTTCCCAAATGATTCTCACTTGTGTCATTTTGACATAAAAACTAGTTATGTCAAAATACATAAAAGGGTTAGTTCTGTAGAGCTATGGATATTTAACTTCCATATTCACTTAAGAACTACAGTAAAATCATAAATATCCTACTTTTAAGACAAGATTTTTAGCTTGGTTAAAATATATTTAAAAATTGAGATATTTAACACTTTGGTACAAGAGTTTCTATCCTTTTATAAAACATATTTTTGAGGGCTGGAAAGATGACTCAGTGGTTTAGAGCCCTGATTGTTCTTCCAGAGGTCCTGAGTTCAATTTCTAGTAACCACATATGGTTGCTCACAACTATCTGTAATAAGATCCAATGCTCTCTTTTGGTGTGTCTGAAGACAGCTACAGTATACTCATATACATTAAAAAATAAATAAATAAGGTTATCCTGTTGTGGTCCCACGCAAACAAATAACTTTTTTAAAAAAAAAAACTTACTTTTATTTTATTATTTTTGTGTGTATCAGTGTTTTGCCTGCTTGTATAACTGTGTACCACATGCATGTCAGGTCTGCAGAGGCTACAAGAGCTCATTGGATCCACTGGAACTAGAGTTACAGAGAGCTGTGACCTGCCATTCCCAATCATGTGTGTTAGGAATCGGACCTGCATCTCCTAGAAGAGTAGCCAATGCTCTTAATAAGTGAGCTATTTGTCCAGCCCCAGATTTTTCATTCTTTAATGAAGTAGTAGTAACATTTTATATTAAAGAAAATCAGTACAATTAAAAAGGAATTAAATCTAGATGATTAAACTATTTATACTTCGAAATATGTAATGATGCTCAGTGGTAGATGACTTCCTTGCCTAGCACACTCAAAGTGCCAGTATTGAAAAAAGGAAAAAGAAAGATAAGTACAATCAACAAATCTTGAAAGGAGACATGACTGAATTCCCATGACACCATGACTTATATAACCTTTGTACTTATAAAAAACTTATAGCCCAAGCTGCCCATTTGATAATATGTTTGATCCCACCCCCTTCCCCTAGCCCCTCTCTGTCTCTGTCTCTGTCTGTCTCTCTTGCTTGCTCTCTCCAGTCTCTCTATCTCTGTCTTTCTTTCTGTGTGTCTCTCTAACTTAGTCTCTGTGTGTATGTGTGTGTCTTAGTGCCTCTCTCTCTCTCTCTCTCTCTCTCTCTCTCACACACACACACACACACACACACACACACACACACACCTGTATATGGCTCAGACTTTTCAACAGACGAATCACAATACCTTCATGAGCTCTGACGGTTCACTTCCTTCTTCCACCACAATAAGTTGAGATCTTCCCTTCCTCTCATTGTCCCGGATACCAGTGGCCACCTGGCTTGCCTTCAGACGCTCATATTTGTTGCAGGAGGAACCACACCACTGGTAAATTTCCTAAAAGAAAGCAGGCAGATCATTTGACCTGAAATATACACAGAGGATTTTTCAGCCTTAGTATGAACCTTCTGGTGATTAATAAAGATAGTTTCATAAAGATGCAGAGGCTTAATAATAGGATATATAATAGAATAAACAGAGGATGGTAGTTAGTAGAAACTCAAAGTACAAAGAATAAGTGCCTTAAATGCTCAGCCATGAATCAAAGACCAATATCACACACCCTTTGCCACAGCTCAGAGAACATCAAGGAAGAAGGGGGTGGAAATATCTTGAGAGCCAGAGACAGGGAGAGCTGGGGTGAAACTGTCTGCCGGACATGCGGGACTACAAAACTGTGTGAACTCAGAGCAGCTGTGGTTATTTACACACGGTCTGCACAAGCTAACACAGTCAGAACTCCAGCGGGGACTCAGGAGGGGTGCACAGTCCCACACCTAGTGGAGGAGTCACTAACAGTTGGTAGCTGTGAGGAGAGAAAATCAGTTTTCTTTAGGGGTGTGCCCACTGGGTGGCCCCACACCCATGTGTATAAGGGCAGCACTAATTAGATTCAGTGAATTGTAGAAAAAAGAAAACAAACAAAAAAAAACCACACACACAAAACCAGGAAGTTGGGAGGGGACCATGGGAGTGGTCCAGGAGGAGTTGGGAGAGGACAGTGGGAATGGTCAAAGTGCCTTGAGTTAAGTATGGACTCTCAAAGAATAAATATAAAGGTTATATAGTTTTTTAAAAAAATTAAAATCAGATACTATTAAAGTATGTAAATTTTTATATATTTATCTACATCTTATTGACTTGATAGCATTATGAAGAAAGCATTTAAATGAAAAATATATATCATCACTATGTATATATCTATTTACTATAGTTCATAAAAGTAAATTTATATAGATTACTTAAATTAAAGTTTATGAGTACCTTATTTCAGAAGCATGGTCAAAATCAAAGTATTAAATTTTGATGATCATAAATTTGATATAACACTCTCATAAAATAATTTATTCTATTTGCCTATTTTTTAAATTAGCCAATATAATTTATATAAAACATATTTAAATAGTCAAAAATTTTCATACAACATGGAACCTTAATATACATATGCACATATACTCATATATATATGTATTATTGAATAACTAAACCTAAGAAATTAAGATACCTAAAATCACCCAACAATTTTTATCTAGAGCCACAAAAGGAGTTAATGACCTTTGACTCAGTAGTGATTCATTTTAATACTTACTCACAAAAAGAAGAAAAGCCTACATGACCATGAATTACAATTACTATGTGATCTTAGTGAGGCATAACAAAGCTATTAAATACTCAATAATAGGAAAAGCTGTTTAAATTAAGATGCATAGAAAAATATGGATGCTGAACTACTAAAATTACTCTTAACAGAGAAACAGGAAAAGTCATTTGTATGACACAGAGATTATATTATATGTCATTTGGGTTGAAACATTACAAATTGAAGTTTGGTAACAGCAATCACAATATATATAGTGGCAAGCATAAAATAAAGACATTTGAAAATTATTTTTTGCGATTGTAATATAATTACTTCAGTTTCTCTTTCCTGATCCTCCCTCCAAATCCTTTCATAAGTCCTTGCTCTCTAAGAAGATATTTTACCAAAAAGAATGTGGTTTAACAAATGAAAGAAGTTAGTTCTTTCTCAGGCACCCAGCCTAGCACAGGGGTCTGAATTATCACACACTATCTAGGCGGTAGAAACCTACAGGAACTTCCTGTGTGGGTAGTCTAGCAGCTGACCAAATCACTAAGCATGCTCCTAATATCAGGAGGTTCATAGTTCTGTACTACAGAAAGGTTAGAGCAAGAGCTACGATAGGAAAGAAAGAGCATCAATAGAGGGATTGCTATGCAACTGGCTATCCTACAGGATGCTCAGAGATGAAATCCAAGGTACCTGTTCTAATACGGTGTGGAAACCATTCAGGTAAACTATGAAGAATAAGACAAAGCCTCAGAACACAGTTAAATGGAGCCAAAAATATGCATTGGCTACAAAGAAAGGGATTTAAGGAGGCATAACCTTAAGCAGGGAGGCATAACCAACTAGAGAGAACCCCACCACTGTCCCATTCATTGATGTAAGCTCTGTGTGAGGGCAATTCTGGAGAAAGGGAACTAAATACGACAAAACCACTAGGAGATTCTACGCAGAGAGACACCTGCCCTAACATTTGCACCAGGGTTGTTTTTCAACTTCAGTGAGTCTCACCTGGTGAATGTGGAGACTAAGTAGTACAGCAGCTAAATGTGAGGTGGGGGAAGTGTGAGCAAAGAGGGCCTGGGCAGTCACTGCTTGGTATGACAGTGGATGTGCAGGTTTTGAACGTATTCAACCATATGATATCTAAGATGTTGTGTATACTATATTACATGTAATATATATTAAAGTCAAAATGAAAGCACACTCTCACTGTAAGATATCTTCATCCCAGAGTCATTTTGTCACTCAAAGGCAGTGCACAAAAAAGGGACAAGCTTTCTTGGAGGTACCGGGGCAAGCTTTGAACAACGTGGGCTTGCGACTGTCCTTCAAACCCTCCTCTTTCTCATGTTCCCACCTGACTTAATCCGTAGTCCTCTTTAAGAACAAAGCGTATCTATTGGTAACTCAGACTTTGGTAAGGAATACTAAGAGCTGTCCTGTAATCCATTTTATTCTGTAATTATGATTTCATTCCTCGGGATAATCAAGGCACATCTCCTTCCTGTTTTTAACAGAGTGTATTCCTATTATTTCCCCTCTAGCCCCATTTCTGAACGTGCACACTGGAATTCGAGGCATACATGTAGAACCACTTGAATTCCACACCAAGGTCAGCAATTACAATGCATGAAAACACATGGTTTCCAATGACTATTAGTCACTGAGACTTAAGATCAACAGAGCAGAAAGGGCATTTTTAAAAATACGGATATATAGAGAGAGACAGAAGTTTCTGTTGCTATCACATTTCATGTTCAAACCATTTTGTAGTATAAAAACACAGAAATTCCTGATATTAGAAGCATGTTTAATTATTTCATCTGCCACAAGACTGCCTTCACAGAAAGTCCTACCCTGAAAGACTTTCTGGAAACCTGTGTATTGAAAGTTCTCTGGAAGATTCCAGCACTCACTAGCATCAAAGCCCTTTCCAATCACCTTGGGCACGCAGTACATGCATGGAGCCCAGTTCAGCATTCTGGCAAGTGCAGCCCATGGTCTTACTTAGCTCAGAGTCCTTTCCCTACCCCAGTTGATGACAGTTTGCAAATAATTCCCTTCATAGTAGATGCAAGAAAATAAACTTGTGTGTTGATATTTTATATTACAGTCAGTAGAGAATGAGGATCAGAATGAACTCTCTAGGCTGCTCAGATTAACTAGCAACTTTCATAAGAGATTTTCTCCAGTTATGTAATCATCTAACTTATGTTTATATTGCATATCAAATAGATTATATTAAACAGACTAAGCTTTCATTAAGGTGACCCTTTAAACTCTTCTGACTTTTGACTTTTACAATTGAAAACCAAGTCTAGTAAGAAAATACATCACTTGTCTATAAATAACAGATGATGAAAAGAATACATATATACATATATACACACATATATCCCTTGTATAAATGATCTCTAATCTATTTCAGAGAGTTATGTAAAATCAGAATTGTATTATCATCTCTAAAGCTTTATGGAAACTTAGTAAAATGTATATAAGTTATCTGATAGATAATGATAATTTCACAAACATTATTTATAATAATATTTTATAATGGTCCAAAATGTTAACAGATTCCAAAATGTTAACTATGTTTGGATGAAGCTTTTAATGTGCTTATCAATTCATAAAAAAAATCAGTTATCACTTGTGTAAACTATTTCTTACTATTGCTTAAAGAAGGAGATCAGTTTCTATGTTCCAATTAGAAAAAAAAAAAAGGTAAGAATTACTCGTATTTAAAACAGTAAAAGTTTTAAGTGAAGTTTTCCTTTGAACTTCAGAATGACTAAACAACTAAACCTAACAGCCTTTGTTGGCATGTAAGTGTGTGACTTGTGTTTTGCTTACTGTGTATTCTTTTTATCATGTTATTTATAGACAAGTGATGCATTTTCTTGCTAGACTTAGTTTTCAATGGTAAAAGTCAAAAGTCAGAAGAATTTAATTAAAGTTTAGTTTGTTTAATCTAATTAATTTGATATGCATGTAGCTTACTGACTTCTGGAAGAAATGTGTAAAAGCTTGCTTTAGTAGTATAAACAGAATTGTAGCAATCCCTTCCACTTGCACAGTGTATACTTCACTATATGACACTGTCTAGGGTGTTTTCATTTTAACAGAGCTCTGCTCTGTGGAAACAGTGTAGACGTAGACAGTGCTATTAATAAACTACACTGCCCAACACTCATTCTATTCAGAGGTAAATGGTAAGACTGCTTAGCTTTTCCACACAAGGACACTTTGTATTCAGTTGGCACCATGCTTTAATAAGCTCTCCTATAACTCAACTTGGTCTGTTTTCTAGATTTGCTTCAAAAAGCAATTCTGTGTAGAACTATAATAAAAAACAAGAGAAGTCTGGATGGACATGATAGTTAAATATGTACCATTATAGAAAAAGTTCTGTTATAATCTTTGTTACTTTGTTTATAATACTGAAATTAAATTCCATATAATTTAACTGAAAAACTTCCATCAGTCTGAGTGTATGAGGCACTGAAAATTATAAAGTAAACATGGTTTCAGAGGCAACGGTTTTACCTTCTAAACTACTAAGGCATTTAGCAAATACTAGATGTGGTATTTCTTTGGGCACAGAATATTTAAAAAAAAAAAACTGTAAATCTGGACACCTCCACATAGCTTGGAATGAAGTTTGCTTACTTCTTTGGCTGTTAATACACATATTGCCCATGCATACTGTGGTAGTTTCAAAGAAAACAGCCCTCCTAGGCCCTATAGGGAGTGGCATTATTAGGAGGTATGGCCTTGTTGGAGTAAGTGTGGCCTTATTAGATGAAGTGTGTCACTGGGGAAGGGCCTTGAGGTCTCAGAAGCTCAAGCCATGCCATTGTGACTCAATCTCTTTCTGCTGCCTGCCAATCTAGTTTTAGAACTCTCAACTACCTCTCCAGCACCATGTCTGCCTGTGTGATGCTTGCTACCCTGCTGATAATGGACTAAACCTCTGAACTACAAGCCAGCCCCATTTCTTATGAAAGAAATGTTTTCTTTCATAAGAGTCGCTGTGGTCATGGTGTCTCTTCACAGAACTAAAAACCCTAACTCAGACACATACCCTTCAGTAGAAGTTCACAAACATTTACCATTGAAACTGTTAAAGGAAAACAGAGCTATTCTACATAATTGGGAAAGGAAAAAATAAGGACAGAAAGACAGCCTGCTATTAGCAATTAGACTGATCCATGAGTAATCCAGAAATAGAAACAAGCAAATGGCGATTTTAGAAACAGGTACATTTGAGGAGGGGATGCCTATTACTTATGTGCACAAGCAGCAGTTTCAACCAAGTGGTCAGAGTTAATAGTAAGGCATCAAAGGGCAGGCAAACATCACTCGGGGACAGGAAATAAAACAAAAATAAGCCAGTGCTCAATGATGCCTTTGGAAGTTAATTGAAAAGAGCACAAAGCAGCTCACGTCATGTTGACTCACAGCAAGGCGAAGTTGGCAGAACTACATCGCACGAGGCTCTGGCAGCGCATGCCTGGTGAAAGGCGGCTCCCTCTCACCAGCCCAGACTTCTTTAAATGAAGGATAGAGGCTGAGTAACTGACATGCCAAACTACTGAACACTTGATGACCAGAAGAAACTGCATCTTAACTTAGGCAGAGCAGCAGGAACCAGCAGGAACAAAGAAGAATTGAGGATGTTTAGAAAAATTAAACCTGCAGGACTTATGGAAAGGGCCACTGGGCACTGGTTCTTAACCTGTGGATCATGACCCCTGTGAGGAAGAGGTGGATGACTCTTTTGCAGGGGTCACATAAGACCATAGACAAACAGATCTATTTACATTACAATTCATAACAGTAGCAAAATTACTGTTATGAAGTAGCAAGGAAAATAATTTTATGGTTGGGAGTCAGCACAACATAAGGAACTGTGTTAAACAATCATAGCATTGGGAAGTTTGAGAACCACTGCACTAGAGGCGCAGAGAAAGGAGAAAAACTTGGACAATTCTGGCTTGTCTGCTAATGGTGATGCCACCCACTGATACCAGGTGAACACCTTCAGGAGGTTTCTTGTCCCCATATCAGAGAGAGTAGGTGAGTTGCTTATCTGTACTAACAAAGTGTTTGGCAAATCAAAGAAGGTTTACTGTCACACTTTATCAAAAGCCTTTTCCAGTAACCATATACATGGTAAATCAGTTATTCAAATGTCTTCCACAGTCTTCGTGCCTATGAACCTGAACTGTCCAGCACTATTAGATAGTTCCTATCCTGAAGTGATTGTCAACATGTGCAGTACCTTAGAAGAAACAACCCAGGGTGAAGGAGCTCAAAAAATGATCCACACCAAAGTGTCACCTCAAGTTTTAAATTGAAAATCCTTTGGGATCTAGTGATAAGCTCAGCATTAAAAAAAATTTTTTTTCAGAAATATTTAAATGGAAAGACACAAGTAAGATTTAAATTAGAAATTCTAACATCATCAGTCCTTCTTAGGGCCCTTACCCGTTCATCAACTCTATTGAGGCTGTACCTTGTCCAGCATGCTTTCTTTCCACCCGTCGCACTGTGCACCTCATAGCTAGAGGTCAAAAGTCACCTGCTCTTCACCCTTCCTCCACTCACTACGAGCATAAACAATGCCATTGGTCCCTGATTTTACTGCAGGGCATTGTGTAAGGATTTAGAATGAGTTAATGTTTCTTCTTATCTTTTCTTCTTACCACAAGGCTCTCCTCTTATGAAACTTAGTCTTCTGCATTACAGTAGAGAAAGGACAAATCTATTCAGAACAAGGAACACTTGTTTGTCCTGTCTATTTCATTTCTAAACTAAGATCTTTTTATGTAGAGCAAAATTCTGAAAACTCAGTTTTAATTTTTTAAATTTTTAAATATGTGTTTTTGCCAGAAAAAAAAAAAACAACCTCTTTTTATGTCAACAGAAGGTTGAATGTAGGGTATCACACGTAAGAGGCCAGTACTCTCCCACCAAGCCATGCCTTGACTGAAGGAGTCCCTCTTCAGAGAAGAGAAGGATGATTGGAAAGATGGTTTGGATACCAAGAAGCATGGTCTTTCCTTTAAGTGCTAGAACATATTAGGAACCACAGTTCCTAACTCAAGAATATAGTATGACACATATATATTATATAATGTAGCATAAGGGAAGCAAGAGAAACTGGACAGGAAGCAGTGGCCCAGGACACTTGCCCTCAGTGCCCTTGGCATCAGTATGGTTTGGATAAGCACCACAGCCCAGGATGTAATCGCAAAGTAGCAGGGCCTTTGAGAGGTGGGACCTGCCTAGGAGTCTAGAGGTAAGAGGGTGGCATGCCCTTAAAGCATATTGAGATCCCAGCCCCTCTCTTCTTCCACTCTGCTTTTCAGATGTAATAAGTAAGTTATTCCTCCCCAAGACATTCTCACTGTGATACTCTCAAAGAGCATCCAAAGCAATGGGATCGAGCAACCAGGCACTGAAACCACAAGCCCAAACAGGCCATTACTCTTTTCAAGTTAATTACATGAGGTACTTTTCTTAAAGGTACACAAAGATGACTAAATTCATCACTTACATAGCCATTCATCCTTGAGCCTGATTATCAGAGCAGAAATGACTGTGGGACATGGTCCAGACAATCAGGTCACGGGTGGAGTGTGGGCAAAGTGGCTCAGCCCTCAATCACAGCATGGAAAAAACTAAGCAGCAAACCTGCGACGAGTGAAGCAGTAGCTGAAAGAGGCAGGGAAAGTCTTATGGCTGACATGAGAACATGGCATTGGGGGACCAAGGCAAGCCCAAGGACATCCATAGCAAAAGTTTTAAGAAAAAAAGCCAAAGGACAGAGCTGGGCACGGTGATACCTAGCCATAATCCCCAGTATTGGAAGATGAAGGCAAGAGGATTGGAAGTTCAAGGTAAACCTGGGCTACATGAGTTTGAGTCCAATAAGATTATGTCTCAACAATGTTTTGTTTTGTTTTTTTTTTCAAAAAGTAGTAGAAAATCACATGGTAGCTTTTTCCTCCAGCACTTGGGAGGCTGAAGCCAGAGAGTTGTGAGCTTGAGGTAAACCTGAGCTACACAGGTGAATTCCAGGCCAGCTTAAACTACAGAAATAGCCCATGACTGAAAGATAAAGAGACAGACAGACACACACACACACACAGAGGGGGGAGGGAGGAGAGAGAGAGAGAAATACAGAGACAAAGACAGACAGAGAGAGACAGAGAGAGTGCAAAACAATAAATAGAACCATATTTCTATGTAAGTTAATGTTAGTCAGACTCATACTTCCACACCCAACCTCCCCCCTAACCCAGGCCACAATATCGTGTGTGTGTGTGTGTGTGTGTGTGTGTGTGTGTGTGTGTGTGTGTGTGCGTGATGCTCATATTATTTAGATTTTAGATCCTCCCATGAAAAGAGAAGTCAGACTGAGTTGAGTTGGAAATGAAAATCTTATCTGATCTTATCTAATCTGATCAGAAGCTCCCATGAGCCTGCAAGCCTTCTGCTGCGTAGATACGCATTTGTAGCAGTCTCTGCGTAGATACGCATTTGTAGCAGTCTCTGCTGAATGGCTATAAGTCCCAGGCTTTATGCTAGGAAGAAATCCATGCAGTGAATCCGGTGAGTGAATGGAGAGGAACTGTGAGAAGGGCCTTGAAAGGCAAATTCTGCATGGTGACAAGAGATGAATAAGCAAAGACCTAAGACCCACAGGGAAGGGACAGGACAGGGAAGCAGAGAAGGAGGAGGTCAGAGAGAAGCCTGTGAAGAAGGTGACATCTGGTTTGTGAATATGAGTGTGAGATGTTAGTGGGTGTTTGCTGGAGAAAAGTGTCACCGAAGAGGAACGTATTCTAGGCCATCTGGAAATATTCTGGAAGACATCTGGAGGGGACGTGTCACACAGTGGCTTGTATACACACAGTAGCAGTAAGATGGCAGTACTAGAATAGACCTGGAAAGTGATTAGCTGTAAGGGAGAAGTTATCAGCATGACTCTGGACTTTGGAGTTTGGCAGCCCAGGTGCAAAGTAGCTCAGTTCTTAAGGACAATAAGAGAAGAAACAATTTGAAATGAGGGTGAAGTTGATGGCCTTCTTTTCTTATTTAATTAGTTAACTTGTTTATTTAGATATTTTTGAACTTATTTAGTTTAAGGGTCTCATGATACATATAAGTTGAATTTGAAATATCTACTTCATCCAGGTGAGGTGGCGAGCAGGGGGAGGAAGGAGGGAACAGCGGTTTTTTCTTGTTGTTGGCTTTGGGGGGGGGTTGGAGGAGAAACTGGGAAAGGAGAAATCATATGACATATAAATAAAAAAATCTAATAAAAAATAAAATTTAAAAAAAAAAAAGAAATATCTAAGCAAGTCGAACATACCTGGAGCTCGGGGCTAGACTATGAAATTGGGAATTGCCAGTGCATGACAGTTAAATTACCATGGGAGTGAGTGTGATCCAAACAAATATGTGATAACAGTAAAATAACTAAAAGTGGTGTCACTCTTTAAAATGCTTGGTGGTAGGTGGGTACACAGATCATGCAACAAGAGACGACAAAGGGCAGCCTGAAAGGAAAATGAGCAAGCCAGGCGAGGAGGGGAGCTGAAAGCAAAAGAAATGCACAGTGCCCACCTCAGCCCAGAGATGGAGGGACAAGTTGATGGTGGGTGTTCAAAGGCAATAGCATCAGTGAAACCAGAGAAGTCGGCTGCAGGAAATGATGGGATTATAAATCAGTTACTGTGCACCGTGGCTGGTGAATACGGAAGTAGAGACTGCTCTTTCAAAGCAAGGTGGCTGGACACTGGGGGAGGGGGACAGGTCACAGTCAGCAGAGTAGGGCAAAGCTGTGAAGCTGATCCAATGAATTAGCAGAGAAACAGAACAGGCAGAAGGGCAAGGTTAGTAACTCTGCACAGGAATTCCCCTCCGGTGAGGCTTCATTCTCCACCTGTGACTGATTCCGGGGTATTTGTGAGAGTCAACCTCCTATCCCGAACCTTGAGAACACAGCCCCTCACAGCGCATTCGCATTCTGTAGTTACTAGTGCTTTGCTGTGATGGTCGGTTGTTCTGTTTTGACACAGGGTCTCTTGTAGCTCAAACTAAGCTTGAACTTACTATATAACTAAGGATAGCTCCAAACCCCTGAGCCTCTTGCCTCTACATCTCATGTATTTGATCTGGTGAAGATCCAACCACATCCCATTTAATTTTCTAATGGCATACCACAATAACACAAATATAATAAATCATTCTCTAAAATATTCATGATTTTCTTTACTTTCATACTGACTGACTAAATTTATTACCTTATAATCTCATGCCTCATGCTCAGCAATTCACGGTATAAGCCTAGGGAATGTCCCCACAGCCCAAGACACTATAAAAGAGCAAGTGTTTCTAAGACACATAGAATTCATGTTAGTAATTTGATTTATTACAAAAGCTGCATTTCTAAAACACTATTAAGAACAGGACTTGGGTTGCACATATAAGCTAAGTTTTATCCAGCTGGCTTTGTGGTGACAGCTTTGGGCATTTAACTTGTGTTTGTCATACATGGATGGCAAAACAAAGCTAAGCTGCAATGGCTTCGTGTCTGTGCCCTCTAAACAGACAGTGGTCTGAATCATTGAAATATTCATTGAAATATTCATTTCAATATCCATTGAAATATACATATGATATATTGAAATACATGGTTCAGAAAAATTTTGTCCAATGTCCTTCTTTGTTCACTCTGCCATGCCCCACAATAAAGTTATCAAGATAATCACAAGATCTTATCACAATTAGAAACATTTAGCAACATCAATGGGATAAAGGTTAGTAACTCAGACATGGATCTTCTGAACATTTCCTCTAAGTTTACTCTGGAGGATTCCTGCCTGAATATTGGTTTGGAATGTACGAAACATCCATGCTATGAAAGATAACTAAGCACACTGTCCCCAACCCCATCTATGAGGCCCTGAAGCAGGAAATCTTGAGGTTTGCTGAGGATAATTAATTACCTAAAATAAGGATAATTTTAGCTGGATAAATGGCTAGCAGTTAATAGTATATACCTCTTTTACAAAGTTCAGTTCCTAAAACCCACGTTGGGTGGCCCACAATCAACTGTAACACTAGTTCTAGGGGACTCAACACATTCTGATCTCCTCAACACCTGTGCACATACTCACATATTAAAAAATTAAAAGCAAAAAAAAAAAATTAAAAGCAAAAATGTATCTCCAAAATAAAGATAATTTTTGATAAACAGAAATATGTCTTTGAGTTATGCAAACTCTAATCCTTTATGGTTTTATGGGTCATATACCCAATGATTAGCATTGCCTATGAGGAGAAATACCTGTCACTGGGACCTCAACCTGTCTACCCCATGTAACTACCTAGCCCATTGTTGAACTCAATGTTCCATAAAAATAATAATTTAATAAAAACAATTTTCAGGAGAACACCAGCGAGATAGATTTGCATTAATCAGTTCTGAATTCAGAAGATTCTGAACCGTCTCCAGCCATTCATTCCCATGCTACCTCACACAACACAAGATATAGAGATAGAAGGCCCAGGTCCCCTCAGAGGTCATCACAAAGCATAAGTCATTTGCACACACTTTTGAGGACTTTTGTTCCTTCAGAGAACAAAAAGGTTGACTGCTATTTTTCAGCTGCAAGTCTGTCAGGTGAAAGTGAACCCCTGTCAGCTAAGCTAGAGAGGGGACTGGAAGCCAGGTTGAGATGTGGGAATAAGAGAAAACCAAGGGTCCAGAGGTTAATTATTTGCCCAAGGTCAAAGAGTAGATGGTCAGAAGGCTGAATTGGAAGCTTTTCGAGATAATTAAATAGATTGTGGCATTTGTACAATTGCATAATATATAAAATTCAGAAAGCAAAACCTTGTGGGCATGATGAATCACAGCTCTGGCAGGTGCCTCTTGCTTAAGGTCCCCAGAGATTCCCTAATCAAATACCTACCTTCACGGATGAGAATCTAAGATCATCATAACTCAAACTAGAACTGAGGTCTCTCTTTTTTCTTTTTTTTTTTCTTTTCTTTTTTTTTTTTTTTTTTTTTTTTTTGATATTTTCTTTATTTACATTTCAAATGTTATCCCCTTTCCTGGTTTCCCCCTGGAAATTCCCTATCCCATCCCCTCTCCCACTGCTTCTATGAGGGTGTTCCCATACCTACCCACCCACTCCCGACTCTTTGCCCTGGAATTCCCCTACATTGGGACATCAAACCTTCCTAGGACCTTCCATCCCCCCATTGATGCCTGACAAGGCCATCCTCTGCTACATATGTGGCGTGGCTAGAGCTATGGGTCCCTCCCTTTGTTTTTAAATTTTCATATGCAAAACACATGTAAAGGGCTTTTAAAATATGTGTTAAAAAGCTATGTGTTGTTAAAACAACACTGAACAGGCTTGAGAGACAATTGCAGGTGGCTTTTAGAACTGTGTGGTTTAATGATACCTCTAGGCTTTTACTCCCAATTAGTATTTCCTTATTTTTGGTGATAATGAAGGTGTGGCTATCCTACTCAAAACAACCCACAGATTCAATGCAATCCTCACAAAAGTTCCAACACAATTTTTACAAATCTTGAAAGGACAATTTTCAACTTCAAATGGAAACACACACACACACATACACACACACATAACCCACTGCCAACAACAAAAACCAGGATAGCTAAAACAAACCTAAATAATAAAAGAACGTCTGGAGGTATCATATAAACCCACATACCTATTGGTGCCTGATTTTTGACAAAGCAGCCAGAAATACACACTGGAAAAAAGAAAGCATCTTCAAAAAAATGGTGCTGGTCTAAATGGATGTCTGCACGTAAAAAAATACAAATAAATCCATTCTTATCATCCTGCACAAAACTCAAGTGCAAGTGAATCAAAGACCACAACATAAAACCAAACACATTGAATCTGATAGACAAGAAAGTGGGGGAATAATTTTCAACTCATTGGTATAGGAGACTTTCTGAACAGGATACCATTAGCATAGGTACTAAGATCAATAATTAATAAATGAGACATTTAAACTAAATGTTTAGTTTAGTTTAAATGTTTAGTTTATTAAACTAAAAAGTTTATTAAAGCAAAGGATACTGTCATCCAAAGTGATAGCCTACAGAATGGAAAAAATGTAATTATCAATTCTACATCTGATATAGAATTAATATTCATAATATATAAAGAACCCCAGAAACTAATTATTAAAAAACTGGATAATCCAATTTAAAAAATGAGGTACAGATCTAAACAAAGACTTCTCAATATAGGAAATGCAAATGGCACAGAAACAAAGAAATGTTCAGCATCATGAGCCATCAGAGAAATGCAAAACAAAACTACTTACATATGTCAGAATGGCTAAGATCAATAATATAGGTGATAGCTCATGCTGGCAAGGATATGGAATAAAGAGAACACTCATCCATTGCTGGTAGGATTGCAAACTTATACAGCCAATATGGAAATCAGTGTTGCAGTTCCTTAGGAAAATGGGCATCGAGCTACCTCAAGATCCAGCTATGCCACTCTTGGGCATACAACCAAAGGATGCTATCCTACAACAAAGACACTTGCTCAACCATGTTCATTGCTCATCTGTTCAAAATAGCCAGAAATACCCTATATGTCCCTCAGTTGAAGAACAGATGTGGTACATTTACATAGTGGATTATTACTCAGCTTTTTTTAAAGAATGGCATCATGAAATTTGCAGGAAAATGGATGGAACTAGAAAAAAATCATCCTGAGTGAGGTAACCCAGACACAAAAGTATAAATATGATATGTATTTGCTTATATGGATACAATCCATAGACTCAGAGAAATTAGGAATAGAGGAAGGAACTGGGGGGACACGTGTATCTTCCTAGGAAAGTGAAATAGAATAGATATTTTATGGGTGGACTGGGGTAGGGGGGCAAGAATAGGAGAGTTGGGTGGGGTGGGGAGGGAAAAGGGAGGTGAAGAGGAAATACAGGGAGAAACAGCTAGAACTGAGAAGCATATGAAGGGTGATATGAAAACCTAGTGCAGTGGAAACTTCCTTAAATATATGAAGTCAATATTAAGGAAGTCACCAAATAATGAATGAAGAAGATGGAATCCCAGCTGGCCATCTCTTGTCACCAAATGAAGTATCCAGTACTAGGACTAGGTTACATCCAATTGAGTTGTTGGCCATAGGAGTCTCATGAAAATCCCCAAACAACCCAAGTTGTTGTCAAGAGAATAAGTTGCTATCCACAAACTGACAGCAAGGCCCTACTGTTCAAGATAGCTCCCAAACAACTCATGGGACATGGCTATGCTGAGATGGTCACTACATAGAAACTCACCCCTGTGTCCTAGTGTACAGGGAGATACTCTGCATGCTACCAAAGGAGAAAGGTAAACACCAACCCAGCCACAAACCCACGGATCTACAGTGCTGTCCTGCCTGCAAAATATACTTAGAGCAGTGGTGGCACAAAGCTTGTGACAGTATCCAGCCAATATCTGATTTGACTTAAGGCCCACCCCACAAGATGGAGACCAACCCTGCCACTGCCTGGATAATCAATAACCAGAGACCAGATAGACCAGAGACCCAAGGTAAAACCAAATACTGGTCTTAAAAAAAAAAAGTAGTGTTAAAACAATTCCTAATAATATTCTGTTGTACTCATAGAGCAGTGCCTTCTTCAGTCATCAGAGAAACTTCCTCCTACAGCAGATGGGAACAAATACAGAGATCCAGAGCCAGACATCAGAGCGAGGTGGAGAGGATGACAGGCAGACAGACAGACAGACAGACAGACAGACAGACGGACGGAACTTAGAACACCCAGCTCTAAATGTAATGTCTCCATCAAATCCTTCTCCTCAGATCTCAGGAAACCCTTGAGGGTACATACAGAGTGTAAGGGCCAGTGGGGATGCAGGCTCCCAGGAGAACAAGGCCCTCCAAATCAACTGAGCAATGTTTATATAAACTCAGAAACTTCACGGGTCTGCACCAGGTCCTCTGCAGATATATTATCGCAGAGTTTAGCATGCTTTTGGGACTCCCGAAAGAGTAGCCCTCTGATTCTTGTGCTTTCTCTTGGGCTCTTTTCCTTCTGTTAGTTTGCCCTGTCCAACTTCAATATGATGGGTTTTGTTCTAGCTTATACTTTATTTTGTTATGTTTCAAAAAACGAAAATATGGTTAAAATTAAAGCTGAGACAAATAATAGTGCACAGGCCTTGAGGGACAATTGCAGTTGATTTTTAGAACTGTGTGGCTAGCTGAGCTGTGGTGGCACATGCCTTTAATCCCAGTACTTGGGAGGCAGAGACAGGTGGATTTCTGAGTTCAAGGCCAGCCTGGTCTACATAGTAAGTACCAGGACAGCCAGGGCTACTCAGAGAAACTCTGTCTCGAAAAAACAAAAAACAAACAAACAAACAAACAAACAAACAAAGAACTGCGTGGCTTAATGATGCCTTTGGGCTTTTACTTCCAATAAGTATTTCTTTTGTTTGGGTCTAGGTTAATGATAGCAGGTTTGTGCCTAGACATGGAAGTCAGGTCTTAAATCTGGTTAGCAGAGTGGATTGAGTTTTGAAGTTGGAAGGGATTGCTCATGAAACTGACCATGAATCTTAGAATAAGAGACTGCCTATTCCCCTATACAGATGTCCAGAGCAGGATCTCGAACTATATTTTGAGCACTGGTATTGTTCGAATCTCAGTTGCACATCCTAGCTGCTATGAACCAAATCAATCAAATACAGGCTAAGAGTATTGATGCTATAGACACACCCTGACTTAGAGGAACCAATGGTACTAATGTTTTCAGGCCATTCTCTAAACTATAACAACACATTTCATGCCTTTGTTTTTGCCAAATTAATATTATTCAAAGGGAACTAACCATGTGCCTCTACATTTAGAATCCCACTGCTCCCTTCTCTGTGCATGAAGAATAAACCCTTCTGGCATCTCTCTGATGCTTTACCTCAAAATACTGCCTAGATAAATATGGCCAAACAAAATGCTGAGAGGAGAATCATATCAACTGAGTCTAACTCTGCCTTTACCATTTATGGGCTATGCCACCTTGAATGGGGTCTTGACAACTCAAACCTAATGCTATCAGAAGCAATGGACTCTGCACAAGAAATAACTATCAGAACATGGCTGTGAATCACATAGTAAGAGTGAAGGTCATGAGGAAGAGGGAAGAATGAAACATGATCAAGAGCCATCTTGCCTGTCTTTTCATACTGTGGCATATGGTTCTTCAATAGCAAGGAGTGCCCTCTAGTTTGACTTTGAAAGTCTAGAAGACACAATATCAACCCTAAGAGGTTGTAACATAGGCCTTAAGATTTTTTGTCATAATGATAATGATTAAGAAATGTGCCCTGATATCAGAGGGGCCTATCTTGGGAGACAATACAAGTTAGATATAATATGCCACATGACATTAAGGTGATATATAACATTTGTATTTCTGGTTTTTTATCTAATAACCCTAAGAACCCTAAGAGCATTGAAAAGCATTAAGCATTAAGGTATGTGCATACAGACACATACACACACACACACACACACACACATTTATGTATGCTTATGTGTTAAAATATTTTCTTCTTAGTTCTTCAAGCTCTTTAGACTTATATACCCAGCTTAAATTCTGGAACCTTTGGTTGCCTAGAGAATCACTTCCCTGCCCCAAAGCCCTATTTTCTCACACACAATCAAAGACAAAAATAATCAGCGGAAACTCTGTCCAGAGTCATGAGGAAATACACTGAAAATTGTTCAATTTCTATTCTATGGTAGGAAGAACTAAATCACCCTTCTATTCTAAACCTATCAAAGAACAAAGAATCTTTGAAGAAGTCCCTTTCTGTGTGTCATTTAAATAACTGCCCAGTGTGCAGAAGTGCTGTGCGTGTCTTATTTGATGCAGCAAAGTCCACAGATCTCCATGTGCCTATGAAACTTACAGTGCCAAGGTCAATAATGAAGCAGTCACCCTTGTTGAAGCTCTTCCAGCTGAGGGGAACTTCTGTGGCCCTGACCACTCTCCGACCCTTTACATGCAGAAGTCTTTTCGCTGTCAAGTCATTGGTGATGACGTGGTTTAGTCCAGAAGCCACACCTCCAGCCTGGCCGTGGGGAGCAAAACACAACACAAAAATAGAGACAGGTGAGTCTGCTACCCAGACACAAGGCACAAGCTGTGAGGCTCAGGATAAACACACCACCTCCACACAGGTGGAAAGTGAATGGAGGACTGAGAATTATTGGTAAAATAACAGGTGAGTTTGTTACTCTTTTTTTCCCCATCATAAAAATTTAATAGAAAATTAGAAATATTTCCCAAGAATATTTTATTATTCAGTGAAGAATGCCCTGAAAAGTGCATAAAAAGAAAAGTCAATATTGATTGATCACCCATATGTTTCTCAGATGACTCATGTCATACAGATGGTCAGCAAGAAAGCAACAGGAGGCTGCGAAAATTGGAGATGAGGAACCTCAACTACAGTAGTTTAGAGCAGGTACCCAATCTCTCCATTGTCACTCACAGAAAAGAGGACCCCCAACATTTCCACTGTCACAGAGCAGAGAGAAGACCCAACCTTCCCACTGTCACCATGGAGATGAGATTCCCAACCTTCCCATTGGCACAGAACAGAGAAGGAATCAGGGGAAAGATGAGCTGTCCCTATGAAGAGTACAAAAACAAACAGAAAGAAAGAAAGAAAGAAAGAAAGAAAGAAAGAAAGAAAGAAAGAAAGAAAGAAAGAAAGAAAGAAAGAAAGGAAGGAAGGAAGGGAGAGAGTGAGAGAGAGAGAAAGAAAGAGAGAGAGAGGAAGGAAGGAAGGAAGGAAGAAAGAAAGAAAGAAAGAAAGAAAGAAAGAAAGAAAGAAAGAAAGCAGGACTAAGTATTAAGTATTTTTACCTGAATTTAAACATTACACAGAATCTTTATTCTACATCCCCAAGCTCAACAAAACAAAAAGCACTGAATGAGAGTTTCTGAAGAGAAAACTCTGAAAAGAAGGTGTACTGGCTGGTTTTGTATGTCGCACTTGACGCAAGCTGGAGATATCACAGAGAAAAGTGTCTCCCTTGAGGAAATGCCTCCAGAGATCCAGCTGTGGGGGCATTTTCTCAATTAGTGATCAGGGGTGGGAGGGCCCCTTGTGGGTGGTACCATCCCTGGGCTGGTGGTCTTGGGTTCTATGAAAGAGCAAGCTGAGCAAGCCAGGGGAAGCAAGCCAGTAAGTAACATCCCTCCATGGCATCTGCATCAACTGCTGCTTCCTGACCTGCTTGAGTTCCAGTCCTGACTTCATTTGGTAATGAACAGCAAGATGAAAATGTAAGCTGAATAAATTTCCTCTCCAACTTGCTTCTTGGCCATATTTGTGCAGGAATAAAAACCCTGACTAAGACAGACTAATACCTACTACATCTTCTTGTAGTACTGCAATCATCTTTTACATTTCCTCTTTTCCTAATTAAATTAGGAACTGTATCTATTCTCATGACCAGCAATAAGATGACTTTGACAGACTTGTCAATGATAGGCTCTATCAAAATAAACTGAGAAGCAGTTTAAACTGCTTCTCAGTTTATTTTGTCCTGACATATGAATCACTTATTTATGTAAAAAGAAGCAGAAAGTGGCAGAAAGTGATGATTACCAGCTTCGCCCCCAGGGTGAGACAGTCACAAAGTCACTTCTATGAAAGACTGGTTGAAAGTCACATAGATTCAGTCTTGCTTTATTCATCTGAACAAAGCGGTAACCGTGGCAAATGCACCAATTGGGGGTTTATACTAAATGAGGTCACGTGAATGCCAAGATTAGCATAATCTATAAACTTAAAGTACAAGTGGGTGAAAGGGCATCATATGGTCATCTAGGCCATTCTCAGAGACTAGTTATCTCTGAAACTAGTCCTAGCAAGCTGTTGCTCTTGCAGCCATTCACACCAGCATTGTGATGCTGGTCTTGATGATCTATAGATCTCCATTTACAAACATCCACCTTTTTGAAAAATGCTGATTTGTGCCAGCATAAATGTTGATAGTTATAAGATCATTACCCAACAACCACAATGTTACTTTTTAATTATGTCCACTTTTGCATATTTTTGGTTCCCAAGATCCTGTCAATGGACAAGTTCATCCTAAGTATTTGGTTTATTAGATTTTTATTGTTTATCATAATGCTTAATCCCCATACAATACCTGTGTGGGGAAATTGTGTAAACCACATTGTACACTCCAGAAAACCAAGGGTTTTGAAAAGCTTATGCACTTCCCTGAGGCAACCCAGTCACCTGTGAATGAAATGGTTACTATCAAGGTGACTTTACCTCATTTGCTTTGAACAATGAAAGCTTAAAATTCTTCAAACTTAGCTTCATTGACATGAAGGAAACTTCAGGATCTTTGGACACAAACTCATGGGAATTCAATAAAACAAGAGGTAGCAGTCTCCTGCTTGAAGTGGTTTGCATCCTACTGTGAAGTAAGGATTTCAAGAGGATAGACAAAAATTCATGGTTCTTTTGCTCTGACCTCATAGTATTGCAAATATTCATCCAAGGATATAATCAGATAAAAAGAGACATAAACCTGATGCCTGTCGGTCATTAATTTGGGGTTTGGTTGGTCGGTTGGTTAGATGGTTTGTTGGGTGGTTGACTTTTGTTTGTTTTCAACTTTGATATAGAGCGTGACTCTATAGCTCACACTATGGCCTTGAACCCATGATCCTGCTGCCTCAACCTCCCAAATATTGGGAATATGTGTATGCACCCCCCAAGCCTGACTTAAATCTGCCATTTTAAAGGGCAAATTAGGATATAATCAGAAATCCTATTTAGCTCTAACGTCTTAAGGACACAGCAGAAGTGAGGCAGCAGCTGTGCAGGGTACCTGAGGCACACGCCTTCCTAGAGAAGGCTGGCCTCTGGGGACTCTGTCTGGGAGGGCATTCCTCCCTCCATGTTTTAACCGAATATGTGGACAGGGAGGCAAGGGGTAGGAAGGGGCAATCCAACTGTAAAGCTCACTGGGAGAATTAGGGTGAGGGACAAGGTCTAGCGTTTACTATGCATTGCCTTGGACAAAGTCTAGCTTACTGTGCATTGCCTTAAGAGGCCTGTTTAACTATTAACACATACACGTTTTTATTATAAAGGAGCTGAGAATGTATCTCAATGGGAGAGTGCTAGTTCCGAACTTGGAAATCTCTGGGCTCCAGCATGAACCAGGAATGGCAGCACATACCTATAATACCTGCTCTTGGGAGGTAGAGGCAGAAGGATCAGGAGTTTAAGGTCATCTTGAACTACATAGTGAGTTTGAGGTTAACCCAAGGTTACAAGAGGTAGTGTCTGAAAAAAAAAATTGCCATTGTAAATAAATTATACCATAATAAATCACATCATACCATATAATCTGAAACTGAGTTTCATTTACTGAGTACCTCATGTGTCTGACAAATATGAGGATAAATTGCACATGTGCATGCACATACACACACACACACACACACACACACACACACACATCCCAAACCCATTCCAAGACAAAAACAAAAACCAACAACAACAAAAACAAAAATTAAAAACAAAAACAAAAACAAAAAAAAAAAAGCCATGCTGTCCGTGAAGCTGTAATCCATGGTCTGGTTGAAAAATGTCACAATGAAAAGTGTCCAGAGCAGTGCTTACCTTGTACTTCAGACCGCCTTTGAAATAGCCCACAAAATCAGTCGACTCATAGCCTTGAAGCTCTCTGCTCTGTACTGGCTTGCCACCCAAATAGTCGTCCATCTGGACCGTGAAGATGGCCGCTGCTGTGCTCTCATCCTGGGAACACTCCTTTCCTGAAACCAACACAGACCCTCAGCCTCTTGGGGGAAACAACGGGGCAGAAGAGCTGAGGTGACGGACACCAGAGGCTCTCTTTTCCTTTTATTCATTTATTTATACATTTTAATTAAAATAAAATCATATCACTTCCTCCTTTCCCTTCCCTTCTCAAATTGATAAATATGTATATATATGCATATATGTTGAGGTTTTGAATGTGTGTGTGCATATGCATATATATTTTATATATGTATATGTTCATTTATACATTTATGAGATGTAAAAATATATTGATACACCTACTGAGTCCATCCATTCAGGGCTGACCACTTTGTATTGGGTAACCAGTTAGGGAGCTCATCCCTAGGAGAGGCTAACTCTCCCTCTGCAAGCCAAACATAGCAATGTCCGTGGGCATTTGACACGGAGAGGTTTTTTATTTTTTCAGTGATGTTTCAGGACAGGAGTCTGAGCTGAAAGATCCCTTATCAAAAGCAACACGTGGCATGTTTTTCGTCTCAGAACCAAAAGTCTTTCATAGACCTGCTTTTTCCAGTTTCTTTTTTAAAAAAGTTTTTAAAAGAAACACAGCCATGCAGACCTGCTTGTAGAAAAATCAACATATGTTAGCAAGACTGAGACGAACACTCATTTCATGTAGTTAATAAGATCCTGCCAGGAGTTCCTCAGAGAATTGGACACAATTATTTTTTCTCTTTTGTTAGTCACTTCTCTGCCTCTCTCCAAGTTCCTGCTAACAGCTACTCCAGCCTCCAGAGACCAAAGATGAAGATGTTGATTGGGCCACGAGATACTGGCAAACTGAGGGAGTGGTTTTTGCCTGCCTGTTTGATTCCATGTAGTGATATAATACACTTTGGGCATGTAGCAGAACCATGGCTCAATCCCACTTTTTATTTATTCTTCTAGCCGTCCAATTCCCTTAATTTCTTCTAGGCTCCTTCTCTTCCAGAAGACCGGTTCATATGTAGCTGAAGGAAGCTGCTACAACCAAACCCAGACACTATTGTGGATGCCAAGAAGTGCTTGTTGAAAGGAGCCTGATATA